>NC_134951.1:92876143-93177976 GCF_965638725.1 Aptenodytes patagonicus
AGGCTTGGGGAAGAGTGGCTGGAAAGCTGCCTGGCGGAAAAGGACCTTGGGGTGTTGGTCGACAGCCGGCTGAACATGAGCCGGCAGTGTGCCCAGGCGGCCATGAAGGCCAATGGCATCATGGCCTGTATCAGAAATAGTGTGGCCAGTAGGAGTAGGGAAGTGATCGTGCCCCTGTACTCGGCACTGGTGAGGCCGCACCTCGAATACTGTGTTCAGTTTTGGGCCCCTCACTACAAGAAGGACGTTGAGGTGCTGGAGCGTGTCCAGAGAAGGGCAACGAGGCTGGTGAGGGGTCTGGAGAACAAGTCTTATGAGGAGCGGCTGAGGGAACTGGGGTTGTTCAGCCTGGAGAAAAGGAGGCTGAGGGGAGACCTCATCGCTCTCTACAACTACCTGAAAGGAGGTTGTAGCCAGGTGGGTGTCGGTCTCTTCTCCGAAGTAACTAGTGATAGGACGAGAGGAAATGGCCTCAAGTTGCGGCAGGGGAGGTTTAGATTGGATGTAAGGAAAAATTTCTTTACTGAAAGAGTGGTGAAACATTGGAACAGGCTGCCCAGGGAAGTGGTGGAGTCCCCATCCCTGGCCGTATTTAAAAGATGTGTAGATGAGGCGCTTAGGGACATGGTTTAGTGGGCATGGTGGTGTTGGGTTGACGGTTGGACTCGATGATCTTAGAGGTCTTTTCCAACCTCAATGATTCTATGATTCTATTCTATGATTCTACTTAAAGGGGGCTTATAAAAAAGATGGTGGCAAACTTTTTAGCAGGGCCTGTTGCGACAGGACAAGGGGGAATGGCTTTAAACTAAAGGGGGGTAGATTTAGACTAGATAGAAGGAAGAAATTTTTTACACTGAGGGTGGTGAAGCACTGGCACAGGTTGCCCAGAGAGGTGGTGGATGCCCCGTCCCTGGAAACCTTCAAGGCCAGGTTGGACGGGGCTCTGAGCAACCTGCTCTAGTTGAAGATGTCCCTGCTTATTGCAGGGGGGTTGGACTAGATGACCTTTAGAGGTCCCTTCCCACCCAAACTATTCTATGATTCTATGTGTGCTAGCCCATGTAGATAAAGAAAGCACCTTACCAGTGAAATCCATATTTTCCCTGCTCAGCAGGTCTTAATTTAACCTGTTTTGGATGGAAAAATAGGGGTTTGAGCAATTAATTTATTTTTACGAAAAAATCATCATTTTGGAAATTTTGGTTTAAAAATCTCCAGATGACATAAACTCTCAAAATTCCCAAACAGACAACTGTATAGTTTTTAACCAGGGAGAGAAATATTATGGTTTGAATACATAGCGCTGCAAACCTAGAGGAGTCAAAACTAATTTGTTTCATATATCTCTGAAACTTATAGCACAAATTTCCTGCTGGACCTCCTATTGCATTATGCACTTTGCTAAAGCAACTACTGTGATGGATCACCAAAAAATGAATATTTCATCAGGACAGCTTTGATTTTTAAAATTATTTCTAAATGCTTCAGTTTTATGTTGAGGCTATTTATTTTTTAATAATGTATTTGTCTGAATTTAACAACATTTCGAAATCAAATAATTGCAAATAAGCTGAAACGCTAGACAATTGACTTGATAAACGGCAGACAAATGATTTAACAATTTCTGATTTTGTTGTCTTCCTTCTTTCACTTTTCCCACCTTCCCCTTTTCACAAACATTTTAGGTTTTAGTAAATCTGCATTTTTTCAGTTAAAAATAATTTATTAAACAGGAATCCTTGTAAAGGTACACTGTAGCCATCAGCTATGTTGTTAGCACACAGTTATTAACATTTTTACTGGTATTTGCACCCAGTCCACTACCTGGTTTAGAATGGTAAACACACTGCAAAGTGTGTTGATATTAGCTTCACAAAATGTTTACTTTTTAATTCTAAAGAATGTGATTTTTTTCAGACCCTGACTGCAATTAAGTACATTTTGCAAGACTTCAGATTCTTTCATCGCGATGTGATAATAAGTTTTGGTTCTTCCACTCATAGAACTTCTCTGAGTTTAATGGGATTTTTTCTGCGGGAAAGATTCAAATAATTAAGGACATATATAGAAAAAATAATTCTGTTGCTGATGCTGAACTGAAGGCTATTGTCAAAATTACTCACGTTAATAGGCAAAACACAGACCCAGCTAAGCAAAAGGTTGAAAATATTAACTTCATTTTTGTATAGAAAAATAACTTAAATGCAAGTAGACTTGCATAAACAAGATCGCAATCTTTATTTCACTTTAGGATTCCCAGTTGCTGTATCATCTTCTGCTTATACTTCTAACAGTCAATTTGCCCGAATTACCATTGTAGTCTCTGAAAGCTCTACTGGCAGTTCCTCAAGCAGGGCAGAGACACCTATGCCTTTTCACATATATTTCCATTTAGGCACAATTATCCTGAATTACTTCTTTCCTACACACTCTATTGCTGTGGTACTGTGGCATGGGAATAGTCCAGCCAACAGGTAGCCATTGACTGCACCTCACCACCTCATGTGACACCAGGCTGTCTACCTCAGAGCAGAGAAACATCACCCCACAAAAGGTGCGCCCTCCCTTGCCTTAGAGTTGGGCATACCTCATAGTGCTTGGGCTATACAATTCCTACTTCTGTTGATAGCTGGGCAAGCTTAGTTTTAAACTGTTTACAATTCACTTTGGAAATAAAAAGGGAGTAGTGGTAGATATATAAATTGTCTCAATATAACAACAATAAAACTGATTTAGTCTTATTTCTTCCCCAAAGAACAAGGGAGGTGAAAACCTGGGTGTTCAACATTAAAAGCTTGGTGGAAGTTAAGACAAGGTTAAAGGAGCGGGGGAGGAATTTTAGCTAACATGATAACTGCTGATCCATGTAACACTCTTGGGGTGGAGAGAGATTTGTTTTCTTCTGTTCTTTTCTTTTCCTTATTGATTGCTTGTTCAAACTATTGAAATACTGATTTAACCGATTTAATCCTGCTATGCTTGCAACATCTACATGGTGCCAAAATATAGAGGGTGTGGATACATCTGTAGTTACAGATAATTCCATTTACTGTGGATTTTCATGAATATCCTTTGAGGTAAAGAAGCAGCCCTGTTTCTAGGCAGGGATAGTGAAGGAGGAATGCTGAGATTCACAGGAAGAAATGCAGGATCCTGAAACACCACGGTTTAGGTTTGACACTGAAGTCACCACAGCATGTTTACTCCTGCAAATTAGTTCTGCTGACTTCATTGTGGAGCCTGCACATGAATAATATTTACATGTCAAGCCCTCCATATGGTTGACTGTGCTGTTATCAGGCAATCTGAAGTCTTACTTCAGCTGTCACTTAGCTGTCGCAAAATTTGCCAAGTCTATACTAAGGTCTGGATCTTGGCTGGTCATGCGTGTGGGTGCCTAGAGCTGTGCTGTTCAGCATCCAGTGAGTGGCAGGTAGCCTGACTTCTCCTCTAACTACCCAGCATTGGATGACACACTCTCCCGCACAGCGCAACACGCATTTCTCTTTCCTGACCTTCCCTGTGAGTGCAGCTTGGTAGCAGGACTGAGAGGGGAGGCATAAAATCATCTCTATTAAAGACATTCTGGTTACCTGTTCTGGTTACTTATACAGTAGGAGGGGGGGGGGGGGGAAAGGGGGAAAAAAAATCAAGGAATAGGTAGACGCTTGATTTCAATGAGCATTTCATGTAGGAGAATATTTTTGATGCAGATTACATCTTGTTCTCCTATTGCAGTTCATGTCTTAGAGCAATGGAAGCACAGGAACCTGAGGATGTTCAGGTGTTGTCCCCCTACTCCTGAATAGTCTAGGCAGAAACACAGATGCTGTTTGCTATGTTTTTGAGGGTGAAGTATTATTACTTGGCTGTCAGTAGCTATAGTAACACTGCTTTCCCATGGCTGTTGAATGCTTGGTGCTGAATGTTTTTTTAGTTCTGGCAATACGTTTTTCTGTTTATTTTTCTTGTAAGAATTTGTTCCCCTGAGACTTTAAAACTAATTTGACAAGTTAGCCTATAATTTAACATGTCAAAAACTGGAGGTACTTCCACAATTTTGATACAGAATCTGTGTTGTTGCCTCATAGTTTTATTTATTCTGCCAAATTGTTTTAATACCCTAAATTTAGAACAGGCTTATCAGCTGGTGTTGATGGGCAAAGCTTCAGTAGGGCTCCTTAAGGCATGTCTACACAGATGGGTGCAGACAGCTGTGAGCTTCTCTGTCCACTCTGCAAGCCAGCCAAAAGCAAGCCAGCTCTGCTCTGGAAGTTGTAGAGCTGCATTAGTGAGATACTGTGCCCAAGCGTGTATCTACTGCCTCTGGCAGAGTTTCCAGGTCTGAGCTGGCTCTTGTCTGTTCCTCCTGGAAGTTGAACAGGAATGTTCATGCCTGGCTCCATTCTTCATCTGAGAAGGTATATCCCTGGGTGCTGCTTAGGCCTTAGCTCCTGCTGCATTTTAGTTCCAGTTCCTTCAATGAGTTTCACTTACATCTGTTAAGTTACTGTTTTTTCCTCAGATCTTTTTTCCCTTCTTTCAGTTGTTGTGCTCACAGGCCGGATTGAGGGTGTCCCCCAGCACACCCCTGAAAGCAGTTTACATCACCTGTGAGCCCGTTGCTATCACTGGCATGCATCCCTGCTGGGGTAGGATACAGTTGCGTGTGCATGAAGGGATCAAATCCTGGCTCACGCAGAGTGTGTGACTGACTTGTCTCTGTCGGTCTGAGTGGAGGCTCAAGGGCTGCCCTTTTGTGTGATACAAAGCAAAATTGAAACTGAGTGGTGTTTTTTTTTTGCTGTAAGCCCCCGTGCTGTGGTTGTCACCTTTAGGACACAGGACTCCCTCCATGGAAAGATCACAGGGCAACCCCAGCTTCATCTTTCAGCACCTCCTCGGGTGGATTTGTTTGCTTTAAAATTCACCATCATTTCACAAACCTTTCTGGTGACTGGCTTGAAATCACAGGTGCAGGAAGACATGCTAACTGCCGTAGTTTTTGAAGTGAACTCCTTTGAATGCAAAACACATTATAAACAGCTAGTGCTGTCATGCACGAGGGTTCTTTTTCTCCCGAAAAGTCTCAGCAGAAGATAGGTGCCATCTGTGTGCTCTATAAAACAGGAGGCCCAGTGTTTACACAGTGTCTCCTGCGGGGAGGTGTTGTGAGATGGTCACCAGTCCACATGCCTGTAAGGCCGACTGGTGAGAATATGTAGATAAGCTGGTGGGGACGCAGTGCTAGGAGACAGTGCCACTTCTGACTTCTTGAACTCTCAGTCTTTGGGGCAGAGGGGCAGTGAGAGGTGATGGGCGCAGATCCTGCTTTCTGTTTTGGATGGTCTGAACACATTGTTTAAAAGAACTGACAAAGTAGGTGATCACCGTGGGAAAGATTTCAAATACAGAAATTGGAGAGAGGAACAAGTTCCTGGGTGAACGCAGGCACCTGTGATAGGGACAGACAGTGTAGCCAGAGGAAGAAAAGTGCACACACTGAAGGAAAGAAAAAAATTAAAAAAAATAGATGATTTACATGGTTAAGTTAAATAGAAATGGCTGTATCTGGAAATAAGGTGATAGATAAGTCAAAGTCAAAAGCAGCTGTTTAATAACTAATATATAAAGCAAGTATTAAAGCAGCACCCATGAAGAAAGCACATGTAGTGAAACCATATGAAAGTGGTAAAGAAAGGAAGATTCAGCAAAGTTTCCAGATTTTATAATTTTATTACGTTTCTAAGCTAGGCAGTGCTTAAAGAGTCTCTTGGGACAGCACCCTCAGCTGCAGGGAAAACAGCGTTTTTTGGTATCACAGATGCCTGGGGAGATGACGACCAGTCTTCTCAGGTTACTGACCACACTGTCTGGAAAAGGAAAGGAAAAAAAATCATTATTAGTGTTTTTCCACATGAAGTATGTATTTTTAATTGAGAGAGCTTTATCATGTGGGTGCTCTGTGTTTAAAAGAGGCCTGTGACTTCAGCGTAAAGGGACCCCCCTGCAAAGCTGCATCGAGAGTCGCCATTGCACCTCCCCAGCTGTGCGAGCCTGCCTCCCACTGCATCACAGGTCCTTTCTCCTCTAAAAACTGAGAAAATTGGTCCTAGTTTTTGTTTTTAAAAATTGATTCTCATCCCTAGAAGGGATAGGTTTTCTGAGATCCGTATTTAGTGTTTTTCTGGTTTCTACCAATAAATTAAACTGGACTTTTTTCTGGCTCTTGTTCACGAACCAACACTCAACCTGCTGAAATTGGAATTAGACAAAAAAAAGAAAAAGAATTAAACTCAGTCTCAATCTCTGCAATAATTAGGTAGTGTTAAAAAGATTGCAAAGCAAAAAAAAAAGTAATAAAAAAGATTTTCTTCTTTGGACCCAATTCCTCCTTCCATTTGAGAAAAACCCAACTGAACCACCCCTCTTAAGCTCACTGGGGCCACAGTCGGATTGGAAATGCAATTTGGAAACACACGAGTCAAAAAAAGGTGAACGTCAGCGCAACTCTATTGAGTGCAGCAGCATTATGCCAGTTTTGTGCTAGATGAAGATCCAATTTACTTTATATGTTGAATGTGATTAAAAATGATGATATTACATTTATGGTCATTTTATACTTACTGTTGCAGAGACAAAAGAGAAAGCAAAATCTCACGTAATGTGCATGTGACAGAAGCATCTCTATTCACAGTCATATCCCATTTTCCACTTCTTTGTGTGCTTGCCATCTGCTGATATGCCTTCTCTAATTTAGATGATAAGGTCCCTGGGATATCAGTCTAACTTTTAATATCTTCGTTCTGAAGTATGGTTGGTAGTTATACTCATGATAGCTAATTAGAAGAAACAGAACATTGACAAAAGCTTTCTTCCCAATGATCTGATATTTCTAGTTTGATTAGGTAGGTGGGTGCAAAGCTTAGACTGAGATACTTTCTGCTTCAAATAAAACCTGTGGTACGTGGTACTTTGGGGAACTCTCATACAGGGCATGTCGACACACTCACATGACTATAATGCTCTCAGTTGAAGCATTTAGTGCTGCACAGCAGAAAATGCTGCTGAGGGAAACAAAGGAAATAGCATTCATTGCTGAAACAATTTGAAACAGAATTTGATGCTGCTGCTACTTTTTTTGCTATTACTGTTCCAGATGTTCAAAATGAAGCTTTCGACTGTCAGCTCTGGGGAAATACTCAAAGGAGCAAAGAGCAGCAAGAGCAGTTCTGTAACTCCCACCGAGAGTCAGTGTGTGTGAGAATGTAGATAGCGTTTCGTAGAGCAATAAAAAAAGTCCAAACTACTTTTTGGGCTCCTGACTTTTCAATTCATAGAATCATAGAATCATTAAGGTTGGAAAAGACCTCTAAGATCATCCAGTCCAACCATCGACCCAACACCACCATGCCCACTAAACCATGTCCCTAAGCGCCTCATCTACACGTCTTTTAAGTACTTCCAGGGATGGTGACTCCACCACTTCCCTGAGCAGCCTCTTCCAATGTTTAACCACTCTTTCAGTAAAGAAATTTTTCCTCATGTCCAATCTAAACCTCCCCTGGCGCAACTTGAGGCCATTTCCTCTCGTCCTATCACTAGTTAATTGGGAGAAGAGACCGACACCTACCTCGCTACAACCTCCTTTCAGGTAGTTGTAGAGAGCCATGAGGTCTCCCCTCAGCCTCCTTTTCTCCAGGCTAAACAACCCCAGTTCCCTCAGCCGCTCCTCATCAGACTTGTTCTCCAGACCCCTCACCAGCCTCGTTGCCCTTCTCTGGACACGCTCCAGCACCTCGACATCCTTCTTGTAGTGAGGGGCCCAAAACTGAACACAGTATTCGAGGTGCGGCCTCACCAGTGCCGAGTACAGGGGCACGATCACTTCCCTACTCCTGCTGGCCCCACTATTTCTGATACAGGCCAGGATGCCATTGGCCTTCTTGGCTGCCTGGGCACACTGCCAGCTCATGTTGTAGATGGGCGTCACATTGGCAAGCCTCCAGTCATCTGGGACCTCCCACGTTAACCAGGACTGCTGATAAATGATGGAGAGTGGCTTGGCGAGCTCCTCCGCCAGCTCCCTCAGCACTCTCGGGTGGATCCCATCCAGCCCCATAGACTTGTGAGCATCCAGGTGGCATAGCAGGTCGTTGACTGCTTTCTCTTGGATTATGGGGGGTTCATCCTGCTCGCCGCCCCTGTCTTCCAGCTCAGGGGGCCGAGTACCCTGAGGATAACTGGTCTGCCTGTTAAAGACTGAGGCAAAGAAGGCATTAAGTACCTCAGCCTTTTCCTCATCCTCGGTGACAGTGTTCCCCCCCTGCATCCAATAAAGGATGGAGAGTCTCCTTGGCTCTCTTTTTGTCATTAATATATTTGTAAAAACATTTTTTCTTGTCTCTAATGACAGCGGCCAGATTGCGTTCTAGCTGGGTTTTTGCCTTTCTCATTTCTTCTCTGCACGACCTAACGAGATCCCTGTACTCTTCTTGAGTCGCCTGCCCCTTCTTCCACAAGCGGTAAACTCTCCTTTTTTTCCTGAGTCCCAGCAAGAGCTCCCCATTCAGCCAGGCCGGTCGTCTTCCCCACCCGTTCTTCTTACGGCGTACAGGGACAGCCTGCTCCTGCGCCTTTAAGACTTCCTTCTTGAAGATCGTCCAGCCTTCCTGGACCCCTTTGCCCTTCAGGACTGTCTCCCACGGGACTCTCTCAACCAGCGTCCTGAACAGGCCAAAGTCTGCCCTCCAGAAGTCCATGGTTGCGGTTTTGCTGGCCCCCCTCCTTACTTCACCAAGAATTGAGAATTCTACCATTTCATGGTCGCTAAGCCCAAGACGGCCTCCGACCACCACATCTCCCACCAGTCCTTCTCTGTTTGTAAACAGTAGGTCGAGCGAGGCACCTCCCCTGGTAGGCTCACTTACCAGCTGTGTCAGGAAGTTGTCTTCCACACACTCCAGGAACCTCCTAGACTGTTTCCTCTCTGCCGTGTTGTATTGCCAGCAGACGTCTGGGAAGTTGAAGTCCTCCATGAGAACAAGGGCTAGCAATTGTGAGACTTCTGCCAGCCGCTTGTAGAATGCTTCATCCGCCCCTTCATCCTGGTTGGGTGGTCTATAACAGACTCCCAGCAGGGTATCTGCCTCGTTGGCCTTCCCCCTCATCCTTACCCATAAACACTCAACCGTATCATCATCACAATCGTTGAGCTCTATACAATCAAAACACTCCCTAACATACAGGGCCACCCCACCGCCTCTCCTTCCTTGCCTGTCCCTTCTGAAGAGTTTATAGCCATCCATTGCAGCACTCCAGTCACGAGAGTCACCCCACCATGTTTCTGTGATGGCGACTAAGTCATAGCTATCCCACTGCAATTGTTGCAGTGAGGTATAAAAGTCAGAATGACACAAATGAAGTTCTGCTTAAAGGATGAGGATCACTCATAGGTACTTTTCTCCAGCTGGCTTCAGGAGGAATTGCACATGCCGTGTATAAAGGCAGACTGTGGACTGTCCGATTAGGAGGAGAGTGCAGAATGGGGGATCCTGTAGGATGTTTAGTCTTGGCTAAGAAGAAGCGGTACATTAAATTATCTTCTTGCAATTCAGCATCATGTTCCTGAGAACAGAACTAATGCAAATCTACAGTTTGTTGGGAATCAGTGTTGGAAATTACAGCCAGGCAGATAGGCACTCTAGAAACGTTTACTTTCCTCTGTTAACATTGGTTTCTGTTTGCCTCCATATGAGCTGAAAAATTTGTTTTTTCTTTGCATTGTTTATATCTTAATAAAAAGGAAGCAAGGGCTGTCATCAGGGTTGATTTACACAGAGAAAGAGGGCCTCCAGATGAGCATCAGATCTAGTGAAGTGTGTCCCATGCCACATGACCATCTATCCATGTCCTTTCTTTAGTGCACTGTCTTTCTGCTTCCTTGGGATGTTAGATTTAAATCACTAGGTGATACAGGCGCTGGGCATTTTGACTGTCATTTTCTCCCTCCTGTGTGATGGTTTTGATATTGGTTTCTCGTGGGTATTGCAACAGCAAATCAGCACAAGAGGCAAAGCACTCAGCTCTGCTTTTACTCCCAGTGGGTGCACGAGAGAACTGCAGTGCCAGAGAAGCCAAAGTGATATCATAGCCTAAAAAGAAAGAAATCCCATTTTGTCAGTTGGCACAGCTTTATAAACTTTGCAATGTTTTATGAGAATACTGTTCGGTCATCTTTTTGCCATGCAGATTCTTAATCATCTATCTGAAGTTATCTGTATCCCCCAGTCCTTGATCCCAACACTTCTGTGAAAGCCTTTTGCATCTGTCCTCTACTAGTCTCCTTCAACAATTGTCTGTGGGCTTTTTGTTTTCTGCCAGCCAGTTTGCTGCAATTTTTCAGGCTGACAGGCTTTGTGCATGTTCAGAAAGATTTGCTTTCAAATATGAAGTAGCCAAGTCTTTACTTACTGAACTTGCACACGAAAAAATGGTTCACTTACCCATACAAAATTGCAAGCAAGCATTTGCTTTCAAACCGATGTCCTTTTGTGGCTTTCTCTCATATGCTCATTAAGCACTCCAAAGTGCCTAGGAATAGAAAAAGGGATTTAAGATGCTTTAAGAAAAGAGAGTGTTCTTGTTCTGTTGTTATTCATTTGTACTTGTTAGCGTGTAGAGATCTCGTTCAGCCCCACTGGAATCGCTACCATCCAAACATGTCATAATAGACAACCCTTGTCCCAGAGATTTGCCAGGCTAAAGAAATCATGGGCAATGGTCCACAGAAAGGGACAGCAGAGAAATGGAATTACTTGGCTGAAGGCACCCAGGATTTACTGTGATCTGGAGAAGAGGGAAACGTGTGCCTCTGCCTGTGCCACAGCTCTGTGTAATGCTGTAAGCCTGTCCCGTTGTTTTAGTGCAGAGCTGCATCCTCTTGCCCTCGTTAAGTGGTCACTTGTGGGGGACATTAGTTGCAGAAATTAATTTGTGTTCTATATGTACCTCTTATTACTTAATTTTATTATTTTAACGTTGAATTTCCTCCCAGGACTGATATTTTAAAAGCTAGTTGTTAAGTCCTAGGCTGCCTGGTTCACCTTGAACTGAGTTCTTTGCAAGATTTTTGCATTAGTAGATTTTTGTGATCAAACTAGGACATGTATTCCAGTGCCCTAGGACTAGTCTTTGGTTATAAAGCCACATGCTTTGTCAGATGGAACTGCACCAGTGTGCAGGAAATGCTTTTCAATGTTGGGGAGCACGATTCTCCTCCATCTGCCAGGCTGCAGGAGGTTGCTATCTTCACTGCAACCCCCCAACACCTGGAAATTTGTTGCAGAACAAGTGATGAGAAAGAAAACTAATTTCCCACTTATTTCTTGTTATTGCCAGAGCACGTTTCCCTCTGGATCTCTGTTTACAGAGAGTGTAGGAATCACGATGGCACCCTTGGATGGCTATACAAAATATTTGTATTTGAGGGGTGTGTGCATGTGTGTGTTTGTGAGCGCACACACATGGGTGTGTGTTTGAATATGTGTTAGAAATGGCACTAGGAAGGAAATTCTCTGTGCCTTCTCAAAGGTTACTGAAAATCCAGGCAGGACAAGGTATTTCTATGCTCACTTTAATGAAATTCATGTGTTAAGGTGTATCCCTAAAAAGATAGGACTAAAACCACTAGGCTCTTGTTAGTGGAGAACTGGTACTTATTTTGTGTGGAAATCAAACACTCGAAAACGATGGAAGCCTGGAACCTCAGAAGCACAAAGTCATCAAATTCCCTTTGCTATCAAAGGCAGGCAGGTACATGAATACTTTTAACTACCAATCTGTTAAGGATGCTGAGTTACCTGTTCATGTTATTCCTCAGTCTACAAATCAAGTGTAATAGGCGACACAACCATCGGAGATACCATTGCCTGTCACTTTGCAAACACATGACCCCTGAAGAAGACAGGTACCACCCCCCCTCCCAAACACAGGCTCTCAGTGTGCTCAGACAGCAGGACAGGGGAAGATGGGTGAATTACAGGGCTCTCTGCAAGCACAGATAACAGAAATGCTGATGCTACATCAGCACTTCCTAGTACTCAGCAGCTCTACTCTGCTCTTATTTGGAGTAGTGCTCCTCTGAAACATGCACTGAGTGTATTAGACTTATGACCTCTGACAAAACAAAGCAGGACAAAAATGTTTTGTCTGCATGTACGTACATATATGATTGTATTTGTGCACAAATCCAGTGGCAAACTGTTGTATGTCCCATTCTCTTTAGTTGCAATGTAATGAAACATAAATGTGAGATGATTGCACTCATTTATGTATCTTGCCTGCAATAGTTATGATTGGGATGACATATACGTTTAGCAAATAAAACTTGCTCAAGTATCCTTATTCCTGGAGAAACATGGGAATTGCCTCATTAGGTGTGTCTAGTGTAATACTACCCTGATCAGTATCAACACTTCAAAGCAAAATAGCATAAAAGCTAACTGTACTTAAGTAACTGATTTTTGGTTGCCTGACAAATCTAAAAAAATTGGAATTTTTTTTTCGAGGTTTATCTCCAAAACCAGATGAAATTCAAAGAAAAGGTGGGGTTTTTTAAATCACTTTCAAACAAAGGGGCATTTTGAAAATATGAGAATGAAATGCTTTAATCTTTTTCAAAAATGCATTTTTTTTCCAATTGGAGATTTCACCTAGTTGCACTTGAATTTGTGAATATCTATTCACATCAACTGATCAGGTCAGATCAGGTAAGGTATGTGCTTTATGAATAAGTTATTTGGATGAAAAATTTCACTAAACCTTGAAGAAAACAAATAAAAACCCAAGAATTTCACCCCTAACCTTCTGCTTCTGGCTAGTGCTTCTGATCTGAGCCATGACAATAGTTTATTTAGTTTTTCCATCACTTGTCTCTAGGACAAAAATTTCTATGTTTTTTCTAAGTAAAGGTGGAGATAGTAATTTTATTAAGCATGTTGAATGTTTTATATAGCTCTCCTAGACTTGCTGACATAATATCTTGTGGCAATACTTTTTCTAGATTAGTATTGTAACATGTAAAAAATTATGTCCTTTTAGTAGATTTTCTCATTTCTGTGAGCAATGCTTTAGAGATTTAAAAAATGTTATTGGATTTACCTATAAAGATAACGAGTTTTGTTCCTGTGGCACCAACTGTGAGAGTATATTCATTATTTATACACAGGCAGTAGAGCTAAAAATGACAACTATGAAGTGTTGACAAAAGCAAAAAATTGCACTCTGTGTTTGTACTTTCCCAGACAAATGAGGGCATATTAATAAGTTTCGACTTAATCTCAGTATAACGTATATTTATATAAGTATTCTCTGAGCCTTGCACAGCAGCTGTTGTATCAATCATTACAACAAATTCCTTTGCTTTGATAAATTCATTTATACCATATTGCGGTGATATTACACGATCATTATACACAGGGGAGTCGTTACTTTAGGTCAAAAAAGATCAGTGGCTCTCTGGTTTCTTGAGTAAAGGTCAACTGCATTTTATTTTTGAAGGCAAAAGACAACTATTCTCTCTCACGTTCCCTTGCATTTTTCTAAAAGTGTTACCCAGAACCAGGAGAGCTTTGACTTTGCTGCTTGCCGGTACCGTCAGACGCAGGGCACATGTTGTCACATCTCAGTGTGTCAGGCGAGCTGCTCCATGTCTTTTGTCTTGGAGCATCTAATCACAACAAACACTGAAGTCAAAACCGAAAGGATGCAGCTCCGAACTTTCTCTGTTGGTCCACAGGCAGGGCACAGCTAAAAGAACAGCGCAACTGGAGTGCAGCAGGGCCGATCGAGGGACCAGCTGCTGAGATACAATTAAACTTAGGATCAGGAATTAAGCTTGACAGATTAATAATTTGCCTCGGAAACAGCAGAGAGGGTAAAAATTGCATCAGAGATTTTGCTTGGCAATTTTGGGGGAGGAGGAATTCGAAAACATCATCATATGTTGGGCCTTATGCATCGAGGAGTGGAATATTAACTGTCCGACACAGCCCCTGAGGTGGGTATCACGGTCCCCATGGATGACTGGTTTCCTCAGGTTGTGCCGGCGCTGATTGATCGAGCTGTCACAGCCCCTTATCTGTCAGAGTGGGGGGAGGCCCACGAGAAAAAATTTTAATGGTGCTTGTCGTCAAAGAAAAATGTTGTGCTTCTCACTTCAGTGGCCCTGCTGACACCATCAATGTGGCACCTGCACTCATCCTGTCTAGGATCATGGCAGGCTTCCTCTTGTCGGTCTGATATTTACTGGGGTTTCACATAGCTCCTGTTCCACTGGATGCGTCTCTTCTGCACAATTGAAGGCAATGAAAGGACTCCAGCTGCTTAGAAAGATGAAGTCCAACAGCTCTAGACTGCTCCAGCTAGGTACAAAAATCATGAATATCTAAGATTCAAATAAATGTAATCTCGCTCGCTGGATGAGAGGACTAAGGAATGAAGTATTTACTTTACATAGGGGGCTTTGCTGTTGTTGGTTTGTTTTTGATAATGTACATTTTCATAATTTGTCTACATCCATGGAACAGCTGGTTCATGTCCGTAGGCTGGACATCGGAGGGGGTACGCTGACAGAAGGGCTGGCGGGACACAGGTTTGTGCTGAAGAAGAGCAGTGCCTGTCCCCGAGAGGAGAGGGCAGAGCAGGCCAGGCAGAGCCCAGCTGGTGAAGGAGTTCACAGGAGCTGCAGCAGTGGCAGCTCTTGCACAGGTCAGCAGGGAGGAGGAGGTGGTGAGTACTGCAGCAGCAGCGTGGATGTTTTTGTCAGGGGTTCTGCTTCCTTCTCGTGACCTTGGAAACTCGGGGGACGAGGAGGGATTGGAGTACATGTGGTAGAGACATTGTAACAGGCATGTCAGGAAAGATAGGCAAAATTTTTATCCAAACCCCTTCTACTGCCCCAGCAAAAGAAAACTGGGAGTGATTTGCATGGTCTCAGAAAACAAAAGAAATGTGGATGAGCAAAGCTGGTTTTTTTTTTTCCATCATTTCATGATGCCATTTCTAAATGCTTGAAATCAAAGGAGATGTTCTGTTCCCAGCTGACACGAGCCTGGGTGCCACAGAGGTGCTGGGTGCTGTGGAGGCGCGTGTGCGTACCGGGGAGTATCAGCCCCTCAGACCTCGAGGCCCCTTGGCACAGAGGACACTGCTGGGGTCTGCTGCCCATTGCTCTGAAAAGGCTGGGGAAGCCCCAGTGCATCTGCCTGGCATTTTTGGTGGCAGCCTGAGGCATTTTAGGTTTAAGTGTTGCTCCATTTCGAATCTGGCATAATAAATGCAATGATTTCAAACACCCTGCAGGGCAGGAGCCCAAAGGGGAAAAGGGCAAGGGGTGTCTTAGAGGGCTCTTCAGAAACAGGGCAGAGCCTTTCTTTTTGCAGTGCAGGAAGATGTTAGGAAAATATCTACATAAAAGGAAATGGACAGTTTCATATCGTGTGGACACAGGCGGAGGAAGCCATATCCAGGCCTACATTTCATCTTGTGAGGGATGTCACTGGCAGGTTGTGGGTCTGTGTTCAACCTCCCTGGTTTAGAGGAGGAAGCAGGTATATGCACTACTGAAAATAAGCCAAGTCACAGCAGCAAGAAAGATTAGCAGTAGGTAATTAACTAATTGTACTTTGCCCACCATGATAAGGGGATCTTTATAGTTACTGTGGAAAAATAATGCCTTTATAAAAGCAAAAGTGCTGTGGTGGTGGTGAAGATGACTTCACTTAAACTTTTCTTCTTCTTCTTGACAATGACACTTACGAAATGTTTCAGTGCTCTATTAATTTGTGAGTAACTGTCATTAAATCAATGCAGTTGCAGAGTTTCCTTTCATATTGCCAAAGTCTCTGTGAAAATAAATATTTTATTGTAATATATAAGCACTGAGAAATCTCATCTTCTACAGTGAAACTGGACAACTTGCTAATCAGTAAAACTTTTCAGAAGGACAAAGATGGTTTTTTTTGTTCCACAAAATGTTTTGGTCTGAGGGGGACAAGTTTCCCCTCCCGATATGTTCCTTCATAAAAATTTCCCACAACCAAGCTGTTGAGCAAACTCGAAAATAGGAGGCAAAATAGTGGTAAAACTAGCCTTCAAGTTTAAAGAAAAATATTTTTCTAGTATAGCTTTATGCTGCTATTTAAAAACTTGCTTCTATGTTTATCATCTTTCCCTTCAGAATGAATTCTTTAACATGCTGCAGTGTGATAGGATGTTTCCTTCAACTTTTTAGAAAAGTTTCAACGTTAAAACTTAGCATAAGTGTATCAGGGGATCTGTCTTGCTGTCAGTTTTTCAGAACAACTCCATTTTGAAGTCAGCGGGGATATCTGTTGAACAAGGATTGGCATAATATGGCCTAGGGCTACTAAGTTACTTGATAAATGTTATAGGAAATGTGTTCTGATTATTGCACTCTTTCTCTTTTTGTTAAGTGCCTTACTACCAGGAATACTATCCATTAACTTCTTCTAGTTAATGGTTTCCCCATAAATGTGGTTTTTCTGCCAGAGCGGTATCAGTTGAGAAGAAGGAGGGGAATGTAGTCTGACAGCCGTCCCTCTTGTAGAGCAGCTGGTACTTCTTCAGCAATTGCGGAACACCAAAGAGAAGGGACAAGAGTCCATAAAAAGGTAGCTCATCACACTTGGCATTTTGGGCCAGATACTCAAGGGGGTATGTTGGTGTCGGTTGACTGACTTTGAAAGAAATCAGCTGGTTTACTATGTCTAAGGTCTTTGATCTTTTTAGATATTCCCAATCTGGACATAGTTTGTGATGTTTTGTTCATTAAGGTTGATAGTAAAGCAACAAGGATTCTTTTAGTCCTGGAGATTTCCGGGGAAGACCTGGAAGACTGAAGCTGTTTATATAATATAACTACTTTTAGCCTCAGTGGAATGGCCCATGTGAGCATCTACACATTGGTAGTGTTGCCAAGCAGTTTAGCAAACACACTACTGAGTTTTGAATTACAGCTTGAGCAGTACAAAGATGAAGATAATCCTTAATATTTTGGTCAACTTCAGGAATTGGGTGTAGCTTTAATATCTAATTCCTGCTAATTACGAGCACTTATTAGCAAAAGGTAAACATACTTCCCAGTGAAGGTCAGATATGGAAGAGGTTCCACTGAAGTTATTCGGTAAGTTCTAGACCAGGAAGTCCCTGAAGTGAAAATAGTTGGAACCCAGAAATATATTCAGGAAAAGCAATATAGTGCAAATTTCCCCTGTTCTTACTCTTTCCAAGGCATCTGTTTATAACCACTATTGGAGAAAGGCAAATTCAGTCTCACCATTCTTATGTTTTTAAGAGATCTACTCTTTCTACTGCAATTGTTATCTTTCTCCACTCTGGCTCTGCATATCACAACTGAATAGAGTGACATCTAAGGCAAAGTTGCTCTTACTAAAATCACAGTTTTATGCCGGTACTAGGAGTTAGTTTTGAAGTGTAATGAATTAGAGAAAGGGAGCTGAGTCCTATCTCTATAGATGAAACTGATACACATGATCTCACTCACACGCACTATATCATAAGCCTGATGTAAGGACAAGACTCTGTAAAGAGAAAAGGAAAGAGAAGGATCAAACTTTAAAGTATATTTGGTTCTTCTATTCTGATGCAACACCGTAGAAAACAATCACGAAAACAACTGCATACGCTCACCTCACTGGGGCTTATAGGTATCAGTGGTTCTTGGACCTCAAAGAATTTTGTCTGTGCAGCAAGTCTTACTTGGAGCTAGTTGGAAAAACTGCAAATCACTTTTTTTTTTTTACACAACAATGTAATTTTTGAGGATGCTTTTGTTATGAGGTACTCTCAGGTCCAAGAGAGATTTCTGATCACACATGTGAACAGGACAGCTTAAAATTACTTTGTGTCTTGAGTCACTACTTGAGATGCAGATATTCTAAGTTCAAGTGAGCGCTGTTATTGGTGTGAAGTAGCGATGTTGCCCATGTCTCTTTCGCTTAGTAGGGAGGTCTCACCCTTTGCTGTAAAAGCTCATACTTTTTTCAAAAGAAAATGCATTTTGCATTTCACGCTGAATCAAGATACACACCCTTCAACAACTTGACTTCTCTGGCTGCTTCTGCTTTTGCCATTTTGAGTGGAATGTCTTACTTGCTTTCTGACTGGCTGTGGCTAGCCATGACATTCGTTAGAGATTAGTAAAGCTGGAAAGGTACTTGTATCAGCTTATGCTGTATGAAAACTAGGCTTCATAACTTCTCCCTGACACCTGAATGACTGCTCTGATTTTTTCCAAATAGTGATCAATATAGTAAGACAGCAGCTTTGATGTGTGTGTTCATTCCTGTGTTCACCAGTGCAGCCTCATGTTTCTGTTTCTTCATTTATCTATTAAGTTTAAGTTCATATTCAGTTGTTTCAGCTCCTTTCAACAAGAATATCTTTTTTCTCAGTCACCTTTTCAGTGCCAATAACAATGGGATTTTCATCTTTCATTGGGTTTCTACATGCTACTGCATTCAAGTAATAAAGAGAATCTGTTCTCTTTGCCCTTGACACTTGTTTTACAAAGGGATACACAAGAAGTAACCAGAGCCAGCTGTTCTTCTCATGTAAATAGGCAGAGCTTTATTGCCACCAGTAGAGTTATGCCCAGTTTTACAATCTTATGGCATGCCATAAATGTTTTTGCCCTCTGAACGAATATATTTGAAAGCATTTTCCTGCATTCTAATCCTTGCTGTAGAAAGATAATGTTTCCAAGTGTTACCCTCTAAGCTGCTAATCACTTGCTCAGCTTCCCATGCTTTTGCTTTTAACCTCTTCTTCATGACTGATGAAGATAGTTTTAGTCTGAAAGATAAGGTTTTTCTATTATGATGTATATGGGGAAAACAGCTTTTTTAAAATCCAAGCAGACTGGGACCTGCAAATATTTCCTATATAAAAGTATCAGATGAGGAAGGATAATTGCATGAGTGCAAACTTGAGTAACTCATTAAATGCACTAAAAATATGAAAGTAGTCTCTTGATTTGACATTAAGTTGAGATTAGTTAAAAAATAAAAGCAGCTGCTTTGCCATCATAAACAAAGAATTCAACACTTTCCCTTATCCTCTTGCCAAGCTGCTGCTTAGTCTTATCTTTTAATTAAACCTGAACTTTAAAATACATGTGTCTAGCATGCGAGTTTATTAAATGAAACATCGGTAGGCACACAGTATTCTCAGCAATTAGCATTCTGCATAGAGGTTGCTGGGTTTTTTTTTCCTCCTTACAGAATGGACACACTAAAGACCCCAGTTTCATTGTAACTCAGAGTTTAAAGTCATTGATTAGAAAGAAAGAGAAATTAAAGTATTGTGCTGAAAATTTTTTGTTTCCACTGGCTTTATTTTCTACTGCACAACCACACCCAACCACTTTAATTTTGTGTTAAACAGACACATTAGTCCCAAGAAATTAAAGCCAGAATAACACTCTCTACTCCTGATCAATCTGTGATAAGGAACTCGTAACATCTTGATTCTCTCAGAAGGGAAAACTAGATCTGATACATTTTCTCTAATTCCCAAATAATTTTTCCTTTTTTTTTCTTTTTTAAACTTTTTAACAAATTGGGTCTCACTGGGGAGTTGGAGGTGAAACCCTCACTACAGAGAAGCCAGTGGGAGCTTTGCCATTTATTGAAGGCCAGTTTTCACAGGGTTCCTCAGATGAGACTGAATGAAATCACAAATCACCCCTGTAATTACTATGCAAGCACACAGTTTTGATCTAGATGTGGTCAGTCATTCAGGGAATGGAAGTAAAACCCCGTGACTTAGATGACCAAGCCCACTGCACTAGAACCCAATTCAAAGTACTGAATGTGAAAGAATGCAATTTCTGTCTACAATGACTAAAATCCACATCATTTAGGTATGTCTAAGCCCAGCAAAGGACTTAATTCTGTCCTAAAATAAGAAATGGTGATGGGACCACTGATATTCTTGAAGTTAAATGTATTCTTTGCTATGTTAAACCTCAAGTACTTATAAATAATACAGAAATTACCAAGCAATCAAGATTAGTCCCCAGATAACTGGATGGCCAAAGAAAGAGTTGAGTATCTATATAAAAAAATTGAATCGGTGTCCAAACACCTATATTACCAACAGAAAAAAACATGTATTCAGAACTCCA
The DNA here is from genome assembly GCF_965638725.1 of Aptenodytes patagonicus. Lineage (NCBI taxonomy): Eukaryota > Metazoa > Chordata > Aves > Sphenisciformes > Spheniscidae > Aptenodytes > Aptenodytes patagonicus. The sequence continues at coordinate 92,896,377 of NC_134951.1, forward strand.
GTGACCTAAAATACTTTCACCACCTTGAAAATATTAACAATAAAGGCCACCCTTTTCCTCAAATATACATGATGACTGCTCTTTCATTTCTGTTCAATACAGTGTTAGATTGCAGTTTTGTGCACATTAAAAATACAGTGCGTTTGTAATGCTATAATGCCTTATAACCTAGAGTAAACATAGTATATTCATCTAATACAGTGATGTGGTAAGCAATGAGGCTAAAACAAGCATCTAAGAAGGAATTCATGATGGAAGCAAACAAGACTGTTTCCAGTAACTCTGTGCGAACATTAGGAAGGCAGTTAATTGGCAAAATGAATTGGAATTAATTATGCATGAATCTTGTGGCAAATACAGCAGCACTCAACTCACTGAGAAATCATAGTCTGGAACAGAGGATGCCATCCTGACTGCATTATATCCCGAATGTGCTTATGGCCACTTTTCGGAGGATTGCAAGGTCCATAGCTAGCTTTATAGAGTACACTGTCATTAGGAGAAATATCTGGGGTTTCTGAATCACTGATGATGCTTTTCAAGAACCCTTGGGTACTGGTGAATTCCCTGACAGATGCATAAGGACAATACACTATCTTTAAAAAGAAAAAAGGGGTAAGACTCAAAAAGTGAGATCCCTAGGAAGATTTAGAAACAAATAACTAATCAATCTGCATTTAAAAAAATCAGGAGATAATAAAATGATAAAAAGAGCAATTATGTGTTTTTTTTTTTTTTTTAAATTTCTGTCAAACCAATTTAATTTCCTTCCTTGACAAGGTAACTAGCATAATATCTGGAAGAACAGAAAACAGTAAAAGTAAGAAATCTGAATTTTGGTATTGCTTTTTGACACTGTTCAACATGACATTCTCATAAGCAAGTTAAAGAAATATGGTCTAGCTTTGATCACTGTAAAGATGATGCATAACATGGATCAAAAATTTTCCACTTTAGTTAGTGTGAAGTACTGGGCTTCACATGGGATATAACTTTTTAAGGAAGGGGCAGATAAACAGCATAACAGGCAAACAAGAATGATAAAAAATTTAGAAAGAAAAGTTAAAGAAAAATCTAGAAGGTTCACTATATAGGAGGATGCTACACTAAGGAAGGTGAACAGTTTTTTGCATCACAAATTGATGACAGAAACCCAAAAAGTATATTCATTTACATCAAATCAGATTTACATTGGATATTAAGAAAATCTTCCAAAATGTTATGGAGGATGAAGTATTGGGATGAGATACATGGTAATGTTCAGAGATTCACAGAGTCACAGAATAATTTGAGTGGGAAGAGGCCATTTGTTCCAACTGCGCACTCAGATCCAACAAAAGCAGGTTGCCCAAAATGATGTCCAGTGAAGTTCTGATTATTTCCAGTGATGGAGATACCACAGCCACTCGGGGAATCTGTTCAGGTGTCTCACCACCCACATGGTGGGATTTTTTTTCCTTGTATCTTACTGGAATTTCCCATGTTGCAACTTGTGTCCATTGCCTCTTTGTGCCGGTTTTGGCTGGGGTAGAGTTAATTTTCTTCACAGTAGCTAGTACGAGGCTATGTTTTGGATTTGTGCGGAAAACAGTGTTGATAATACAGAGATGTTTTAGTTATTGCTGAGCAGTGCTTACACAGAGTCAAGGCCTTTTCTGCTTCTCACACCACCCCACCAGCAAGTAGGTTGGGGGTGCACAAGAGTTGAGAGTGGACACAGCTGGGACAGCTGACCCCAACTGACCAAAGGGATACTCCATACCATATGACGTCATGCTCAGCATATAAAGCTGGGGGAAGAAGGAGGAAGGGGGGGACGTTCGGAGTTATGATGTTTTGTCTTCCCAAGTAACCATTATGCGTGATGGAGCCCTGCTTCCCTGGAGGTGGCTGAACACCTGCCTGCCAATGGGAAGCAGTGAATGAATTCCTTGTTTTGCTTTGTTTGCATATGCAGCTTTTGCTTTACCTGTTAAACTGTCTTTATCTCAACCCATGAGTTTTCTCACTTTTACTCTTCCAAATATCTCCCCCATCCCACCAGGAGTGAGCGAGCGAGCGGCTGTGTGGTGCTTAGTTGCCGGCTGGGGTTAAACCACGACACTCTTGTTCTATTATTTTGCATCTCCAAGAAGACTCTGGCTCTGTCTTCTCTATGCCATACCACTAGGTAGCTGAACTGTGGAATTTTCACTATTACAAGTATTACGAAAAGGTTTGATAAACATTTCTGGAAAATGCTGGAATTTCCCTCAGTACAGGGGTTGAATGAAATGAGAATAAGTCCATTACCATTCTGTGTTTTTGTGAGTTCCTAACTTTCTGTAGTTCTTTGGAGTATGCAGAAACATAGCATTTAGCAAATTAAGCTATCTATCTATATAGATATTGTGTGTAACAGAAAGTTCTGGATCAATGGGTCATGAATGCATTTCAGGCGTTTCACCCACACTCTTCTTATAGTTAAATATTTGGATCCCAAAGCTTTCAGATTTTTTTTTTCTCCAAAAAGTCCCAAGATTATTTATGGCAGGGGAAGAGTTTGTGGTCTAGTTTTCTCTGGAGTGGGGGTCTTTGTAATGTATCACTTTTACTCTGAGGGGGAAAAAAAATTGCCTAACTTTATTTCAAGGAAACAGATTGAAAAATTCTTGGCTCTAGAGGCAAGAGGTGACTTGTACTGAAGCTATTACAAGGTGTAGACAAATTGAGTCCCTTTATTTTTCACTAACTTCAACCAAATAAAGTTCAGCTCTAATTTTGGAATATGAATGTTGCAAACTACAAAGCCCTGGTTGGTATTATGTGAAGGGTTAATGAAAGGGAGAATATTTTAGAAATACCTACATTATTTTTCAAGCATGATTTCTCACTCATGAACCATGTGAGAAAGCTTGGGAGATACAGAAGGAAATACTGAAATTAAAATTACCAGGACAATGTTTAAAACCCACGCAGTTTAATGAAGGCTTAACAGAAGAAGCTGAATCTTCTGCAATTTTGGGTTTAGAAAAGATCCCAGATGAAAATTTGAACTAAGTAGTTAAGACAGAGGAAAAAAGTAAAAGGCGATACATATGCTCTGTAGATGCTTGCAGAAAAAAATAAAACTTAAAGCAAAAATCTGGGCACGATGAAATGAGAAAGAAAAGTGATAAGGAGAAAGCAAGTGAAGATTCCAAATGGTTGAAGAAATTTTAATCAGCTGTATGTATTCATTTTCAATAAAAATGTCTAATGAGGGCATAGAAATGAAATCAGAAGAGTTCTGCTGGAAGCAAGAAAATAACTAGCAACAAAAATTAGATGAGAAAGAGCAAAGGGTAAACAAAGTAATGTTTGATGAGAATGTTGCAAAATAAATGATAAACATGCAGATTCATACAATATATAAAAAAAAAGCTGGAAAATTATTGCATAACTACCTTAATGGTGAATTATTCTAGAAAATACTCAAACAGAAAAAAGGGAGAGTTGAAAATATTGTGTACTATTCAACCAATATATATATAAAGCTGAAATGAAAAGTTTGTGAGCATTTGTTTTAAAAAGTGACACCGATCAAATGTAACTCCATTCTTCAGTAGTGTTTGTGCATATCTTCAGTGTTATCAATAGATTAGACAGAAGAGCGTGGACATTGGAGGAAAATGGACATGGTTGGGCTTGGGTCTTTACTCAGTTCCTACCTAAGTATAGAACTCACTAAAGCCAAAGGGAGCTTGCCAGATTCAAAAATAAATGTTTTGCTATCCACTAGATAGGTGAATGAGCACTCCATGATTTTGATCTCTGTTGAAAAACTTTGTTTTTCGGAATTCTTTCTCTGAAGTCAGCGGTTAAAAAAGTTTCTTTTCTTTCAAATAACTAGAAAAATAGGCCATTTATGGGTTGTTTTTAACGTCCCACTGAAATCCTGCCATCTCAATCTTACAGCTAGAGAGTCAGCAGTGTTGTCATTTTTGGTCACAGGAACTTAGTTAAGGAATGTCCTGGTTTCGGCTGGGATAGAGTTAATTTTCTTCCTAGTAGCTGGTACAGTGCTGTGTTTTGGATTTAGGATGAGAATAATGTTGATAAGACACCGATGTTTTAGTTGTTGCTAAGTAGTGCTTACGCTAGTCAAGGACTTTTCAGCTTCTCATGCTCTACTTACTGACTGAGAAGGCTGGAGGTGCACAAGGAGCTGGGAGGGGGCACAGCCAGGACAGCTGACCCAAACTGGCCACAGGGATATTCCATACCATGTGATGTCATGCCCAGTATATGAACCGGGGGGAGTTGGCCGGGGGGTGGTGACCGCTGCTCGGGAACTGGCTGGGCATCGGTCGGTGGGTGGTGAGCAATTGCATTGTGCATCACTTGTTTTGTATATTCTTTTATCATCATTATTATTATTTTCCCTTCCTTTTCTGTCTTATTAAACTGTCTTTATCTCAACCTGCGAATTTTACTCTTTTTTTTTTCTGATTTTCTCCCCCATCCCACTGGGGGGGAGGAGTGAGCGAATGGCTGTGTGGTGTTTAGCTGCCTGCCGGGTTAAACCACAACAAAGAATTATTGTCCTCTTCAGACAGTCCTGCTGACCTACATCTTGCCAAGTCACTCACCCATTTTATTCTCCAAGGATGTCTGTCCTGTCATTGAAACATCTTTCCATGTTATGGGTAACTGAACTATGATAATGGTATTTTGCCATGACATTGAAGGCAATATTAAAAGCAAATGCTGCTTTTGAATTTTGGTTGACCAGATATCATGGTGGGCCTTTAATGACCCCAAAGTACTTTGCCTTCAGGCTAGAGCATGAAGGTTTGGTGAAACATTGAGGAAAGAAGGAAAAGTCTTGTAGATACAATTAGGATATTACACAGTGTTTACAATATCATTTTCATTCTGCTCTTTTCCACTCAGATTGTCCTGCTTAATTTTTTGTAAAGAAATGTGCTCAGTCCCATTTTCAAGATAACATTTTGGAATACATCAGTTACCATGATTATGCTGAAATGAATTTGTAGTTCAAGGAAGTGTATTATCTCTCTTTTCCAGGGTTGAATTACCTTTCCTGGGAAAAGAACAAATAGCTGCAAATGTAATGTCTGTTAATCATGATAATATATAAATTGCACAGCTTGCCAGGATTACATTTATTATTTTGCTCTGCAGCCATAGTAGATATCTCCTTTAGCTTTCCTTCACAGATGTGTATTTCTTCAGCCAGCTTCAAAATAAAAATTATAACCTATTCCTGTAAACAGTGACACATGTCTGCAGTCCCAACAAGACATGCATGATTTATTGTGTGAGAAATGAGGAAATAGAAGATCTTTAACCATGTTTTACACAACAGCACCACCATATCCCTGGAAGCATTTGGGTCCTCTTTTCAGGACGGGCACACCACATAAAATATAGACCAATTTTTTTAACGTCACTGACCCTATGGCCACCTTCCTATTGAGCTTCACCAATAATTCTTGGAGATGACTTGACGTAAAATGTACAGTGTTTAAAATCTGTCTCCTTGCAGTCTTTGTCTTTCAAAACATGCCTGTAGAAGAAGGTGGTAATAGAATCATAGAATCATCGAATTGTTTAGGTTGCAAAAGACCTTTAAGATCATCGAGTCTAACCGTTAACCTAACGCTGCCAAGTCCACCACTAAACCACGTCGCTAAACACCACATGTACACGTCTTTTAAGTACTTCCAGGGATGGTGACTCCACCACTTCCCTGGGCAGCCTGTTCCAATGTTTCACCACTCTTTCAGTAAAGAAATTTTTCCTCATGTCCAATCTAAACCTCCCCTGGCGCAACTTGAGGCCATTTCCTCTCGTCCTATCGCTAGTTACTTGGGAGAAGGGACCGACACCCACCTCGCTACAACCTCCTTTCAGGTAGTTGTAGAGAGCGATGAGGTCTCCCCTCAGCCTTCTTTTCTCCAGGCTAAACAACCCCAGGTCCCTCAGCCGCTCCTCATAAGACTTGTTCTCCAGACCCCTCACCAGCTTCATTGCCCTTCTCTGGACACGCTCCAGCACCTCGATGTCCTTCTTGTAGTGAGGGGCTCAAAACTGAACACAGTATTCGAGGTGCGGCCTCACCAGTGCCAAGTACAGGGGGACAATCAGACAGGCAGTTTCTAACTGTAATGCTCAGCCTGCAGCAAATCTTAATTTTGGTTGCACCCTGTGCCTGATGATGTCTTTTTTTGAAAGGAGGAGGAGGAAATTCACCTTCCCTCTTGCTGAAATCATTCTAATTAAATATTAATTGGGCCAGATAGTGTGCCCACAGGCAAACAAAATTAATGGTTAAAGCACCCACAAGCAAAAATTTCAGTTTGCATCATGCTGAATATTTGGAATTATTCAGTGCAGTCAAAACTGGAGCTGAATTCACTAAGGTAATTATTTTTCTATGTCCTCTGTCTATCTCTGTATGGTTATTGACATAGGGCATAAAAACAAGAATGGCTTCAGCATGGGCTGCAGGGGAGCTTGTCCCCTTACAGCTTGCTAGCTAGGAAATTCTCATAGTCATTGCTAGTTCAAAACCAGTGGATTTTTTCTTCTCATTAATTTATGCGCCTTTGGAGTCCATGTATGATCTTCACATCCACAACAAGCCAGGTACACTGGAAGCATGAAAAAAGCATGACTGAGAATAATCTATGAGCAGCTTGAAAAAAATAGGGGCATAAACCAACACACAGTGAATTAGTTCCTTGTCAAAAATTAATACAAAGCATTAGACCTGGCACTCAGTACTGTCATCCAAGAAAGGGAGAAGAAAATAAGCATAAATTTAAGAAAAAAAAATTGTTCTGCTTGTAAAAGTGACTTTTCCAACTTTCTCCCTTGCCTGGAGGCAACACTGAGAAAAACACAGGTTTTATGTCTTCAATACGGTGGCCACGTGGCAGATAAAACTTCTTCACCAAAACAAGATCCCTATCCTAGGCCAAGGAAAAAACCCAAGTCTGTAGAAAGCTCTTAGAGCTCGATGAGCCAAGGTAAAGCTGAATGTACGCAAAGCAATCTTGTTGGAGGGCTGCTTTTTTTTTTTTGTTTGTTAGTAGTAGTTTGAGTTTGCTAGGCTTGAAAGCCTGAAGTAATAAATCAGCTTTAAAGTGGATTTACTGGGTCTCACAAATTTTAAATAAATAAGTTCAGATATGAAAGAGAGTGAAGAATTACACCTCAAATAACAGGGTAAAAACACTATAATCCTGGTGAGATGTGAGAAATCATCTCTTACCATAAAAGGAAAGTCACTTTTAACAGATGTCACCAGTCCATGAAATTTAATTATTTATGAGATCTGTTTGGTGAATACTTTGTTTCTAAACTGTGTTTCTATATCACTTGCTGTTCTTTACAGTTTCTCAGCTACTTCTGTACTCTCTAAAATCCTGTTAATGATTCACTTTTGCGGCAGCTTGATTTCTTCCTTTTGCTGTCACTATAACCTATTGTCCAGCTTCTGGCTAACAGGGGCCTGAGACTAAATGGGAGAGGTCTGAGTGGTGGTTTAAGGGTTTGTATTTGACTGGGGATGCAAATTGCCTGATTATAGTCGAGGTGAATGTCAAGGAAAGAAGTGCTGGTCCAATCTTGAGTTAATGTGGTGTGTCCAAGAGCGTTAGAAGCAGTGGGCTGATATGGATACTCCTGTAGCAGGATGATCCTGGTTTTGTTGGGAAAAAATTAATATAATGATTGATCAGACCTGTAGTCTCATCACTGATATTTTTCATTTTGCATTCAGAAAAAAAGACCACCCTTTTATCACCACACTCATTTTTGTGGAGATTTACTGTACTGTTTTCCAAGAGGAAAACAAAGAAGTGTCCTAGCATCACAGTAACAAAAATAATTAATCTACTGTGCCATGTGTAAGTGGCTTCCCCACCAGACTAGCTCTCTCCTTCTGTGCCATTACAAGTGTCATCTGTCTGGGGCCATGTAGAGCATTCATGTAAAAGGGAATTACAGCAATTCTGTGCTGTATCTCTCACCCTGCCTCAAAGTCCGTTGAATCTAATGGGAGACTTTCTGAAGACTTCAGTGGTATTTTGAACACATTTTTCCACACGATTTTGAGTGTAATGGGTGTATGTAGGTGCTCATGAATATCCATCCCCTAAAGACATTCTGGCAGAAATTTCCTTCAGGCTCTAATACCAGAGAATCTTGGATGTTCTTTACTCAGCCAAATGCATAAAATTCATGAGGTCTCAGGGGTTTGTTCCTCCAATTTCCACCCATGTTGGTAGTTCTATCATGGGCTGCATACTGCAATTTAGTGATTATATCAAAGGAACTGAAGTGCTAATCCCAGGTGAGCTGCTGACTGTGTAATGTAGAGGCTTCTAAAGTCTTTCAAAGTTACTGAAACAGGTGTTGTGAGGGATAAGAACATCAGACTAAAGCAAGAAAAAGTCATATCACAGAAGCTTTGCTTCCACAGTCATTTGCACTGAGCAGATTTCCTTGTGCCATGCAAGTTAGCATGTGGCTTTGCATCATTTTGTTGTTTTTAAAATCAGTCTCCTGCTCCCACAAAGTTCCAGACTAACAAAGCCAGAAAGTGAAACTACACAGACCAAAAAATTACAATAGCAGTGGCAGAGCAGTTATCAGCTCCTTTTGAAACTCCTAACCGGGGCACTAACCTTTGTGTTTGCTTTTACGACACAGACAAATATCTACTAGGAACTAGATGGAGGTCATTCACACATTTCATATGGGTCACTGAATAATGATCACAGGGTAGCAACTTTTGTTTTGAACCAGTAATGCAGAGGTGAAAAGTACCTTATTAATGCCACATGCACTCCATGTCTCTGCTTTCATTTCTTCATCCTACCGGTTCTATGAACCCTCAAGAATCTGGTTACTTTTAGGGCTGAGCAGGCTGCTTTTTCTGACCTTCAAAATGGGTTTTGAACCTTAAAAGTTGTCTGTTCACAGCTGCAGAATAGATGCATCTGCAAGAGGAATTTATTATGTATGAAAAATACTTTTCAGGGAGCAAGGAAACAAATGAATAAGAAGAAAGAGAATAAGCTATGTTCTTCATTATATGATAAGAAACTATAGAGTAATGAAAACAAGTAAATAAAACCACTGTGAAAATCAGAACGGTAATAATAAAACTTTCCAAACAGATGGTTTGTTTTTATTCCAAGAGATACATAAGAAGTTTTATTATTATCTAAATTCACCTTTCTTCTCCATTTTATGACATGAGAGGGAGGAAGAAAGAAAGGAAAAAGGAAACTAACAGCTATTTTAAAATACAGTGATGGAATATGCCCTTTCAAAGAGTCAACAAAATGCCCAGGATTGCATACTGTTGTGTGATATGCACTCCAGAGTATTTGGTATCTGCCAGGCTTAATTCTCAAGTGACAGTCCAGTGGACCAAGAAATCAGGCTCCGGTAACTGAATTCTCATGTAATCCTCGTATGGGCTTTTTAAAGATTGACGCTGAGACAAAAATATAAGCATTGAATTATAACTGTACAACAACTAGAGCTTATTGTTGCCATTTTGTTATTAGGCTGGATTAGTTTTCAGTTCAGGAAACCCCGCCTATCCCTATGTTGCCTTCAAATAATGACAGTGTATGCTTACAGAACTCACTGGTGATGCTATAAAGTGAGGCAATGTGCTTATTGTAATTAATGAGATTTTTTCCAAGAGAATGTCTATCCAAATTTTAAGTTTCCCAGTAGGAAAACTGAAGTAAAGAGAGCAAGTCCTGGGACAGTATTTCTTGAACCTGAAACCATCTCCCTGTCTTACTGAACTTCACACATCTTTAACTGTTTCTTTTGAGGCAACCAGAAGATTTTTCATGTTGGTGTTTGAGAGCCATGTTTGGAATCATACCTTTCTGCCTGACATTTAAATGGACTGTGAGACTAAATCTGTCTTCATTAAATCTGATTTTTTAATATCTTCCTGCCATAACAGTTCACCAGATGTGCTGCCTCATCACATTTACTAACTAATTTTATAAATATAGTGGAATAGAATTGATTTTTCTAACAAGAATCTATTCATGCTGCGAAAGGTACTTTTGGTCTTGCTTTATTAAGCCCATATTGTTATTGCCTCTCACATTGCGAGGTGCTCCAGGTGCTCAGAAGCCTTGAGGGCTGAGTCTCTAATGAGTTTCAAGGCATCCCTAGAATTCACCTAAGTGAAGTTTTCTACATCAAGTAACAGGAGGAACTGAGCCCGTGGTCATTTAGGTAATGGTGAGGCAAAGGTCACTCTGCAACCAGTGGACCGGGCTTGCCTCAGAGTTTTGTGCTGACCTCAGTGCGCTGCCAGAGTTCAGTGCAGGCTTTTCAATACTAGTCAATGCACATTTCGAGCCGGCTGCCCTCTGCACAGAGGTCAGCATGCACACAGCAGTCCCTGGAGCATCACAACATATTAACCTGCTGCAAAAACTACTGCTCTAACAAGCTCTTGGGGCCATTGGAGCTGCACTGTCCTTGTTATTGACTCTTAATTCTCATCCAAAATCTGTTATTCTTGAAAAAGTTTTTCCTAGAGACTTTGTGCCATAAGATAACCAGAAACAAAAAGCCTTTTCTAAGGTCTCTCCTCAGAAGAGTGAATATATCCCTTTATATTTTATTAAATAAGTATATATCATATTTGACTAGAGCAAATGAATGACTTTTATAGAATCTAATAACTGAGCCAATGACTCAAATATAAAGTTCTTTTGACCCACGGAAAAAAGAAGTTCCAGTATAGCAATAACAATAAAAACAAAACAGCAGTAACACCACCTCCACCAATAACAACAGGAAATAAACTGGTAATAACTTTTTCCTAAAACATATTAAAGATCATAAATATATTTTTAACATTGTGTGCTCAATTTAATATTTAGTCTTACACAAAACCATAAATTTCAATTGCTGGAATACACACCTTAGCAATATATTTTACCAAGGGCATTTGTTTGTTTTTCCACTCCTTGACATTTTTATTTGAAGGGTGGGTTTCTACTATTAGTCTGTAAACACAGGCGAGCAATTTGTCTACCTCATACACCTCAGTAATCGGTCAGTGTGGGACCAGCACAGGATTTTCTGGTTTGCAGAATCACCTTGAGGTATTATCAATCAAGCATGATCAATCAATCATCAGGCAATACTTTCAAATTTTTAGGCAACCTCACTTTGTTCCTGTCTTCCACCAGTGCTCACAGCAAAGTACTGTCAACAAGGGGCTTTTTGCAGAATAAACTGAAAGCTGAAAACTTTGTTTCTTCAAATCTTTCTAATCAGGGCAGTACAGTATATTTATTAATAACTTTTGACTTTCAAAGATAAAAAGCATAAAACTTTTTTTTTTCAATCTCTCTTATTATCATTAAAGCTTCAATAACTTCTGGAAAAAAACCCTAGCTTACACGTGTTCTCTTTTAAAATTTAAAAGAGAAGATTATTTAACTTGGAAAAACACCCAGTAAATCCAGACTGGCTCCCCCAGTGTGTCTTGGCTGTACTTCTCCTGCTCTTTTAGATTTTACAGCAGAACGACTAAGATTCTGCTCTTCCCTGGACTCTCATTAATTTTATATACAACCAGGGTCCATTCTCCAATTCCCTGCATTTTGCAGCGAGGTAACTTATGGGCCAGCCTATGCCCTGTGCTTGACAGCATGTGTTCATGACCACTCATGAGCACAGAGGTTTGTCTCCTTCCCCTCTCCAGGAGCCCGTTACAAACCTGAGTCTGGCCATGACAGTGGCTGTCACACATAGGAGGGAGCAAGTGCTTCCAGCTCAAAATAGGGGTGTTTTTAGATGTAAAGTAAATGACATATATGGCACAAGGCAATAATTAGCCTTTCCTGGAATCTCTCTGCCTCTGTTGGCTACTCTGATATTTTTCCATAGACCTTCATTGTCCTTAGATTTCAGACCTTTATCTTTTATGACTTGAAAATTGTATAGTCCTTTGTCAGATCATGTCCACTGGTTTCCTCAAAACTGGAACAAAATGTTCACAAGGCACCAAAAGGTTCTTCTTACAGGTTTCTTACCAGACATCGCTGGGTGTGCTGGATGTCTGCAAGAGAGGAACAGATGGAAGGGAATGTGCTAGCCCACCTTCCTATTTCCTCTGCTGTGGACTGGTGCCGCTGTCATGGAGAGAAAGGGGGGACCAAAGTCTGCCTGGAAGCCTGCCCTGTGCCAGGGAGCCTCTCTGGGTCCCTCAGGGAAATGCAGGCTCCAGACACAGAGACAGAAATGTGCTGGTGCCTGGGGTAGCACTGTCAAATGCAGGCATGGGGAGAGGATAAAGTAAGGCAAACTGACTATAGCTTAATGGTTAGGGTGTTTTCCTGGGAGGAAGGTGACCCAAGGTTCTCATTTGTGTGTTTATTTTTAACCCAGTAATGGTCTCATGTCAAATGTATGCGCATCTCAGGGAATGGGGTCTGAAACCCCAGTTCCATCCCCCATAATTGCTGTCCCTCTCACTCCATGATTTCTGCATTCCTTGGATGCACAATGGCCTGTCAACAACAAGAAGGGCTGAGAACAACCATCCTTTTCCCTCTTCCCTTTTTCCCCTTCGTCCTTCCCCTTATACCTGCCGAGGTGCTGGTTAGAGTCCTTTCTAGAGGCAGGGTAGAGAAGAGATGGGGATATATGATCAGTCCCCTCAGAGACATGTCTCTCATCTCCTTGCCAGGAGTTATGATAGGTATGTATATTGTAATGCAGAATGCACCTATGTGTGCATGAGGAGAGGATGGAGGGAAAAGATGTGCTGCTGCTGTCACCCTCCCCCCTTTTTTTTTTTTTTTTTTTTTTTTTTTAAGGAAAGCCAGCACTCCTCCATTTAATGCCTGTACACAGAAAAGCTTTGAGCAGACTGGATAGCAAGTACATTCTTTTAGGGGACTGTCCCTCACATCTTTGATTTGTAAGCCATCATTTGTTTTAAGGGTTTTCCTTTATTTCATTCACATGAATAAGTGGAAAGCTCAATCAAGACCTTTGCAGAGCAACACAAAGCAATGTTACTGCTAATTAAACTTGCTTCAGAATTCAAGCTGGAGAAGCTTAACCACAAAGGCTAACTGCAAAGCTGAGGAAAGAAAAGTTAACCTACTGCACTACACATCACACATGAAATAGAAGTTGTGGCTGTGCCTGCAAGCTTATGTCTACGCTTATTAAAATGTGATGTTATACCACATTTCTACTTTTCGCACTTTTAACACAGGTAAGGAAATGGCACTCGAGGAAGCTTTTGGAAAGTCTCTGATTTAAACAGCAAGTCATAGAATCATAGAATGGTTTGGGTTGGAAGGGACTTTTAAAGATCATCTAGTCCACCCTCCCTGCCATAGGCAGGGACATCTTGCAGTAGACCAGGTTGCTCAGAGCCCCATCCAACCGGACCTTGAATATTTCCAATGATGGGGCATCCACAACTTCTCTGGGCAACCTGTTCCAGTGTCTCACTGCCCTCATTGTAAAAAATTTCTTCCTTACGTCCAGTCTAAACCTACCCTCTTTCAGTTTAAAAATGCTTCCAGTATATAGGCACTATTTTGTTTTATTGCAAAGGCTGAGTGAGTACTGTGTTCATGGTATGGCTTAAAGCATGGTAGGAAGCCAGCTCCTTCTGGTTGGACTGAGAAGTTTGTTCTGAGATGACTTACACACACTCTGCAAATTTCATCCAGGCTCAGCAGGCTATGAATAGTGGGGCATGTTAGTGGTGAGGAAGCTCTGGTGTACTGTGAGCTCTGAACTGCTGAGCAACTTGTATGAGGGAAGCTTAGAGGTGTGTGATGGACCTAGAAGGAATAAGATAGGTTTCCAGTCAGGTTATAACAAGGGCTGGGTGAGGGTTTCAGAGAAGTAATGAGGTGGAAAGATGTCTAAAAACAAGGAGGTGAGAGGTGAAGATTTCATCTGTCTTCCTCAGAAAAATCCCTGCACCAGTGCATGCAGACAGAAGAACCCAGCTTAAAGCTGGATACTGTGGAGAGTCTTGTGTGCACTCACCTTCCCAGGAGAGACTTCTGAGTGATGAAGCTGGAAATATTTTTACAGAAATCTGTTTCATTTTTCATCACCTTCCTGTCTAAGATTGAGTGCTGTGTACGCAAATAAGTGTGTTACACTTGTGCAGTGCCTTCTAAAGCAAAGGGCCCTACATTTATTTGCAAACTGCATGTAGAGTGACTTTTAACTACCACTTAACAAAAACACAAACCGTATCTGAAATGTATTTTCAGTGAAGCTTTTCTGTATCTAAAAGAAACGCAGTCAGGATTGCTATATATAGTCAACGATCTGTGTATTTAATGATAATAATATCCCATAAATTTATAGTTGGCTACCCATTGATTGCTTTATGTGTGATATCTAGAATTTATTGGCCAGTAGCAGGGGCTGTGAAACAGAGTTATCATGGTCTCAAGTTGAATCTAACTATTAATGTATTTTTAGTGTCTCAAATTACACCCCTGCAGGGACTATGAGCGTGACAGTGACTGTGATGGTTACATTCTATCAACAAGTTAGGTACATGCCCTCAAGAGAAGAAAAAGCTTTGCACGTTCTGTCATGAGTGGAGAAATGATTTTACATGGACCAGTAAAGATAGCAACGGTTGCCACAGGGCTTACAGTAATTTATGCAGAAGTTTCCCAATTGCTTATGTTGGACTGTCAGGTGGAAGACAATGTGTAAAAATAATTCTAGCTCAGCTTCTAAGAACAAAACCCTTGAAGCTTTTTAGTCAATAACAAATGCACAAATACAGAAAATGACAAGGTGACTGTTGCAGGAGCAGCAACAGTGCAGTAAAGGTACTCATTGAAATAGATAACTTGATTTTATCAGCTGTAGTCAGTGAAATAGATCACTTTATTGTATCAGCAAATTGAATAGTATTTTGTTCCAAGATTCATCATTAAGTAAAATAATATATCCTACTAGTTCAGAAGCTTCATACATTGTCAAAAATATATTGGCTAATGTACTAGTGGGGAAAAAAGTTACAGCTTTGGTTTTCTCATGATCGGTGACATTTATACATTGCATGAGAACTGCCTGGTGGCAATTTTTAGGTTTTTCGAAGATGATAAAGATACGGATGATGGAGAGTCACTTTCAGTGTCTGAAGACTAGTTATATTTCTTCCACAATCTGCTTTGTGGTACATACTTAAAATTAGAATAGTCTGATTTTGTATCACCTGAAATTTATTACATAATGCATTCATTGAAGGGTCAGTTACAATAAAAAATTGATGAAAAATCCATAAAAGTTAGTTCTTATCTATCTAAAAAGATATCATGGCAAAACAAAAAAGGTGGAAATAGGTTTCTCAGTGGTATACATCAGCTTCAATGACTTGACCTTATGATTTTGCTTTAACTGAAGAAGATTACCTTTACTTGATTCAGCCACTTTCTTTGAAATATGTTGACTTTTCAGGAAATTGCAGGCATTTTCAATGATCAACAAGCTGGATATGGTGCTCTTTGGTAAGAATTATTGTTTACTAAAAGACTCAGTACAGCATCTGCACTTGCTTCAGTAGTACTAGTGGTCTAATGGTCTATCTTCAAATCTTAGTTCTTACAGTCCTTTTAAAACTCACAGAATTTATTAAGTCTTTTCCTACCTTGTAATGAGCAGTGGGAAAAATTTCTTCCTTGTCTAAACACAGTACAATTCACCAAGCCTTCCAAGTATTGATTTTGTTGAAGATAAGCTTCAAATTAAAGTTTTTCAATTGTACATGTTAAGAGTTTTGAAACAGATTTCAAAAGAAAGACTGCCTCCTTCATCCTATTATGTTCCTTCAGTCTTTACTTTCAGAAGATTCTCACCTCCCTTTTGGTGAATAAGTGTTGACAGTGTCAAAATCTTTACAAAAGTGAGCCCTGAATGGGCTTCAGGGTGTTTTTTTTTTCAGGACCTAGATGACATTTGCAGAGCCTATGGCATAGTGAAAACAGAATGACTTCTGGTACTCTCTCTAAGGTGAAATAGCTTTGCAACTCAAAATAATACTTTGTAGGCTCAATTGAGGTGACGATCCTTGAGATACCAGTAAACTATTTGCTCAGAAGAATTGGCTTGCCTCCAAAGTTTATTCTGACCCCAAGTGCCTGGAAGAGGTCACTAAGGGCTTTTCATCTTTGCAGTGCACAGTGAAAAGCAGCTTTCCTCTACACAGATACTTCTGTGTGCATCCCAGACTCACGATGTGCAGGAACTGGTCCACAGCTTCTCACAGCACTGCATTGCACCACAAAGATAAAAAATTCATAATGATAAGTTTTAGCTTTGCCAGTTTTCTCCTGGTTAGTGTATAGATGGCAATTGTTCATTATACCTTTCTTACTGAAGATTCACATTAGGTTTACTGCAGCCAAAGTGTCAGATGCAGCTGACTCTTGTGAAAGGGGTTTTCTGTTTAAAAAAACATTCCTTTTCAGTCCATAGAGTACAAGAATTTTCCCCCACCACATTTTTCAAAATCCCCATGTTTCTCTTCTATGTTTTTGTTTTGGATAGTGTTTTGGAAAAGGATTGCAAAACAGATTAAAAAATCCCAGGCAAGAAAAGCTCGGACCCCTTTGGACCCCCTCCTCCAAGCAGAACAAATCCTGGTATTTCCTGAACAGCTCTGCTTTGTACCTCTCTGATGTACACGCTTTGCATTCCTAGGCAGATGTGTTGCACGTTCATTTAAATAACGTTTAGAAATGCTATCTAAGATGTTACTGTACACCTCCTGTCTTCCCTGCTTCTGTCTTATCCTACTGTAGCAGCTAAAGCAGATCTTTTGTGAGGTTTTTGGAGGGTCTCAGAAATGTTTCTCTTTCTGTTTCTATCCCTGATTACCATTAATTGGAATAAAAGCCTGGCCCCAGTGGCTACATCTGTGCTGCTAAGTAACATTAGGCCAGGGACCATTTTTTGGCTGTCAGGCCAAATGACACAAACTACGTCCAAACTCCAAGGCACTTGACCTTGTGCCTCTGCTGGGCCCCATGTGGCTGTAAGGCAAAATTGTTATTTTGTTTGTGTTTCCTTTCAGTTTAAAGTGTTTGAAATAGTGTGGGAATTATGTAACAGCCTCTCAGAACAGTGGTTTTATAGCAGGAACCTGAAATTATGCTGCATGCCTTTGGGTGTTGCATGAAGGCAACTGGGGAGTTTGAAGATACAAAGCCAAAAAGAGCAATGTTGGAATAGTGCTGAGCTGGGATTTCACCCTGGTTAACACAAGGAGTATTCTAAAGGAGATTGCAGCTGGCCAGGAGTCTTGGACATATTTTCAAAAAACCTCTACCAGTTTTGCAGAAGCAAAAAAGACTAGTCATCATGGATTGAGCACAGATCGGCAAATACACTGAAGTGCAATGATTTCAATTCCTAATCAATGCAAGGCTCAAAGGGATGCCAAACAGCAATGAGGAAGAAATTGTAGGAGTTGGAAGATTTGTCCTGGGTGTATTTGTAGTTTTTTTCTGCAGCCTAATTATAACACTCTGCCCTTAAAAATTTCCAAGGGCTTAGAGACAGGTTTGTCTATTCAACAAGCATCATTAATAGGTGCAGTTGACCCTTATTCATTTATTCCTTGTGCCTTAGGCAAGGTATAGCCTTTCTTAATAAGCTGATGTCTTTAATCCTCACCTGTAGACTATCTCCAGCCTGAGCTCTGAGGCCATAATTTTGATGATCCTTCATGGGTATTGGTCACATTTGATTGTAGTAGGGGACATAAACCTTAATCAGAGATAGGGAGGAATCTAAAACATTTGGATTGCCTCTCTACAACAAGTTGGAATTCCATTTTTTTACCTTCATGAAGTTGAAATCTTAATGTCACTGTATTTTTCCAGCCTCTTTGAATGTAAATTCTAACCTCCCTCACACCTATGCAGCTCAGTTAATTTCAGTGGAGTTGCAGGGATTTTTACAGAGTTAATTTTGCTTGCTTTCCTCTCTTTGGCTGTTTAGTACTACAGAAAAATCTGATCCATAGCCCTCAGCTATAGGCTGGTCTGAAACAAAAGAATGGAGAGCAGAACAAAAGAGAATGTCAGCCTGGAATGACACTAATTACATTCTTTTCACTGGACTTTACTTGCAGTCCTTTTAAACAACAACAAAAGTTTCTGTATTCAAGATACTGAGCCTGATCCCTGTCTCTTACAGTACGCTAATGAAAATCAGGAGGAATTCTATTGATTCCAGTGCAGTTAAATCAATGTAAGAGAAATTTAAATTGGGCCCATTGTGGGCAAGATATAAGGCTACAACTTGTCAGGCATTTATGTAGTCCAACAGCATTCTATGTAGTACAGAATAAATAAATGCGAAAAGATCCCTATCCCAACCTGTGTCGAGGCAATTGCTCAGAAATTAGCATTCAAGAAATTCCTCATAGCATGAAATCATTCAGAAACTACACTGGGGTGAGGAAAAGATTATATGTATTGTTAACTCAGAGTACATTATATCACGTGTGGAAATTCAAGAATATTTGTTATATTAGTCCAGATAAATGTGGTTTAAAATGAGCAATGAAATGCATAAGAAGAAATATAGTTGAGATGAAAGAGAGTATGACTTTTATCTTTTCCCCTTGCAACCACTCACTTTTCCAGGTCAGTGAATTCTCATCATCCCTTGCTAGCAGGTGGAAATTAGATTAACATCTGGAAGGAAGACAATCTTGAAGGTGTTTCCTTCTATCTGATACTGCTAATGAGACTCCTGGACTCGGCCAGAATGCTAGGGACCGCATGTATGTGGTAGAAGATGTTCTCTGTCATTTTCACTGTAGGTTTTCTATCGTTGTCTGAGCTCCAGCCTGTAGTGTGCTCTATGTAGGAATAGGTATTATATATGCCACAAAATGGCCTCCTAAGACATCTGGCATGAGTTTGTAAATAAAGGATCAGTTTGTGCAAGAACTGCCTTTTTTCATGAGTATTTTAGGGACCAGAAATAAAAAATGTGCCATTCAATATGGAACGGTGAGAAATTTCCTCCACTTTGACAAAAGAATGGTAGCTTTTGTGACATTGGAATATGTTTGAAATTCTTTTGTTTTTAGCAATTCTTTCAGTAAAAATCTCACCCCTTTCCCCAAACAATCTGAAGCCTGATGGAGGGGTTTGGTGCCAACAAGTGCTCAACTTTTCCAAATGTATCAGGAGATATATCAAGAAATAATATATTTTCCCACTAAACTGATCTCTTAAAACCAAAGAAACAAACAACAACCCCCACCACCATTTTAATTCCTCAATTTGCAGTGAATGTTTTGATTTTTTAAATTAAAAATGAGTTTTCATTTGGAAAATTAACTCAGGTTTTAAAACATTCAGAAACATTTTAAATGGCTGAAATTGGAAAGAAAAGATCCTCTTGAAATGAAAGATTTAATTTTTATCACATAAATAATATGTATTTACTTGCCAGCTCACCTGCAGTTTCAAAAATCTCCATTTTTGCCTCAGTTCTTTTTTTTCTTAATTCCCCAATGAACAGAAAAATCCATAATTTCCTCAAGCATTATTTTTAACATACTTTCCTATGTCTCTCTGTAGCCCTTCTTCTCTGTTCAGAGGCTAGGAATTAAAGCTGTTTTCTGCAGGCTGTTTTCAAATCCCTGTGTAATGTAGTCTATCACTGAGCTCTGCAGCATTCAGTCACTGACACATGCAGAAGAGCTTTTTGTGAGACACTTCTTTTTCTACTTTTCTATGTCTCTGCTATGTTCACCTTTTCCATTAACCCACCCTGATGGTCCCATTAAACTCAATACCAACGCTACCTTTGATTTCAAAAGGATCAGGGTCTGGCTAATGATTAACATGGTCTGATCAGCCTGATGCTGTGGAGCAATACGGTGCTAAATGTACAGGCTGGAAATAAACTGCTTTTTAGTAGGATGACATTGTACACTGTCACTTCCATATCATCAATCAAAACTCATTAAGAAGGGAGTGAATTTGTCAGGTTTTCTTCTTTTGTTACCACTGCACTACTTGCTGTCAGTAGTGGCCTGTCTACCAGCTGAATAAATGCTGAAAAATGAGATCCAATGAAATTGTGAAGTTAAATGCAGATTTTCAGCCACACCAGTTGTATTAATATCAATGGGGGCTGCACAGTTGAATACCCATTATACCAGGCTCTAATGTAAGCCTCAGGGACTATTTCTGTGTTCCTTTTGCTACAGTCATTGTAATTAAAAAAGGAATCCCACCAGCTACTTTTGGATCAGGCTGTAGGATTTTGTGCAATAACTGAAGCAACAGAGACCTGCCACATCAACAGGAGGATGAGAATGAATCATAGAATCATAGAATCATTGAGGTTGGAAAAGACCTCTAAGATCATCGAGTCCAACCGTCGACCCAACACCACCACCCACTAAACCATGTCACTAAGTGCCTCATCTACTCGTCTTTTAAATACCTCCAGGGATGGGGATTCAACCACTTCCCTGGGCAGCCTCTTCCAATGTTTAATCACTCTTTCAGTAAATAAATTTTTCCTTACATCCAATCTAAACCTCCCCTGCCGCAACTTGAGGCCATTTCCTCTCGTCCTATCGCTAGTTACTTGGGAGAAGAGACCGACACCCACCTCGCTACAACCTCCTTTCAGGTAGTTGTAGAGAGCGATGAGGTCTCCCCTCAGCCTCCTTTTCTCCAGGCTAAACAACCCCAGTTCCCTCAGCCGCTCCTCATAAGACTTGTTCTCCAGACCCCTTACCAGCCTCGTTGCCCTTCTCTGGACACACTCCAGCACCTCGATGTCCTTCTTGTAGTGAGGGGCCCAAAACTGAACACAGTATTCGAGGTGCGGCCTCACCAGTGCCAAGTACAGGGGCACGATCACTTCCCTACTCCTGCTGGCCACACTATTTCTGATACAGGCCAGGACGCCATTGGCCTTCTTGGCCGCCTGGGCACACTGCCGGCTCACATTCAGCTGACTGTCAACCAGCACCCCCAGGTCCTTTTCTGCCAGGCAGCTTTCCAGCCACTCTTCCCCAAGCCTGTAGCGCTGCATGGGGTTGTTGTGGCTGAAGTGCAGGACCCGGCACTTGGCCTTGTTGAACCTCATACAGTTGGCCTTGGCCCATCCATCCAGCCTGTCCAGGTCCCTCTGCAGAGCCTTCCTACCCTTGAGCAGATCAACGCTCCCGCCCAACTTGGTGTCGTCTGCAAACTTACTGAGGGTGCACTCAATCCCCTCATCCAGATCATCGATAAAGATATTAAACAAGACCGGCCCCAGTACTGAGCCCCGGGGAACACTGCTCGTGACCGGCCGCCAACTGGATGTAACTCCATTCACCACAACTCTCTGGGCCCGGCCGTCCAGCCAGTTTTTGACCCAGCGCAGAGTACGCCTGTCTAAGCCATGAGCCGCCAGCTTCTCGAGGAGAATGCTGTGGGAGACAGTGTCAAAGGCCTTACTGAAGTCCAGGTAGACCACATCCACAGCCTTTCCCTCATCCACTAGGCGGGTCACCTGGCCATAGAAAGAGATCAGGTTGGTCAAGCAGGACCTGCCTCTCATGAATCCGTGCTGGCTGGGCCTGATCCCCTGGTTGTCCCGCTCATGCTTTGTGAGCGCCCTCAAGATGAACCGCTCCATAATCTTCCCTGGCACTGAGGTCAGGCTGACAGGCCTGTAGTTCCCCGGATCCTCCTTCCGGCCCTTCTTGTGGATGGGCGTCACATTGGCAAGCCTCCAGTCGTTCGGGACCTCCCCCGTTAACCAGTGAACCGTGAAGGGACAAAGGTTTTACACCTAACTCAGCTGTGGCTCCTTGTGAGGTCTTAGACAACACATGCAAATCTCTAAGGACCCCAGATTTTATATCTAAACACATGCTTCTATTTGCAATATATTTTGAGGTAAGTGAGGCTACACAGTGTAAGGCATCTGAATAGCACAGGATGTCCCACTGTTGTTAATTATCAAAATATAATGTGAAAATTGGTGGCAGACAGTATTCAGAAACAGAGGCACAAAGAAAGTAATTGGACAACAAGAAGAAATGGAGAAAATCGTTGGGGATAAAAAAATTCAGTGTGTTTAGGGGACAGCATAAGTCTTGCAGACTTTCATTTAACTCAATTCAACTATCTCCAAAGAGAATCTTGAAAGCCTTGAAAGCGCCTTTTCTGATTCAAGGTCTTCATATTCACTAATTATTTAGTAAAACTTGTCTTGGATTGTCTACTAAGTGCAATTTCTCTTTGTTCTGAGTGAGTTTATTTTTCAAGAGATCCTCAACTCTTGAGGAAAGGAACGAAGTTGCCTCCATTTATAAGTACTAAGGATCCAAAGAGCCCGGTCTAGTTCCTTTTATTTTTATAAATGGTCTTCCAACATCACCACCACTACTTACAACCATGATCAACGACACCATCATAGCAGCAAAATAAATACCTGTTATTTATTCCTAACTTCAAAAATCTTCCTTAATATGACAAATACTTTGTGAAAATTTTTTTTTTGCTTTGTAGTATGGTTTTACAAATGGGTATCATTTGTGAAAATATTATTAAAATATTAGAAGGTAATTTTTTGAAGCTTTATTAAAATCTTGACCTCTTAACTCAAGCTTTTGTCTATTTCAGTAAAATAAGAGCATTACTGGCTTTTATATTAAACCTTAAGGGTTTAAGATGATCTAGTCCATGCCATCTAGAGAAATTCAATCAATAGTTTTGCTTTTGGAAGTGAGAATTATGAATCCATACTTTTGCCCTGGATAGAAGATTAATGAAGTTAAATGGACAAAAGCCAGAAAACGAAATAAACCACCAGGCCTGTAGGCTATAAAGAAGCTTGGTAGAATCACTGAAATCAGAAAGAAAACTCTGTTTATAGTTCACAAAGCGTGTTAAGAAATTGCTTAGAACGACATTAATGTGGTAGTGGTATCATTACCTGTCATATAACCCCTCCAAGAGATTTCTGCTTCTGTGGATTTTTTTCACTGAAATCTAAACCCAGGGAAACATGTAATGATTAATATAGTTTTCTTGCTGCTGGCAACATTATTACTGTATTATCCTCCAAATAGTAGGAGATTTTTGCTTAATGGGATAGCTTCTAGCCAGTTGCTTAACTTGACTTAGCAGAAGAGTGTACTCACCTAGGGCCAGTCTCCCAGCTTGTATCTAGCGAGGCACGGGTGTGAGGAGAGGGTCTTGCTGGCTTAGTAGAAGTTACTCTGAATCTGGTGTTCAAGTTTAGAGACAGGATAGAGGTAGGTGGTCTGGTGCCTCTCCAGGATCAGATTTGAGAAATGGGCTCAGAGAGGTTAGGAAAGGAAAAGAACCAAAAATACATCAGATGCAGATGCTTTTATGGAGTAAACCCCAAAGTCTTATACTTGGGAACAGTCTGAAAGTAGGTATCTAAGAAAGGAAATGCTCTTCTATCTCTACATGCAACTGAACTGCAATAGTCTGTTTTAGAAGTGGTAAAGGCATTTCATTCTTTCCATTACATGAAATAACCCCCCTGATATATCTGTACCTTCTGTAAAGGATTCTAGTATTAGTTGGAGTGATCCATAATGAGAAACTCTCATTCAAGTCTTTGTTTCAGGCAGGCTGTGGGACAAAAGGATTAGGCAGGGAGAACAGACTTTCAGATGAAATCTTAGCGGGATCTTCTCATTTTAGGCTTGATGAGGAACTAACTGTCCAATGCTAATCTCGAGACCAAACAAGTAGCAACAGAGAAGTTACTAACCTACTCAATGTTGTTATGTCTATCTAGGTCCTATAAGATGGAAATGCCTAGTGCCCGTTAGCTCTGATTTTTATTTTGGGGCAATTCTCTAAAACATCGCTGAATTCTGATGACAACAGTCTTGGCGGTGTACTCCGAATCTCACTGAAAAAAAAAAAGGAATCTGGAGGACTTTAAATAGCTCTCAGTAGTCCCTTCAAAGAAATAAAATGCCTGGGTTGTCATGAGTAAGGACAATAGTTTTTCTTGTCTTTATTGTTAGTATTGGTATTATTTTCGGCACTAAGAATATTATAAATATGCAGTTATATTGGTTTATACATTAGATTAACCAGAATTTAGCCAACAATAACACTTCTCTGCTTTTAAAATTAAAAATTGTATCAATATTGTATGACCTTTGCAGCACCTTAAGCAATTGACTCTTTGAACTTCTTTGAAATTTGTCTTCTGAAAGAGGTTTTTCTGTGTTTCTGTCTAATTTATTTAACATCTCTTTAGAGTACCTTCCGTTCCTCTCCTACCCTCTGAAGTTGTATCCAGCTGTCATGGTTTAACCTCAGCCGGCAACTAAGCACTACACAGCCACTTGCTCACTCTCCCCCCACTGCCGGTGGGGTGGGGGAGAGAATCGGAAGAGTAAAAGTGAGAAAACTTGTGGGTTGAGATAAAAACAGTTTAATAATTGAAATAAAATAACAATAATAATAACAGAATATACAAAGCAAGTGATGCACAATGCAATTGCTCACCACCCGCTGACCCATGCCCAGCCAGTACCTGAGCAGCGGCCCCCCCCGGCCAGCTTTCCCCCAGTTCGTATACTGAGCATGACGTCACATGGTATGGAATGTCCCTGTGGCCAGTTTGGGTCAGCTGTCCTGGCTGTGTCCCCTCCCAGCTCCTTGTGCACCTCCAGCCTTCTCAGTCGGTAGAGCATGGGAAGCTGACAAGTCCTTGACTAGTGTAAGCACTACCTAGGAACAACTAAAACATCGGTGTGTTATCAACATTATTCTCATCCTAAATCCAAACCACAGCACTGTGCCAGCTACTAGGAAGAAAAGTAACTCTATCCCAGCCGAAACCAAGACACCAGCAGATTCGTCTGTGCTGATGACATACTTCCCTGGAATCTTTCCATCTCGAACCAGGTAAGATACATTGATTTCTCTTCTCCTAAAATAAATAATATGGTAATTCAGTGTGATACGTATTTTGGCCCTGTCAATATGAGTAACAGGTTCTTAGCTCTATTCATGATTAGAGCATTTATTTATAATGGGATAAGATATTCCTGCAGGAGCGGGAAACTGTTTTGAAAACATCTCAAATATTTAGCTTTGACAGAAAGTCATATCATGAAAAATCAGGGCAATACTATATCAACATAAGCTATTACGTAGCAAGTATTTGCTGTTCAATACATTAAACATTCACTTTGTTCTACTAGTTGTCAAACAGCTAAAACATTTTCAAGTATATGTAGCATGAGCTTTTATAAATAAATTGAAATTAAGTAGATCACACAGGTTCTGGCATTGTGGTTTTCCAAACAATGTGGATACATCAAATTCCTGAATGAAGTATACATTCACAAGAGTAGCACATGAGCCTGTAACAATGGTACGCATGAGGAAATGTTCACTCATCTGTATTTCATGCCCAAAGGTAATAGTGGCCTTTCAGATCCATACCATCTCTTAAACTGCTACACAATTTGCTCATTGCAGAATTAGATATAGTAACAGAGATTTCAGTCAAACCATCTTGCTCTGCAGAACTTTTGGGGCAGCTTATTAAAAATAACCAACAATATCAAGTAAATCCACTTTTATCTCAGTTCACTGAAGAAAACCTGTTATTTTATTTCCTTGTCAAAAGGATTTCTTTATGTAATTGGTTTAGATGCCATTCCTTTTTTTATCTGTCCTCTTAATTTTTAAAGAGGTTCATCTAATAGGCATGACTGTAGGGAACTTGATGCTTCCAGGTGAATTACCTTCTTCAGGGAAGAAATGATGGATGAATTCCATGTCCACTCTGTCTGTAGTAGTAGATCTTCCTGCAAAGTCATCTTGTCTCACATTCTGTTTTTCACCACAAAATTTACTTCCTTCAAATGTGAATAACCCATCCTAGTTTTATGAACCGCAACTCTTCTCTTTCCCTGCCCTCCCTCTCCTTGAAAACATACTTATCCATATTTGGTTTAAGGTCAACTGTGGTTATACTTTTGAGGGTCTTCAGTGGCAATAAATAATTTTCTAATTAGATGTCTGGAAGAACCCCATAAAAATAGAGTAAAATACTTTTATTTTGAAGTTTATCTTCTAATTGGGGAAAAATCCTTAAACTTATTACTGTGTGTTAGAATTCAACAAGAAAATTTCACCCAACCATCTAACTTATTATAATGCATTTCATGCAATTTTTTTTGTCACAAAATAGGATAGGTGAACCCTTAGGGAGAATGGGTATGCAATCCTCAAAAAATATATTGTGATATATCCTATGATTGGAGTGTTGGGATGGAGGGACACAGGCTCTTTAGGAAAGAGGGGCAGGGGAGACGAGGAGGGGATGTTGCCCTCTATGTCAATGACCAGCTGGAGTGCATGGAGCTTTGCCTGGGGATGGATGAGGAGCCGACCGAGAGCTTGTGGGTCAGGATTAAAGGGAAGGCAGGGACAGGTGACATTACGGTGGGCGTCTGCTACAGGCCACCTGACCAGGAAGACCGAGCGGATGAGGCCCTCTATAAACAGATAGGAGCAGCCTCATGCTCACAAGCCCTGGTCCTCATGGGGGACTTCAGCCACCCCAACATCTGTTGGAGGGACAACACGGCAGGGCATAAGCAATCCGGGAGGTTCCTGGAATGCGTCGATGATAACTTCCCTCTCCAAGTGGTAGAGGAGCCAACGAGGAGAGGTGCTATGCTGGACCTTGTTCTCACCAACAAGGAGGGGCTGGTGGGGAATGTGAAGCTCAAGGGCAGCCTGGGCTGCAGTGACCACGAAATGGTGGAATTCAAGATCCTGAGGGCACCGAGGAGGACGCACAGCAAGCTCACTACCCTGGACTTCAGGAGAGCAGACTTTGGTCTCTTCAGGGATCTGCTAGTTAGTGTCATGGGACAAAGCCCTGGAGGGAAGAGGGCCCCAAGAAAGCTGGGTAATATTCAAGGATCACCTCCTCCAAGCTCAGGAGCGATGCATCCCAACAAAGAGGAAGTCAGGCAAAAACGCCAGGAGGCCTGCGTGGATGAACAAGGAGCTCCTGGACAAACTCCAACACAAAAAGGAAGCCTACAGAGGGTGGAAGCAAGGACAGGTAGCCTGGGAGGAATACAGAGACATTGTCCGAGCAGCCAGGGATCAGGTTAGGAAAGCTAAAGCCCTGATAGAATTAAATCTGGCCAGGGACATCAAGGGCAACAAGAAAAGATTCTATCGGTACGTCGGGGATAAAAGGAAGACGAGGGAAAATGTGGGCCCTCTCTGGAACAAAAAAGGAGACCTGGTTACCTGGGACACGGAGAAGGCGAGATACTCAATGACTTTTTTGCCTCAGTCTTCACTGGCAAGTGCTCGAGCCTCACGGCCCAAGCCGCAGAAGGCAAAGGTGGGGACTGGGAGAATGAAGAGCCGCCCACTGTGGGAGAAGATCAGGTTTGAGACCATCTAAGGCACCTGAAGGTGCACAAACCCATGGGACCCAATGAGATCCATCTGTGGGTCCTGAAGGAACTGGCAGATGAAGTTGCTAAGCCACTATCCATCGTATTTGAGAAGTCATGGCAGTCCAGAGAAGTTCCCACTGACTGGAAAAGGGGAAACATAACCCCCATTTTTAAAAAGGGGGAAAAGGAAGACCCGGGGAACTACAGGCCAGTCAGTCTCGCTTCTGTGCCTGGGAAGACCGTGGAGCAGATCCTCCTGGAAGCTCTGCTAAGGCACATGGAGGACAGGGAGGTGATTTGAGACAGCCAGCATGGCTTCACCAAGGGCAAGTCCTGCCTGACTAACCTAGTGGCCTTCTATGATGGAGCGACTACATCAGTGGACACGGGAAGGGCTACAGATGTGTAGTGCAAGGTCCTGCACCTGGGTCGGGTATTGATACCCTGGTATCAATACAGGCTGGGGGATGAAGGGATTGAGAGCAGCCCTGCCGAGAAGGACTTGGGGGTACTGGTGGATGAAAAGCTGGACATGAGCCAGCAATGTGCGCTCGCAGCCCAGAAGGCCAACCGTATCCTGGGCTGCATCAAAAGAAGCGTGGCCAGCAGGTCAAGGGAGGTGATTCTGCCCCTCTACTCTGCTCTGGTGAGACCCCACCTGGAGTACTGCCTCCAGCTCTGGAGCCCTCAGCATCAGAAAGACACGGACCTGTTGGAGAGGGTCCAGAGGAAGGCCATGAAAATGATCAGGGGGATGGAACACCTCTGCTATGAAGAAAGGCTGAGAGAGTTGGGGTTGTTCAGCCTAGAGAAGAGAAGGCTTCAGGAAGACCTTATTGCAGCCTATCAGTACTTAAAGGGGGCTTATCAAAAAGATGGTGGCAAACTTTTTAGCAGGGCCTGTTGCGACAGGACAAGGGGGAATGGCTTGAAACTAAAGGGGGGTAGATTTAGACTAGATATAAGGAAGAAATTTTTTACACTGAGGGTGGTGAAGCACTGGAACAGGTTGCCCAGAGAGGGGTGGATGCCCCATCCCTGCAAACCTTCAGGGTCAGGTTGGACGGGGCTCTGAGCAACCTGCTCTAGTTGAAGATGTCCCTGCTTATTGCAGGGGTGTTGGACTAGATGACCTTTAGAGGTCCCTTCCAACCCAAATTATTCTGTGATTCTATATAGAAACATCTGAGAAGGAAAACAAACTTTGTTACGATCACTGCTTTTTATTCATTACCTGCCTCCCTCAAGTTATGTAACTAGTCAAAGAAAGTGGAAAAGAGTTGCAGAAACCTTCTCTTTACAGACTACTGAGGGAAGTGAGATAGGTCTCTGCAGTACTAGAAACCTAGTAAAGGACTGTGCAAAAATGAACTGCAAAACTGAGGAAATTTTTCTAAGATATATATTTTGCATTTTTGCAAATGATGGCTTTGTAAGTAGTCAGTCTGCAATTAAAATATGCATTGATAGAAGAAATTTCCCTTCTTGGTTAGCCCCAAATTACCCAGCTGGCCTCATCAAGGGCTAACGGAATCAACTTTCTATCTATGTGCTGATAGAATGACTTTGGTATTTGCATAATTAAAAAAAAAAGTTATATTCCTTTTGCTTGGTTTCAGCTGTAGATAAAGATGTTGAAGGTATAACATTTACAATGCCCTTTTGTAGTTATACATTATCTGTAAAGGTCAGTGAAAATTATCACATCATCACTATCCTCTTTGCCATTACCAGCATTATGATTTTTGTCATAATCCAGTTGTTTCTAGACAAACTATCTGAGTTAAAATCCCATCATAACAGGCAGTGTGCAGGATTACCGTAACATGAAATCTTTGCTTCTACAACTTATATTTTGCATTACGATAGCATGGCTTAAAGAATGCTGTAAAAACAAGACAAAAACCACTTGAAAAGAATTTCTCCCACAAAAAACAACTTCCTTTGTCATTCAGACCCCTGCCAAGATCCTCAGATCAGCACAGACACATAATTTAAACAAATATAAACTTACTCTCAAGAGAACTCAGGCCATTGAAGTTAAGCACGCCCAAACACCACTGTAACAAGATGTTGAGGATGGGTAAAACAAAGAAAAGGAAGGAATTCATGCAATGAGCTAGTTCTTGTAGAGAACAATTATTTGCACATTTCATATTTATAATATGTAGATTAACCATCTGTCATTTATTTGGCACCAAGGTTTGCATGTAATCTATTTATTTTCTGTGGAAGAGTGACACTACAGTTCTACTAACCTTAATTGCAAGACACAAACATTGACAGGCAGGGATTTATCAAGTGTATAAAATATCTTCAGGGTATCCTGAGGGAATTGCTTACTTTGGCATAGAAATCAGCCAAAATCTTTCCAGTCTAATTTCCTCTTTTTCTGTGATCCACCCTTGCGGTCATGTGAAGTCTGTTAATTTCATAGAATTTTCTGAATTTCTCCTCATGCAAATATTTTTTTATTTTTATTTTTGGTTAAAACACAGTGGAATAACCTTAATTCATTGAGGTACTTATATACACTCATATCCCTGCTAGGTTTCCTTGATGGGAAGACTCCAGGAAAAACAGCAGTAGCAGAAAAAGGAGCATTTAAACTCTGATGGAAGTGATGAGGAGGGAAGGTTATCTATTGGCTGGAAAAATGTTTTGCTCCTCACTTGTAGCTAAAACATTATTTCCAGGAGTGGCTAAAAGACAGAGACAGATAGTGACAACCACTGGGCAGTCACAGCATCTTCTGAGGAGACTGGTGGCATGGGGGAGTGGGATTTAGTTCCTGAATGTGCTGGACTGAAAGCAGACAAGTCCTCGGGCACTTGACTGGCAGCTCAACTCTGCAAGAGCCCTTTACTAGCCTAAATACTAGTCTGTAAAGGACAACCTTTTCATTGTGTATTTTACCTGAAGGTGAACCAATTTCCCTGCAGTGTCATGTTTGCTTATTCTTATTATATTAATAATGCATAATTTTATGACAGCAAAAATTATACAGTGAATGAGGGTAATTTGCTTGCCTTTCAAATTACAGTGTCTATATAACTATGATAAAAAGCTCTTCAGCCAAAGGAATAGTACTGCAAAATTAGACCAACAGAAAAAAATAGGACAGGAGAGTAGAACAGAAAAAAGGGATTTTTGGATAAATATGTTTAATAAAGTAAATTTAATTGTGCTTTTCAATAGGAATGACAGATGGTCAAATCTAGC
This sequence comes from Aptenodytes patagonicus, assembly GCF_965638725.1. Classification (NCBI taxonomy): domain Eukaryota; kingdom Metazoa; phylum Chordata; class Aves; order Sphenisciformes; family Spheniscidae; genus Aptenodytes; species Aptenodytes patagonicus. Next base: position 92,927,116 of record NC_134951.1, read on the forward strand.
CAGGAGGGATCGTAAAAAGATAAAAGAGTACGAGCTGCATTGGCAGCTTGAAGTTCTTTGAGCTCAAAGCCTGTGTGCATTCAGCAGTGCAGAAACTCTCCTTATGCGTTAAAGTGAGAAGATGAACTCATCATGCCTGAATTACCCCTGGAAGCAGATGTGTGAACCACAGTGCCCAGCAATGTCTAACTGCCAGCAAAGGCATATTTACATCACTGTTGAAAGCTCTTAGGACCCCTGTTGATAGCAAGTATCCCAAAACAGAGGTAAACTGGTACACTATCCAAGCACCTCATTTTGGGGAGCCATGTGAGCTCCTTGGACACCTCTATGCAATGGGGCAGAACAGACCTGGTTTTTCCACTACCCAGTCCCTGTGTATACTTTGTGTAACAAAAGTGAGATGGCTGATAGGACTGTATGTCTGAGAGCAATATTAACCTGGAATTTCCCACCAGCGCAGGGTCATGGCTGTCTGAGACACAGTCTTACAGGAGACCAATATCAGTGAGCCCAGTGGAGGCTTGCCAGCAGCCAGAAGCTGCCTGTAGCATAGTTTAAAGTTACTCGTTACTAATGTTTGGCATATCTTTTCCATTAGAAAATGCCTTGTTTGTGCATATGCAGCATAGGAGCTGCTACTGAGAGCAACAGACCTCAGATCAGAGCAAGACTTGAAGCAAATGGATACACAGCCCTCTTTCTGGGTCCATTTGTCACAGTTTGCTTCTTTGTCACTGTACTTGCTTTCAGTTCCTAAGTGCCAAGTGCCTATGATTTTCCTACTCTAGCAGGAGTAAATAGTGTCTTCAGTTTACTAGATGTCTATGAGGAATTCGGTAGGATGTTTTCCTTTTCACTACAGTCTGCAGTTTGCAGATGTGCAGTAATGTTAAGGGTTTGAGGAGATGCACATCAACGGACACAGGATAAAGCAATGTTCACTATGTACCATCAGTCATGTACTCTGTATGAGCTAGTACCTCTCAGGAAAGGAGGGATGCTGCTGTTTCTTATATTCTTATGTAAATATTGGGGCAATTTAAATCTGAACATTAATTTTCTACCTAGCCTATAAACCTCTAATGCATCAGAGAAACACTCTATTGTTTTAGTTACTTTAAATATGGATCTGTATTCGAGGAACAGAAATCATAGTAACTGACTGATTGAAGTGTAAGTAACACAGCTTGAATTTTGAACCCAGTATTGCATATGTATAGAATATTGACATTGAACTCTTCATATTCAGTCCACAGATTTTTGGGGAAAAAAAACAAAGGAAAACCGCCTCAGCTAAATGTGAGTATAAAATTAAAGGAAGTTATAAACCTGCCTCACATGAAACAAGAGGTGGGATTTGCCAAATAAGTTATCTGTCGTGACTTACTCAGTTTTAGTTTATATACAGTTTAGTTTACCAGATATGATAAGGACACAAGAGTGATACTTATGCAGACAGCGACTGCGATGTGAAATGATGAAGCCCTCCACACCCACCACTGGTGTAAAGGTCACTTAAATATCATCCACTGAGTTTATTCTGCCGTTTCATGTGAACAAGCAAGTGGAAAAACGATGTTTGTGTGGGAAAAACTTTTTGTAAGAAAGCTGATGGGGAAGCTGACGATTTTCTTTCCAAAAAAAGATGTTTGTGTGTTTCATTGGTAATGGTCTTACGAGCTTTATGCCAAGATGAATCATATTGCCATGACATACACATCAGTGTTTGGGAATGTTAGGTTATGTGATTAAAGGATAAACATGGAGAACGCAAAGACTCCGTGAGGATCAGAGAGCTATGATAGACGGAGGAATGCTAGTAGCCTAATCAAGGAAAATGGGGCACCTCCAAATACAGCATTGGCTTTAGTTCCGCTTGCACAGTATTTCCTCTTGGGGCAAGAAAGGAGTGAACTAGGGACTTTCAAACTAGGTTTCAAAAAGCAGCATATTCATCCTCTAGGACAAATCATTACAGATAAAACATTAAAAAGGAAAAGCCTTGCAAACAGTCATCCTACGTTCTGGATTAATCAGACATTACCTATTGGTTGTGTGGAATCCTGGGAAGTGCAGGTGCATGTTTGTCAGATTTTCAGGTTTTGGCTTTGTATACATGCTTTGAACACAAATGTTTCTTTCATCCTTTGCCTTCTTGGTTGGTACCAGAGTAAGCTGGTATAAACAGATTTTCTCTGGAGAGTGAGGCTTTCTCTAGACTTGTTTGGGATTCCTGTGGTTTTGCATCAGGGAAGCAGGAACACACATGCACACAATATTTATAGTATTGATCCGAAAGACTTTCTGAATATTCTGTGTGCCCACAGTGCTTGCCATATCTCCCTGCATAAGAAGCTTTGAAGTTCATATGTTTCCAAGAACTCACATCTGTCACATTGCACACTGAGCCTTTTCTCCTCATCTCCTGCATGACCAAAGTAAAGACTTTCAGTCACTTGGGGCTGGCAATCAAACTTCAGCATCACAAGTGTGGTATCTGTACGCATCAGATGGCAAAATCTTTGAACATTCAATTTTATTTCCTGACCGTTTGGGAGCATTAAGAACTCTCATGGGGAAAGAAATTGTTGTAGACTAAAAGCAACATATAAAATAAGGGCAAATGCGTAAATGATTTCTTAATTAAATCAAAAAACACTTTCCTACTACATGCCATGGGGAAAGCACTTTCCAATTTAGATGAGCTTTTAAAACATACTGTGACATGTTTAATAAAAAGCAATACTGTATGTTTTATTTTTCAGAATGCTCACTTTTATGAAAGAAGTGCACAGAAGAAAAGGTGGCTTGCTCGTATTTGGAGGGAAATTGAAGCCACACAGGCTTGCTGGCATAACATAAACCAGCGCATTTTATACCAGTAAGACTGGGTTGCTTTTACACATCTGTATAAAGGAGAGTGCTATCTGAGGAAGGAAAAATGATAAATGTGACATGTTTATTGATGTGTTGAGGAGGGAAGGATTTTGTATTTTTGATCTTATCTTGGTTATTGCTGTGTAAAGAGAAAGGGTGAATAAAAAGCTACCCACCCCCACATCCCAACACTGTTATTTTGTGCTCTGTTCCTTTGAAGTGACTATGATACAGCTGTATGATCCTTCAAATAATTGAAATGGTGTCTTTCCATAATGTCTTTGAATGGCACAGGTTTTTGTGAGCCTCTGACAAACATATATGAATTGAAGATAATTAGACAAATCTGTGACTTTTGGAACACTACAGACATTACTTCCTTAGTAGGGAGTAGTTCTGAATACAGGAGAAAAAAACTGAAGAGATCTTGAAGTACGTTTATGTTAAATATGTGGTGGTATACTTGGACTGTCAAAAAGATTTCTGATTTCAAAATGGATTTACTTAGCAGGGGCCTATAGAATGATGTCAGGAGACGTGAAAGGGCTGTTTCCACTTGTTCTGCTTTGCCATCTCTCTCTTTTAACTGCAGTCCCCAGAAGGTTAGTTTGTTTTTGGCTACCAGGCTGCCTTCGAGTCAGCCAGAGCCAGCAGACTGCCTTTCAGTGAAGATTCAGATTGCTCCTCTCTCTGCTTGGCAGGGCTGAGCGCCTCTGGGATGTGGCGAAGGCATTTGTATTTGTTTTACTATACTGGAGGGGGAGGGCACTGAAATAACTCTTCTGAGCCAACGCTCTGTCTTTTCCAAGAATATCAGTGCCCAGAAAGGCTGACAAGCCAAGTAAGGGGAGGAAGGAAGCATCCTCAAATCCGTGTATTTCACAGCGGTACTCAAACTCACACGTGTGTTATGACCCCTGTCCCTGTGGAGATTATAGTCAAGAAGAAAATTAAAGAGTTTTGGAGCAGAATTAGCTTGCCACACAGCAACAGGGGCTGTTTTATTACCAGTTTTAAAGCAACTCTGTAAATTAGTGTGGCATGATGAATGCCCAGGTCCTGAACCTTTATCCACGTGACTTTCAACAATACTTTTCTCCCGCTGTGGTCTGTGGTCCTACAGGACAGCAGGAGTACTAGTACCCACTACTGTCCCACCAATACCTGGTCTGAAAATCTACTGAAAGCGTGAGGCAGCTGTTGGAGGAAGATGACAGGCTACTGATCATAGTAACTGCAAGAGACAAAGTTAATGGTTTAGCAAGGGATTTTCTGAGTCTGGCATTGCAGCAGCTTCTCATAACTAGAAGTGCAGCAATGGTAGCACTAGTGGCATCCCTCCCTAACAGACAAAAGATGTCTTTTGTCTCTTAGTCTGCTTAGCAGACTAAGCAAGGCACAGGCAGCTGTCACCATTGCTTTCCCCATTCTGCTCCCTCTGGATGGCCACTTGGGAGCTAAAGGCTAGAGGTATGCTCCTCCTGAGGTGCCTAATTCTCAGTGATGTCAACATAGAGGACTGTCAATAAAAGTAGAATTCCAAATGGCAGTGAAAATCTACTTCATCTGCAACCCTTGCATCAGGTCAGATCATGACTGTCTCTCTGTACAAAAATCAGCATCACAGTCTGACATTTATCTTCATGTAGGTGTCTGCCTACATCAGCTGACATCAGCTCTCCAAGCATTGTGGAAAGAAATAGGTACTTTTAGGATAAGATTCATCTGACTTACTTTAGACATCCTTTTCAGGATGAAATTGAATCCAAAAGTGCTTGTTTCACTCCAGTGATTATAAAAGGAGTTGGGGTGACTAACTCAGACACAGGTATCTCTGCCTCACCAGATGTGTTCCATCCAATATTGGTGTTATGCTGAGCGACAGCAGGGATCAATGAGACTCTAATGGGAGGGTGGGTGGATTAGAAGTTTTCCTCATCACTTGTTAGGATTGATAAAAAATGGCCAGAAGGAAAATTTGGATTACCATCTCTCTCCCCTCTGGACCTCCAAACCCCTGTTGTTCTCATGCAGAAACCTGTTGTTTTCGCTTCCTGTTACCCTTGGACTCAGTGTAGCTGATGCTAATAACAAAAGCAGAAGAGAAAGCAAGGGAAGCAGGGTATTCAGAGGTGTCAGTCCTGTCATTCCTCAAATGACCATATGCAACATCAAGTTTGGCCCCAGAGATGGGCAGATCAAGAGCTAAGTAATTTTGATCATAACGTCATAGAATCACAGAATGGTTGAGGTTGGAAGGGACCTCTGGAAGTCATCTAGTCCAACTCCTCTGCTCAAGCAGGGTCACCTACAGCCAGTTTCCCAGGACCATGTCCAGATGGCTTTTGAACATCTCCAAGGATGGAGATTCCACCATCTCTCTGGGCAACCTGTGCCAGTGCTCAGTCAACTTCACAGTGGAAAAAATGTTTCCTGATATTCAGACAGAGCCTTCTGTGTTTCAGTTTGTGCCCACTGCCTCTGGTCCTGTCACTGGACACCACTGGAAATAGCCTGTCTCCATCTTCTTTAAACCCTCCCTTCAGATATTTGTAGACGTTGATGAGATCCCACCCCAAACATTCGCTTCTCCAGGCTGACCAGTCCCAGCTCTCTCAGCCTTTCCTCATAGGACAGATGCCTCAGTCCCTTAATCATTTTAGTGGCCTTTCACTGGACTTTCCAGTATGTCCATGTCTCCCTTGTACTGGGGAACCCAGAACGCCTTGATGTCCTCAAGCTTTACAATAATTTATTCTGACGCAGTCTGGGCTTCTGGGTAAGCTACTCAAATTATCTTAATATGATAACAAGTTTTGGTCATTTGCACATAAGCCAGGGGTGCTATTATTTAATAGTTCTATTATTATTCTTTTTATTGTTATTATTATTTTGTTATTAATATTATTATTATGAGGGCTCCAGTGGGAGCACAGTGGGACCCATTCAGTGCAAAACAGCTATAAAACTAGCAGATATCCCAAAGTGTTGTCATCGGCATTGCTCAAAGGATCTTCAGTGAGGAAACTATATGTGACTGGTGCATTCAGTGTTTTACAAGTGTCATAAGAATATTAGAGATCTGTAAGTGCCAATAGCAGTACGCCTAAGATTGAAATGCTGAATAAGCAGAGTAATACTACCCAACTTATCATGTCCAGTAGAACTATATTTGGGTGTTTTGCTGTTAAACAAGTCCTCAGAAGATCAGCCTAGATTGTAGCAAGTGTCATTTGGTTAAACTTAGTGTGAAACACGTGGAGAGATTTTGAGGCTGGAAGGTGAGTGTGGGTTAAAAGCCTGACCATTTGGCTTTTTACGATCACTTTACCTGACAAATAAAAAAGGAGCTGCTGCTACCGCTGGCTGCGGCATTCTGACAATGCCCTTTTTGTCCGTGAAATGACTAGGGAGGGAGGAAAATAAAACCAACTTGCAGTGTCTGCTGCATCTGTGACCTCTGTCACTTTACTCATGGACCTTTGCTGACATTTCTAACAACTTTTGTGCTTGAGAGAAGTGATCCTTCTTTAGACACTCAGATTTTTTTAGGCAAACAAATACATTTGGCTTCCTTATTTTTTCAAATAGACTGGGCTTTTTCTTTTTTATATATAAGAAAGTATATTTTCTGATATACCTGTGGAGCTGAAACGACTTTATGTCATCTCCAACTTGATAGCTCTCCTGATAACACCTTTAATGTAAAGAATGGTGCAATGTCAGCATTTTATATGTTGTAACTATTGTACAAGAGTATTATTATGTACAAGGGTATTTCATAACTCTGTAGGAGTTTTAAGATCCATTAATCCAATAGTTTCTGCATGGTATTATTACAGTGCTATTAACATGTCATGTGGGCACTTCACCAAAAAGTCTACTTTCTTGAAGTTTTTAACAGCTTGTTCTTTATAAACAACTTTGGACACTGCTTGCTAATTAGCTAGCAACATTCAGAGGGTCATCAACAATGAGGTTATTTGTGGCTGGTGTACTGCTGTTATTTACTTATGTAAGGCTGTCACATGAATGGAAATTAATTTGTATTCTTCTGTGACTCAGATACTGCTTTTTGCCATTTGTAAAAAATCTACAAGAAAATGGTTTGCAGTCTTCTCACATAAGCTGTTAGATATCCTGAACTCCAGCATCTGTCTGTTCTAAAGGCGAGTGACACAAAAAGATCTTTTCTGTGCCTTCTTTTTCTGTACTTTTAATGATAATCATATTACCTGCTTAGAAGCGGGCATAAAGCATCCTGAATGGTTGGATCTGCTTCTATCAGGTATTAGTGAATGATCTATTGAAAGCATTTGGGACTACTATTTTAAAAATCTCTTTCAAAATTTCAGAAGACAAACCCTGTTTCTTAGATCTTCCTAAAAATTGTTTATAAGAAAGCCATGTCTTTGCTTGTCCTTTATCAGCTGACTCAGGTAATGACAAACTTGATGTTTCAGTAGACAGATATCTTGATCTATGAAATCATAATTAGATTTTGTGGTTATTGCTCTCTCCTGCACAGAATTGGCACAGTCAGCTTAGGCAAGGGAGGTGAAAAAGAGGCAGAAGAGAAAGTGTAAAAACCTTTTTAAACTTACAAACCTTTGTGCCTGAGTAACTTTACTTATGTCAGCGGCAATGCAGTTGCTTAGACTGTTACAGTATGCCTTGTAATCATTTACTTTTAAATAAATATCTGTAACATCTAACTATAGGCAAAGGTCAAGATTGGACTCAGGATGCAGTAAAATGAGAAATAGTAACTGCAGTCAAAATAATTGCATAATAGTAAATTCCCTTCAGGGTCATTCAGATTTGAGTTGCCATTTATGTCTCAATGCTTTTGAGCTGAAGGAATTTGAACTGTGGACAAGGATTTGCTTTATCTGATAGACATCATATAGGATATATCAGTTGGAACTGGGGACATTTGCATGGAAAGCTGTGTCCTTTTCAGTGATACAACAGAGATTTTCAGACTTCTTAGCAAATCATTAAGTTAATGCACTTTTGCTGCATTAGGAGGGATATTTGTATTGCTTTGGACATACCCACATTTTCTTTTTGAGCAAAGCATTTTTAAATTTTTTTAAAAATAATATTATTAAGTCTAGCCTGGGAGAAAAGCACCCTTCTGTTTGCAGAACAACATAATCCAGTTTTCATCCTTCTTTAACATTTACTAAGTGGAATTAAAAAAATGTAGGCTTTATTACCTGCTGGCAAAGTGGACCTTGCTTTAAAACAGATAACTACTGCTATACAGGCCCTATACAGGCCCTTTCTTAGGGTGGGGAGCATAAAACTGGACCCAGCACTCCAGATGTGTCTCACCAGGAATGAGAAGAGAGGAAAGATCACCTCCCTCAACCTGCTGGCAATGCTCATCCTAATGCAGTCCAGGATGCTGCTGGCATCCTTTGCTGGAAGGGCACACATTGCTGGCACATGGTCAGCTTGTTGTCCACCAAGACCCTCAGGTCCTTTTCTGCAAAGTTACTTTCAGGGAGGATTAACCTTATAATGCCAACTTTGCTTTGGAAGCTGTGATTTAAACTCTAAGGCTGAGATCTCCATTAGGGCTTAAATGTATCAAAGCTGAGTGTTGGAGAATAAAACCTTTAGTCACTGAGCTGCAGAAGCTGGGATCCATGGCAGGGAGGCCTGCAGTGGGCATACAGAAGATTAAATGCCTTGGAATACCACCAGCATTTTTAGTCAGAGCTTGCCCAAATTAGATCTTTGAGCAGGAAGGTGCCTACTCCATCTGGCAGTGAAATACTGAGGACCAGCGTGTCCTCATTCTCCATCTACTCTAATTCCTTCCCCAGAGCCTGCTAAAGGAAGCAGGTGCCTACAACAATTTTCTGCAAAACTTGAGCAATGGTCGCTTTCTCCTTTTTTCCCTTAACACTATGGTTAGGACCCTTATTCAGTGTTTTGAAGTGGCAGCTTTAGGTCTTCCATTTGTTTGAGGGGGATCACTTCTCAGGAGTGTGCTCTGAAGTCAAGTTATAAGATGAAGTCCTTGCACTTCACATAACAGTATTAAATATTCACTGGCTACAAGAGAGCAGATCATTCTTCAGCTTTGTGAGTCATCTGGAAGGCAGAGGCCTGAACCTCACTTATGCAACCTTTCCCTCCCTTCTCATTCCCTCGTCTTTAATAGTTTTATACCAAGTGTGAAAACTTCGGGAGAAAAGGTAAAGAAAACCCTTTCATCTTTTGAAAATTATGATGCTTTACCCAACTAATGGATGTAGGTCACAGATACTCATCAAATTTCATCCATAAATCTGTTTGAAGAGGCTATTTTTTACCACACATTTGTACAGTACATAGAAATTTGAGTCTGGATTACTTTAATTAGGAGTCCAAACTCTGCAGATTGCTGCAGCAATGCAAGCAGTGACTACTGGTTATGAAACATCTTGATTATTTTTACTTGAGCTGTGACGGTGCATTTCTCCCCACTGAATGGCAAAGTGGACCACTTGTGTCATGGTCAGGAGAAGAGAAAAAGCTTAGGGAAATAGTCTCCTTTTTAGAAAAGTAGTCATGTTTAAGCGAAAAGAGCAAGATGTCAGAAAGATTGTCTGTAAAAGATCAGAAATATGAGTAATAATAATAAATGAGTTAGGTGTACCATAGTGCAGAGATAGACAGTTAACAATTGTCCTTAAAAGCATACAGTTAAAAACCAAACAATTGCAGAGCATATTGGCCTCAACAGTGGTTTGACATTAGGCTGGTATAAAATGCTAATTCTTGATGAGTTTGCTGCTAAAGTATTTTTCTGTATTACTGCATCCCTTTGTCATAGCTGTTAGGGGTAAAATTCCAGGTTAAATCACATCTTGCCTGCTCTAAGCTATCCGTCACTTCCTAAATGCTTTTAATTATCCTGGAATGAAGATGTATTTTCTGGGATCCAGCATCAAGGTGACTTCCTGAGGTCAGGGCAAAGCCTGTGCTGTGCAGAATGGAAGGAATGTGTACCACTTCACAGGTCTCTACTGACTGGCAGTGCCTGGGGTGGCGTTACAACACCTTGGAAGACAACATTTCTTGAAGAACTTCTGAGGTAACATAGGTATTGTGTTTACTGTGACTAAGGATTAATATGCCTACAATAGTTGTTTCATTCTTATATCATTTTCCCTTATGTTTTGTTTTTTTTCTGAATCTTTTCTCCTATTGTTTTTCAGATGGATTCTTTCTTTTTTGCTGATCACAACCAGCAATTAAAACTCTCATCGGCCTCCATTTTTCTTCAGTGAATTCATTGTCCTTCAGTTTTATATGTGCAAATCCACCGTCTTCAAAATACAGCTGCAGTGACATCTGGGTAATCCTATCAGGAATGTAAATATGGTAATTGAGGGACTAAAATGACATGCGAAATCTGCATGTGAAGAATACTGTGGCCCTATTTAAAAAAAAAAAAAAAGTGGTGTGGCTTTACACAGGTCATTCATTGAAAACATGGTAACTGCCTTCTTGAAGACTCTGGGCACATGCCTTTCGAGGTTCAGTCACAGATTTGTCTGGTCCCGACCTGTAGACATATTGTGAGTTAGCTCAAGATTGCTTCTTGTTTGTTTATGCTATTTATTTATGAGGTCTCTATCACTATGCCTACATAGATTTCTGTAAGAACAAGTCACAGTTTAAACCTCTGTTGTTTGCCTGTGCCCTGTAGAAACTCTTCTCACATATGTTGTGCCCATACATACAAGGGCTTCTAAATCTTTAACTCCAAACCAACTCCTTAATGCTACACAGAATTTCGGCAAGTATGAACTGGAGTAGTTGCGCTGATTTTTATGAATATGTGTCAGTTTACAGTGGTTGAGGACCATGGTCACAATGGATGTGAAGAAAAAGAAGTTGAAAATAAGTGCTTCTGCAAAGTAGATCTCTGGAAGAAGCCCTCCAGTGCAGAGTTGCTTTGCACCATCACCCTAAATGTCCTTGAATGTGGCCTGACCAGCCTGGACAGAACAACCAACCTTATTCCAGAGCTCCCCTCTCTGTTGGTGACAGCCTAGGCAAGGAGGAATGCTTGCAGGGAAGGTCAGGGCTGTTGTTTCTTGGTTTTAGTGTTGGCCTGTTGTGTCTGTTGCAGCCCTGTGTAAATTAAGGAGGTCCTTATGCTGCTCTAACATGACATGAGAATATTCCCGCAAAGACCTGTTGCACCAGGATGAGAGTTGGGCAAGCAAATCCCTTGGGCCACCCTTGCAGTCTGGTCACTGACTGTTGAGCTTCACAACTTCCAAGTTCATTAGTACACCCAGTGGTGTACTAGAACCATGTAGGGGTGGTTCCTCAGAAAAGGTAAGAGAAATCTCATTCTGTGAGGTATTTACATAATTTATTTATATACAATAATATATAACATATATATATAATGAATGTATGTATATAATGTATTTATATAATGTAAGTCATCAGTAAGACTTGAGAGGAAGTGTGACTAAAATTATTTATTTTGAAAACATTATATCTTTGAAAACATTATCAGGGCAAATGTGATCGCCAATCACCAAAGCTGCAAGCCAGATATTAAATTGCTGATCGTATCTATTCTCATTGTTATGAAGGCTGTACCACACTAACAATACACTGTTTAAAATGAGGATTAGAGCTCGGGGTCAGTTCAGTAAACGGACATCTATTTTTTAAGTAAGTCCTTAAGTGAAAACGTTTTGGAAATTAGCTTTCATATGCAAAGATTAAGCAGGAGACTGAAGTGCTTGGGTGTGCATGAGTCCCAAGGCATTAGAATCTGCTGTCCTGGAAATACAAGTACATTCCTATTTTACTGTTAGCTGCATGGATGGTTGCACAGCCTCAGCCACAGCTGTCCTTTGTTGTACAGATGGCTAACAAAAGCCTGGGATGCTTTCCACTGAGACAAAGACATTAAATGAACTGAAGCTATGCTGAAGATCTGGTCCTTAGTTAGCAAGGGTGGTATACAGATGGTAATTCTTGCCTTTGCAGTCTTAAGGTTTGTTTTTTCTACAATTAATTATTGAATTGTGCAGCTCCAGTTTTTCTGAGTTTTCATATTTGAGGAACTCCAAAGAAACTTGAATTGTAGTAAGTCCTACAGCAAGCCCTGTGGAATTATTTCAAGTGCAAATCCAGAAGTGAGTCTTGATTATTTCTTAAAATTTTAGCCACTAGTTATTTGACCTCTTGGAAAATTTGAAGCCTTGGGGGAAAGGAAATATGTGGACTGCAACATGATTATAGACCTACTGAGACTTTAACCTGGTTCATTTTATTCTACTCAGACTCTACTTCTTTTTCAGACAGGAAGCGCTTTGAAAAAGATGCCTTGTCTCAGCACTGAAGCTCTCTGAGACTCAGCTCAAGTGCACAAGGGAAACTTCTTGAGCATTCCTGCTCTACTGACTGGTTAGGATCTTGTGCTTTATTTACAACTTCCCTTATTACATCAAGTCCAAAATGCAGCTCATCTATGATTCTTCCTTCTCTAGGCAAGAGCTGTTAGCATAAATTTAACTCCTCATACGTATCAGTCCTACTTAGTCCCAGCACTGCTTTGCTGTGAAATTCCATATTGATTTTGGGGTTTTTCTGTGTGCTTCTTAAGGCATGAATTGATTGTGAGTCACTGTCTCTGGTATCTAGTCTGCAGTTTCACAGTTTTTCACGAGCGTGTAAATTATCAGCTGTGCAGTACATGCTCATTGCAGGGAGATGCACACTGCAATGGGTTGGAGGATTTTTAACTGATTTTTCTGCTGGTGTGTGTAACTCCGGAGTTCATTTTTGAACTACCTGATCTTTCATGACTCCTAAATCAAACCATGAAGAATATTTGCATCTCTTTTTGCTTTTATCCATTTTTAAACTCATGCTTATACATACAATTATATCCACCTAGAATATTCCTCAGCACTGCATTAAGAACAAAGTATAAATATACCTTTCTGATATTTGTAAGACAAACATAAAGTTTTGAGCTCAAAGACAATTTTCTCGCGGAACATTTGTATGTCCAAAAATGGTGTTTTGATGGATTGAAACATTTTGCAAGGGCTTGTCATTTCCTTCAACACTCGGGGGAGATGCTGCCAGTGATGCTGCTTCCTAGGGTTTTTGTTGTTTTGTTTTGCATTTGCCTGCTCATTTTCTAGCCAGCCTGGCTCTCTGCCTGCCAGGGACATAGGGCAACTGTATCCAATCTTCCTGGCTTACCATGTCCCTATCTCTGGACTCCTCTGCTCCTTAGGATGTCCTTATGCCCAAAAGACTCATTAGATGGGCTACCTAATTGCCCTGATCTTTAAGTCTTATAAGCCAGGCCCTGTCTCTTTGGTCAGGCTTGCTCCCCCGTTCTCAAAGTGACTGTACTGGGGCTAGCCAGACTCACGAGTTTGCCAATTGGTAGGACTTGGGGCTGTCCATCTGCTGCTGTAGTTTGTGAATAGGCTACTTGGATACTGATCCATTGGAAGGCAAGGGGAGCTGGCTGACCCCAAAGGAGTCTATGGGATTCCACGATTATGGGGGAGGAAAATAAGCCAGGGAAAAAAACAACCCAGTTTTCTTCTGTGGGAAATCTTAAGATTTTGTTTGAAAATTTGAGCAACAATATTTATAAATACACCTAGTGTCAGAATTCTCTACAGATGATTCCAGTCAGCTGTGTTGTTGGGTGCTTTTCCTATATTACCCTCTGCAAAGTGGGAAAAGAGAATTTCTTCTGAAGCTCTGCAGGAATCTCTACGCAAATGAGAAATGCATACAGAAGCTTTATAGGAAAATTACTAAAAAAGTGTGAATCACGTTAATTTTGTTCCTTGAAGAAATGCAAAGGGTAGCAATAAACTAAAATACAGTCACTATGTCAAGTTGAAAAATATATTTCTAGGATCAGTATCTTTTAAAATTGTTCTTAAAACATTTATACTGCCTGGTGACATTGATTTGAAAGCTGCTAGAATAAGAATAGGAAAGTTTAATCCCCCTCCAACTCACCTTACCTTCTCATTGGACACACACAGGTTACAGTAAAAATTCAGATTTTTTATTATAAAAAATATAGAGGAAATATTTAAAAATCTTTTGAAGATGAAAGGAAGCTTGATGAAAAAAAAAACAAAATCAAGATAGAAGGAAGATAGATAGGACTAGGATAAGTTTACTCATGTATGCTTTAGCCTCAAAACAAGAGGAACCAAAAAAAAAAAGGAATTAAAATAAAGACATGCAGGAACAAGTTAGGAAAAATGAAAATTTCTGTAAAAACAGTTACAGATACATTAGAAGAAATAACAGTCCCATGAGATGAAAAAGGTGAGTAAGTATGTGAGAACTCTCAAGTGGGAGAAATTCAGAGTAGTTATTTTTCCTCAGTTTTCAATATGTAAGAGAAGAGATCATCAGCAAACCTTATGCAGAAATCAGAAAAGCTATTAAGGACAACAGTTAGAGAAGACAAGACCAAAGGACAGTTAAAAAGCTTATAAAAGAATATTTGTCACCTTAAATATACATTGAACTGCACCTTTGAATGTACTAGAGTTGGGGGGTGAAGAAGAAATACAGCAGCTTTGAAAAAATCAGGAATATAATAAAACCCTACCATAAAATAGGGAAAATAAATTTGTTGCTTCTCTTTAAGAAAGTAGATGTAAAAAATTACTACTCAATGGCTCATGAATCTACCCTGAACGGGACATTCTACCATCTAGTAAAAGAATCAATGCTCCAGATCTGAGACCAGTGTAAATTAGCACAGCTGCATTGACCTAATTCAAGCCACATTGATTTACACTAGATAAGAATCAGTCCTGCAGAGCAGATATTCGGTAGAAAATGTGCAATATCTACAACTGAATGAATACACGAAAAAAATGAAGATATGTACCCATCTAAGTGCTTTGTCACTTGCCATGTTTGTGTGAATGTCGAAGTGTTAGCCAGTAGGCTTACATCAGGAACTCTTTTTCATTAATTTTGAGAGAGATATCTAGTAGAAGACCTACTGGTTTGATCCAGTGTTTTTGTAAGGGCTTGACTGGGAGCAAGAGAAAAATCTATTTCTTGATGTACTGTTCTTTCACCTTTTCTTCACAGTAAAATTATTCCCTCTTTCCTCTGAACTAAAGTACATGTCACTGATAAAGACAAGATACAAGGCTACCCCAGCATGGTATTTCCTGCATTGCTGCAGTGCATGTAGCAATGACCTTTGCTGTAATAATTGAAACATATCTGATCCTGGAGTCTAAAATATTCTCCTTGTTCACTGGAGAGGAGACAATTTAGAAAACCTTCAAGCTGGAGCCAAGGCTCATGGTGAATGAGGGATATTAGTTAGGAAAATCTAAAGGAGCTGAGAGACTGCTTTTGCCCCTATCACTGCATCAGATGTGAGGAGAAGGAGAGGTAAGACATTAAATAAATATGATCATGTTGGACACTTATAGGTAAGATGCTCTACAGAAACAGTGGTGAATGAATAATAAAACTTCATTGTGAAGATGCTCATACCTGAGATAGGTTAACTTGGATGCCTGGCAAGTGGGTTACCTACAGAAGAAGAAGTGGTAGATGATGTTCACGTCATTACAAGTTGCTTTCTTCTTGACAACTTGGTGGCCTTTGAGTTCAGGTTGTAGAGGTCTCCTGTAATGATAATTATTTTGCTTCAGGCCTACCAGGTGCATTTGTTGGCTGCATAACAGCATCTTATTTCCATTAATTTATTTTCAAACTCCATACTGTCACCTTAATGGAGAATGGGAAACTTATCTTGAAGATCCTACTTATTTAGACTCTTATAAGAAAAAAATGTACAGATCTGACTTGCATTGTATTAACATTGATGTGTAGTAGAGGAAGGGTCAAGGTTCAATTATTCCATTGTCAGCATTCAAGTGGGTAATCTCAAACGTTTAGTTTTGTTTACAATGTACTCAGATGTTTCTTTTTGAAATAAATGGAAATTTTCACTTTTTTTCAAGCATGAACACTTCTCAGATGAAATTGCAGTTAATTGAAGCTGTAATTGCTTTAGCTGAACATCATTACAATGCTTAGAAAGTAGTTTTGAGAGGTTGGTTTAAATCAGCTTTTGAAAGAAAACCTGCAGCATTTTTTATGTTACATTTAAAAAAAGTTCGAGACAGTAGATATAATTGTATGAAATAATTTAAAAGGATTCTAAGATTTTACACACCTTATTAATACATGGAATTCCTGAATGAAGGAAGGAAAGTTAGGAGGGTTACCAACAGTTTGAATGCTATACAAGTATGTTATAATTAAATATATCCATAATATAGTGTCTTGATACTTTTTTTTGTCAGTGAGAAAGCTTTTTTCCTACCCCATACTTGGGATCTAAGATACTGCTAATGATATTGTGTCATCTGCAGATGTAATTAAGAATTTCCATAAGACAGATTTTTTAAAAAAGGGGCTATTTCCACAGAGCTCCTCCAGCCACCACATGCCCATAGGGTGCCCAGTGTTTTACTGACAGGTCAAAAGAAAATAGAATAAGTATACATGTGTCTTAGGTGTGTACTTCTCAAGTGGCTGTCAGGGAAATCGGTGGAATTGTGAAAGCAAAGAAACCATGTGTTCCTGGTAAATTACAAAAATACAGAGTCACAGTCATACTAGTAAAGCCTGTTCTTAGAGCTTTATATTATGGAACAGCTACACGTCTGTTTACGTATCACTGTGCCTCCTGCTTTAGGTCTTTTTCAAGGTGCAGTGACGGTCTACAATAAACAGAATGCAGCTCTGTGGAAGGAGCAGTGACGACTGCTTGATCTGACTGTGGCTTCTGCAAAAACATCTGTCCCAGGGGCACAGCAGGAGCAACAACTTGTCGTCTCCATGACTGCTAATCCAGCTGCATGGTGAAACGGGGCTCCTGCGGTCAGCGCACATGGGGCTGGTACACAGAGAGATTTCTCCGGGGTTTTCAACCAAGGCCAGTCTGGAGTCCAGGTAAACCCAGCTCCTCCATGGGAGCATCTTCCAAGTTATGAGCAGAGGGAAGATTTGAGCTACCGGCTGATAGTGCAAATCTATTTTGAGTAAATGCCTGAGTGACTTGGTGGGACCTGGGGGCTGTTGATATCACAATGTCAGGATATCACTGCTAGCTCTTTCTCCATCTCTCTCTCACTGAGTTTGGCAACCCCCTCTCCTCCCTTCCCCACACATGGCGTTCAAGCACTACCAGCCAAAATCTATGATACTTTGTGTTGGCATACAATGTGCCAGCAGCCTGACTCAAACAATCGGCCAAACATACTGTCTGAAGCATACTGATGTCAAAATTTGTTTGGTAATCACATCAAAATGCATCTGTTCATACCATTTCCCATACTTTCGTGGAGGTAGGAAAAAAAGCAGTCTTGGAATTTTGTTATGTCTACTTTTGGTACGAGCTCAAAATCTGAAGTGCAGAAAGCTGTTTATTTAAAAAAACCTCACAAATTAAGGGAAAAATAATAACCTCACCAATGTTCTTCCTATGTCCTTAACATAATCAAAATAGCTCTTGGTGCTCCTATGCTAGAAGAGGTAAATATACATCACCAAGAGCGAAACAGCAAATGCATACCTTGTCTAAGCTTGGCACAACTGGCTGGAATTCTTACACCTGGAAATTTTCCTGTAAGAGATGCAAAACACGTCAAAGAGGGATATTGATTTTTCTAGTATAAATCATAATAATACCATGAATGAAAGGTATACTGATGAAAGATTTATTTTCC
Organism: Aptenodytes patagonicus; assembly: GCF_965638725.1. Lineage (NCBI taxonomy): Eukaryota > Metazoa > Chordata > Aves > Sphenisciformes > Spheniscidae > Aptenodytes > Aptenodytes patagonicus. The sequence goes on from NC_134951.1 coordinate 92,944,788, forward strand.
AGTATTTATGCATCTACATTTCTGATATAGAAATGTAAATAAATTAGGGGTTTTGTCAACTTTGCTGGCAGAAGTTCTAAATATTGACCTGAGCTTAGGCACCAGCACTATTTTTATCAGCTCTTAGCTCAGACACTGATAGAGAAGCTGTGCAAAATACAGCTGTAAAAAATATAAAGGTCTAAAAAATGCAATATTTGGTAATACTTATGGGAAGATGACAATGAAAAGTAAATAGCCTCCAGAATAAATCTCTGCTGTAGGAACATCAGTAGGACTTTCTGGTCAAAATAGTGCAGCACAGACTTTTCTGAAGATAAGAACTGGCCTTATGGTTACAAACTTTTAGTCACAGCTGGTCTTGGTGGATGTTATGCTGAGTGGAGCTAAAGAAGAAAGAGTAGACTTTTACTAGATACTCTCCTGTGTATAATATCTTTATTACATCCTGGTTTATTGTAGGGCAGTGTCTTTTAGTTAAGGGGTATATGAGCTACTTTCAATGGGTTCTTGAGATGTGATTGAGAAAATCAGGTTCCTAAATACAAGGAACAGTTCTCATGAAGTCAGCCTCCATGGAAAATGTTTAGAGAGTCACAAATTAAAAAATTTAAAATCCCTTCTCTCCAGGAAAATACTTTGGCTTCTATAGGTTATGTCTTTGCCTGCCATGATAAAGCCTCAGGAAGGAAACAAGGTACAAACCTATCTATGAAGATCCTTCTACAGAGCTTTTTAAAGAAATATTCCCTCTAGAGGAAATCTGGTGAGATGGGGAAGAAATGTGTGTCTGAAGTCCTTATAGATAGCTGCACAGACTGAAGAATTTGACCTCTTCTTTGTGCTCTGCCTGATGTCCCACTTTCTCATTGTCTCTGGTTTGATTCTTTCTCCCCGCTACCTTTCTGTCTGGGTGGATGGGACTGGAAGCTGCATTACAGGCTGTGCTCATTTCCTTGTGAATAACCTGCTGGGATGCTCCGCAGGTCACGAGGGCTCCTGCTGCAGAGACTGGCTACTTCCCATACTTGCCTAACTTGACACTGATGGGATTTCTTCTGGCTTAAATAATTTGCTTGTTATGCTGCTTTGGGGTAATACCACCCAATTTACTCTCATTTTCTTCACCACAGAGGTGATCAGAGAGAATAAACATCTAAAACATTTTGTTTGCTAGCTTTCAGGAGTGTAATTTGTTGCTCTGCCAGCTACAGAAAATGGAAACTATAATACAAAAGAGGTTACTATTTGTCTCAAATAAGCATTTAACTTAGCTTTAATGAGCTAGTTACTGTATATTAATTAAGTCTAAATAGCTCATTGAGAGGCCCTTTCTGAGATTTTTCCTTGCCATCTGGTTAGCTTGTTTTAAATGACAAAAGCAATAAGTACTTAATTATGTTCCTATTAATATATTTTAATTTCTGAATCTTCTGAGCTTTTTAATGGGCATTTCTCAAGGTATAGTGAAAGAATAGAGATTTTATCATCTAAGAGTAATTACTTGCATTAACAGCTTTGCTACAGAGTGCTGCTGTAACCTGTCTTCGGAACTGTGTCATGCAGACAAGAACAAAATGTCAGCATTTTGCATGTGTCATGGCAACTTTAGAATGAAAAACGGAGACTTAGCAAGTATCTCCTGAAGCAGATTTCACAGTTCTTTCTCCTGGTGCTTCTGCTCAGTAAAACTAAGTCTTCCTTGCAAGGTTACAGCCTGTGAATTTCCCTGTCTCACCAAGCTCTACAATAGTGACATACTGGAATAGGATCATTCTGGAGGCAGCATAGACTAACTGGCCATTTCAACCATTGCCAACTCCTAGTGTTCCTGCTGCAATTCACCTATTTACTGCCACTGCTGTCACCTCTCTCTACACATGGGACGTCTGTGTCTCCCAGGATGCAGAAAAAAACAGGGTCCCACAAAAGAAGGAGACCTTTTCTCTTTTTGAATTAGGTGATATAAGATGCAGCTTGTAAGCAAATAACTGGAATTATCATGCTATTTAGAGAAATGTTCTCAGCTGTATGTTTAGTGCTCTATGAATTCTAGTGAAAAAAGAAATCTTTTTCTATATTTGTTGAAAAGGAAAAGTCTTCTTGAAGGCATGCTGCTGCTTTTGTCACAGCAGTGATCTGGTTGCCATTAGATATGGGTAACCGTAATTTCCACAAAATCATCTTTTCAGCTTGCATTTAAACACTATTAGCCACATCAACTCTCACTCAGTGTCATGCTGAGTGACTGAAAGAAAATGAATGCCAGCTGTACCTGGTAAATAGGAAAAATGCCATTACCTTCAGGGCCACCTTGGTCTGCAGCCACAGATATTATCGTCAAGCATCCACCAGCTTTACAGGGAATGCCACAAATTACAAAAGATAGGTGTTGTACCTAAAGGACATTTTATTCCCTGCTCAAGCCATGAAGGGGCCATAGGCAATGCTCAGAGTTGATGTGCAATCAGCTGCTTACTGTGGCCAAGTGGGAGCTGAGTACAGTTTCTGTGACAACTGCCATTTTTCATTAGTGAAGAGATAATGGTAACACGGCACCGAAAGGAATTTGCCTTTTAACTGTTGAGAAAGTAATGTAGAAAGAAAAGGTGAGAGAATTTCCTAGAGACTGCAGGACTATGACTAGCCAAAGAGAAGGGTTTTCCAATTGCAAGGAACACTGGGATGTTGTGTTAGGTTTGCTTCACAGTGGATCTAATTTGTTTGCTATTTACCTGTGCTGCTCATAAGACTTATTTGGATTTGAACAGTTGTAGTTTCAATACCATTTATTAAGAGTCAAAACCTCACAAAAGTCAACAGGCAGCTCCCTAATGTTTAGATATTTTATCAGCCAGGAAGCAACTTCAGATAAGAGCAGGCAGAAAATAATGAAAGCCCTCAAAACCCACCATTGTTCAGCAACTGGATAATGATATCATTACAGATTCAACGGCAGAATGCTTAACAGCCTGCGTGATCGCCTCGTAAAGTCTCCACACAGGGGGCTCTGCCAAAGAGAAAGTGACTTCTCAAACCCATTTGAATACCCTTCTTTGCTTTTCATTTTGTTGCGTTCAGAAATAGATCCATTTTGGCACAAATGGAAGACTTTAGCACCAGTTTCTTAATGCACAAATTGAATAATCGTGAGTTAATACCAGATTCATAAGCTACAGCTTGAATATCATTGTAAGGAAATAACAGTGGTGAAAACAATATGTTAACTGCAAAGGTGCCAGCACACATAACACAGAAATAAACTTTGTAATGAAAAATACATAATGTAAACCACCAAACTAATTTCTATTTTTCATCTTCTTTGCCCCATTCTTTCTCATTTTTTTCCTCTTCAGCATTGTTTCCTTTCTGCTTATCTTTCAGTCTCATGATCCCTATTTTCAGAATGCTAAAGGCAGCAGAACTATTGCAGTTAGAGCAAAGTAGCAAACCATCTATCAAATAATCTTATCCTACCCAGGCATCCTAAAATTCATTCTTCTGCCTGACCTCCCACTCTTCTTCCTTTTAAGAGGGAAACAGAAAGCACCAGAGCTCTCACTTCAATTGCACCAGTTCCCTCTACTCTGCCCATTAGTTTCAGGAGGTTGTTCTAAATTTCCACCAATGAATCAGACTTACCAGTTTTTCTTAACCTCGGTTATGCAGCTGTCACTTATACTGTAATTGCAAAGACTTCAAACTGAAGAGAAGACAGGGAAGCAACTGCAAAGGTGCTTCTTAACAGGGGAAGAAAAAAGTGTGGTTTTACTTCAATTTAAACTAACCAAATGAGTATGCAAACGCTAGGTCAAGTTAAGGGGAGAGCGTGGACAGTAAGGAAACCTCTCTAATGCCCATAAATTAGCCACAAAACCAGATGGATGACCTATATGAGGACTCAATCTGCTGATAAATTTTAGGGTTGGTTAGATGGGCAGAGACAAGAAAGGAGGTTAGGAAGTATTCCCATGGGAACTTGCTGACAGGTCAAGCCTCTGAGGACTGGTACAACACAAAGTGGTCCTTATGTTGTTTCTATTTAAGATTACACTAGCTTTTGTCCTGGTTCATCAGTTTCCAAGGGCTGAGATTGCTTATTTTGCCCTGTTCTTGGACCTGTGTTTTGCTCAGCTCAGTATGACTGCAGCTGGGTATCGGGACCAATATTTTTAGGTCACAGCCACCCAGAAAGACGTTTATTTATTATTATTATTATTATTACAAATTTTTTTTTTTAATTTCAGGTGCTGCTAGTTCCTATTAAACTGCAGCTCAGAAGCCTATATTTCCCTGCAGCCACTATTGCCCATGGAGAGCATGTAGAGCTCAGAGCAGCAACTAGCAGTGTTTGCTTCCTGTGCATCACCCTAGATAGCTCACCCAAGCTCTTGACTTAAGAATTTGCAAGCTCTTGTTTTAAGAAAGCCCTGTTGTGCAGCATGGCCTGCAAGGCAGTCTTCTTGTGGTAGTAAGAAAAATGTAAGAAAAACCAAGACCCACAGACAGTTAAATCAGAACAGTCTGAAGAAATTTACATATTTATCAAAGACTGTCATATCCAAATGTGGCAAAATCCTTCATGGGAGAAGCCTAAGACTGTAAGGAAAGGGGTCGTGTGTGAGCAGATAGCTTTTTGTAGGCGGTAGTTTCCCCTCCCTCCCCCATAGGCTGTGGACGGCTGTAGCCTTGAAGCTCTGGGCGGCTAGTTGATCTAGACTCCTCAATTTTCTCTTGGCCATAGTCAATACATAGCCACTGTGGTCACCTCAGTAGGCTCAGAAAATGTACCAGGCACCTCTGGTATGCTTCAGCACAGCCAGATTCATTATTCAGTTAAGCCTGTGGTAGAGATGCACCGAAATACCTCAAGGAGCAAGAGCCATGAGACTTCAAGGCTAAATGCTCAAAAGGCAGCTCTAGAGGGCTGGACTCAGAAGGCAGAAGGTGACATGGGTGTAAAAGAATCTTGAAGAATTCCACACGGAGAAAAAGTAGAGATAAGAAATCCTACCACACATTATCCATTTTTAATGGGGGAATCTTTAGCTGAGGTCTGAGGTATCCTGAAAGGGAGCAGTAAGATAATTATGTTAGGTGACTTTTAGCAGTCATAATCAATAATTCCTTTATATAACACTGTTGTGAAACTCACAGTGCAATATTGAACTACTCCTGCAATCAGGATTAATAAAAAAACCCACTTACAGCGGACCTTCCTGTCTGGAGTGCCTTAATTGTAGTCCATTTAAAAATCTATTTAAAAACCCTAATAGAGTCCTTAGTTCTAATTTAAAGACCTTCTTTGCTGGTCTGGGTACTTCTCACTGCCACATGCCAAAGGCATTTTTCACTTGCCTAGGTGATAATATGCTTATCTTGACATAAACGTTCACTCACACAGTGAATTGCTTGGCACTTGGATATTTTTTTCTACATTACTGTCAAGTCAGCTAGCTTGAAGGGGCAACAGGTTATTTTCAACAGCTGGCATGCTCTGGCAATAAATAAATTGTCCTGCTTTATTTACATATTGTCATTTTGTCATCCTTTTACTGACTTACACATGATGGATTTTATTTAAAGCCTCTAGAGGTATTAATACCAAATAAAAAGAATGTGCTGCTATGAAGATAGAAGAGCTATATTACAATACCTTGAAACGTGCTTTATTCTATTGAGTCTATATGAATGAGAATTGAATACAGTGAGGGGAGGAAAGAGAGAGAGAGGCATCTCTCTTTCTGTCTGTACGTGTGTGTAAAGCCACAGACACATCTATTGCTCTACATATGAAAATGCCATTGTAACAAAAGTAAGGCTTTGATGTACCATATATTTCTCTTTGAATTAGAAGAAAAACATGACTACTTTTTTGCAATGGGAATATTGCAAAAAAATGAGAAGGAAAGGCCTTGGAAGAGCATGTCTGAGTGGTGGATAAACAAGAAGGAAAAACGGTGGATAGAAGTAAGATGGTCATCCCTAGATGTTAGACATGGTATTTTGTGATGTGTGGTTTTGTCCAGGACACTGGCAATTTGTTGTGGGTAACCATTTCTAAAACATTAACCTCCAGGACCTGAGTTCTGCTCACCTAATCCACAGAAATAATTCTACTCCAAAACAAGACCTCTTGCAGTCTGACTTGGCCCTTGAAAGGCTGAACATATTCTTTTCTGCATTTGAAAGTAAAACTGTAAACATTGCAGTCGCACAGCTGGCAATAAGAACAGTTGCTGTTTGCTTCTTAACACCAGCTATTGCATATGGATTGTTTGCAATTAAAAGCTGCCCAAAAATTTGCAAATACAATTACAAATTCTGGCTTAAAGAAGCAGCCAGTGCATGCCAGGGACTTGCAATGATGCTATTTGATTATAAAGATGCAGTCAGCAAGCGAGCACAGGACTGAGGCCTTGTGGTGAGGATGGTGAAGGTGAGCTGGGCAGGCAGTGAGCGGGGAAAGAGGAGCATGGCGCTGCTGTCAGGGAGCTGATTTTAAAAAGCTGTGCAGAACAAAGGTGCACAATGCTGTCACTCTTGGGGATGTCCTCCACAGCCCCTGTGAAGGGGACTCACACAGGGAGCCTGTGGACAGGGATATTTTGTTTGCTCTCCACCTCCCTATTAAACCTAATACACAGCAATAAGATGGGGCCTGGATACTGCCCTTTTTTCTCCCTCTTTCCAGAGGACTGCTGGCTGGTTTCCTGCAGCTGCCAACTGTTGCTGAGCTGACTGGCTCAGCTCTGTCTCCTCCTAGTGCACAGGACAGCCTTGAAATCCTCCCACAAAGAGGGTTTTTCAGATGATGTGTGATCATCTCTTTAAAAGACTGAAAGCAGAAAGCTGGAGGTATGAACTGGAGTTGCTGGATCAGGAAGGATAGAATTGGAAAGCAGCCCCAAATCAGCAGCCATGTTCTCTGCTGCAAATATGTGGAGCAGAGGTCATTTTCAGCTCCCTGCTCTGGAAGCCAGCTGAATGCCAGTTCAGCATCTGGCATAATTTAAAGTATCCTGAGGCCCAGGAAGTACAGCGTGTAAGGCTAGGTGCACATACTGCAATACGCACTAGTCGTTGCCAGAATACTACTGCAGCTGTTCCCCCAGCACATACCTTACCCCAGCACTAAAGAGAGGTGCTGTGTAAAAGCCAGGTAGTCTTGCTTTATCCTGCTCATATGCCCTATTGGACTTCCCGGTAGGGATGCACCACACGAGCAGCTCAAAGTGGCTGAGGCTTGAGTGCTCCAAGCTTCTGGCCTTCTGCACCACAGGACAGCTGAGGCAGAGTGAACACCACATCCAAAGGAAAAGCTGCCAAACATCCACCTGCGCGTCTAGTGAGGAAAAAGGAAAGGAAACTTTTAGAAGGGGAAAACATTTGGTATTCAAAGACCAACAGCCTGCTAAACAAGTAACTCTGCACTTTTCATTTAGCTTAATGACAACTAGGAAAGGCTGGCAAGCTTCTTTCTTCAACTTACTGAAGCATTACACTAGTATGTGGGAGTATTGGCTCTGGCAGGCATTGTGTGCTGTTTCATTTGTGAGTGAAAGAAGCTGTCTGCATTTCGAGGAATCACAGTAAAAACTATACTCAATTTGTGGCAGAATAATAAGGTGATCTATTGTACTGCTTTTGGAAGTGGAAAATGAGCTCTGCTCTAGGTGTATAATTTTCCATCATGGAAGCAACAGAAGTATCAGTAACATACAGATGCTCACATGTGCTGTGCGCCACGCACAGGGTGTTTGCTTCTCATGTGTGAGCACACATATATACCCGTACTGGGAGGGGGAGAATTCAGCTCTGGCATTGTCGCCTTTAGCTGTGCAGGTCTTCAGCCCCCAGAGCAGAGGTTCCCGTGAAGTGTCAAAGGTCATGGTGAAGAGTTTATTTTGAAAGCTTGAGGAATATTCCACCACCCAAATTTCAGTTATGGGAACCTCAAAAAACTACAATTTTTTTCATGGAAATAAAACAAACAAAAAGGTGTCTGAGTTACACATTATAAACAGCTGGAAGTTTTAATGTCTGTAATACAGTCCTCCAAGCCTGTGCTCTACATATTTCCCTCTGGAGACTAGGAAGTGTCATTGATCAGGCTGTGGTGCTTACAAAGCAGTCAGTCAACATTGAGCAGAAAAATGCAGAAATGTTTTTGCTATAACAAGTTATGGGAAGGAATGGGAGAAGATTCTCCTTTAAACAATAAGAAGTGACACAAATTTTGTGTAACAAAGGGAGGAAAATATATTTCAGAGGTGCAGAAAAAAGGTGTGTACTTGGCAACATTTGAATGTTTTTTTCTTTAAATATATCCATCCACCAAGTTTGACTAACGACTGTGTTTGATCTGTAGAAAGAGGTGCAGGACTGAGCTCAGAACCAGTTGTGTTATTTCTGTGCCTACACAGTGATCATGCGTTTTTGGACAAAGTGATGCTCAGTCTAGAAAATGGCAAAAGAGGGAGATGGGGAAGCAAGTGAACAAAGAGCCAATGTAAAAACTATGTGAAAGGAATGTTAATGTCTTCCCTGTGACATAAGGTAATGGCTCTGCCTGATGTAATGGGGTAGAAGCTGTCTTCTTAAATTTAAAGGATCAGAACAGCAAAAGGAAAAAAAAATATCACAGTATCAATAGCTAGCGTATTTCTCTTCCTAGATTTCTGCAGATACTTAGCAGTATCTTGAAGATTGACTAAAGCTAATCCTGAGACAAAAGGAAATAATTCTGGGCAGTAAGAGAAAATAATACTGTTAAATATTTGATGCACCTATATCGAAGGTGCATAAATTACTGAGAACCAGAACTCTCCAACCCAATATTAAGAAGGCCAAATGAATTAAATTTTCTGATTTGCACCAAACTAGATTTTCATCATAATCTTCCACAGTCACTGCTGACTCAGAAAGGTCAAACTCTTTTAAGTCAGTAGTGCTTTCTCAATGCAAATAAAGCAAAACATACTGGGCTGTGTAAGGAGAAGCATGGCCAGCAGATCAAGAGAAGTTACTGTTTGCCTTTCTCTGGCACTGTTGAGGCTGTACTGGAAGACTGTCCAATTCTGGGCTTCCAGTTAAAAAGGGACATTGAGAAATGAGACAGGGTCCAGACAGGGTGTCCAGAGAGGGACCAGGATATCAGGGACCTCAAGCTCATGACCTGTGAGGAGACAGTAGGGAGCTGGGCTAGCTTAGCATGAAGAAGAGGAAGCTAAGAAGCTGTCTGATAGTAGCCTGCACCTGTCTGAATGACAAAGATGACAAAGCCAAACTTTTCTCAGTGGTAGCAGATAACACAAAAACAAGCAACAGCCACAGACTGTGGATTTGGTGCTTCAATGTCTGGGCCATAAGAAAATTTTTTTCATTAGTAGGGGTGGTGGAGGATTTCAAAAGCCAGCTAGATCAAGCCTTGGCTGACCTGATTTAGTGTTGGTGATAACACTGAGTCTTCTGCAGGTCATATCTGTAATGAATGAGAAATGAAAAAATCCCTCCGACACGGATTCTGCTGCGCCCTGGGAACGCCTGAGGCTGTACTGCCGTTTGTGTCATATACCCTCAAGGAGAGGGAAAAGGAGCGACACAGAGTTTCCATCATAGGTTCATTATAATACGTAAGCCCATTAAAGCCATGGATTTCTGATTTAAGCTCTCAAATCCAACAAGTAGTAAAAAATCCTGTCAGAGGACATATGTTGGCTTTACTTTGCCAACCTTCTTGCTTAGTTCATGTATATAATACATTTACCAAAATACCATTAACGGGCATCTTTTCTTTTAGAGAGCCAAATCTTAATACAAAGCAGTTTCCCTGAATTTCAGCAAAAGTAAGGGAAGCAAGTATCCAGTGAGAAATCCTAAGTGAACTAATCCTGTTTCTGAGGTGCTGATGGTAGAAGATATCTTGCTTGACTCTCACTGACAATAATAAACTTTTAAAAGATTTTTAAATAATTTATTGGATGCAGTTCTATGCTATCATGTTACATGGTGAGAATTGTTTGTAATTGCTTGCAAGCTGATAGAGCTGCTGAATTTGCAATGAGCACCCATTTATAATTTACAACAGTGAAAAAGAAAAAAGACTAACTTTGCATTAGTTTTCCCTATTTCTATTACATAGATTCACTGAGACCTAATTAAAACTCTATTTGATTAGAAAGCAAGAAACTGAACAGGAGTTTGCAAGATTTTGGCTGATATAGTCCAATATTTCTTAGACAGCTACATTAAGGATTTCAATGGGAAATTAATTATGTAGGAAAATTAACTTCCAGAAGTAATTAACATAATCACTTTTTGAAAAATTTAACCAGAGGTCTAATCATTAAATTATTTCATACAACCTACTCAGGGATTGGTAAAGACCAGGGAATTGAATGACTTGAGGGGTGTCCTCCCAGTTCTGCCTTACTGAGAGCTGACATTGAAATCAGTGAAGGATATGAAGGAACACCTTCTGCCTGGTTATTGTAAGTGTTTTGTCTCCTTTCCTCTGCTGACTTAGAGACTCTTGGCAGTTACAGTCCTGTTAAATAGCAGGAGGCTGAAATTGGCCTACAATTAAACTACATAGTAGGCTGTCTTAATGTGGTCGGAGATGGTTATGTGAATCCCAGCTCTATTTACATAAATTTTAACTTGGCTACATTTTTAGGATAAAAAGACATACCTAGTTATCAGAGTTTTAAAAAACAAGGCACACACAGGATCTTGCCCCCATCCTGTACCTTTGCACCTTTGCATTTTCTGATATGAAATGGAGGTCTTCTGTGGGAGAAATTGTAGCAGTGGCAAACTGTTGGATCTATCCCCTCTGCTTCGCTCCTATCACCGTGGGACTAGAGGACTGGGGGAAATAGGTGGTGGTGTCAGGCTTGCAGCAGCTCCTCTGTCATCTCACGTACCTCTAGTATAAAAAGGAACCAGTCAAAACAAAGGAAGGTCACAGACTAGCAGCTTTTTATTTGATAAGTCTCCAGCTCTGGTGGTAGATTTTTAGGGGCTCTCACAGATGTGGGGTTGCTCTATGTAATAATTTTATTTATAAACCATGTCACGCATAGTCACAGTATATCTGTGTTATCTTTCTTGTTTAAATGCACCTACTGAGTTGAACGTGGGGAAAAAAACCCACAAGCAGAACAGCAAGGCAATAGCTTCAGGTGAGTCACCTCCCAATAACCATGTTGGGAGAGGTGGAAAGATACTGGATTTGCTAAAAATAAAGAGGCCGCTCAGGAGCTCTGGCTGGTTACAGTGGTTTTCTGGATAAGGCTGGAAACCTGAAAGTGCAGAGCCTCTGACTGGGTATAGGTAGCTCTGGGATGAGGACATCCAGAGCTGGTTGTGGAGCTGCTAGTGAGCTGCTTGGGGGGATCAAACAGGCGAGTTGGAGAGGAGAGCCTCAGGCATCTGGCTCCAGTCCTCTTTGAGAGGAGAGCAAACCATGGGAAAGGCAGGCTTCTGTGGAGATGTAGTTCTAGTCACCTCCCCAAAATTGGGAGGAAGGGTCAGATGGCTTTCTGGCCATATCTGGAGCCAAAAGTATATTATGGGGGACAGGGATTATATTATAGGAACAACAATAAATGACTCACAAACTTGAACGTCCACCTTCGGTGTGACTCTCTAGATCTAAAACCTTGTTATCGAGGTAGAAAAGCCCGAATACACAGGTTTCCTATTTTGTGTATTTTGTTAGCAAGAATCAAATGAGCAAATAACAAATTAAATATACAAAACAAGATAAAATTAAGTGGATTAATATCATAACACCAAAAGAAGCTAATTAGCAAACTGCTTAAGCTGACCTGATTAAACTAACCCTTTTTAATATGTTCCATACTATAAGCTGGAAAAGCAGAGGTCATGTTTACTTATCAGTCCATCAGATCCAGCATTAACTTAACTTGCTCACAGTGATGGTATCAGAATGTTTGTATTCTGGCAGGTACTGTGTGTATATATAGGTGTATATATGTACAGTCTAATCCCTTGTGAAGTGGAGTCAAAATTACAGCGTTGTTGGTGTATAATGCAGAGTGCTCATCCTCTAAGCAGTCAAAGAAAAGTCAGTGTTTCGTGACTGAACACAACATAAGGATACATAAAATATTCTGATGCAGCTCAAGGTGGCAAAGGTTCCCATATCTAACTGGCAAAGAAGAATATACACACAAATAGCAATTTCACAACTGCAGCACTGTCTGTGGCCTGTAAGATTTGTCCACTTGTGAGTTTTTAGGCAATGAAATTTTGATAGGGAGGGTCACCCAAGGAGCCCTGATGAATTCCCAGTATTGTCCTAGAATTTAGGATTACTGAGTTTTTCAAATAACACTGTGGCATACTGAATGTGAAAGGCTGTTGGCTGCTTCACTTATGGGCATATAGTGTCTTGCCCAGTGCAGAGTCTTTAGTCATGTAAGTCATTACAAGGAGTTGGCAAAACCATTCACTTGAAACCGGCTTGGGAGTACAAGATGGGCCTTTGATTAAGCACATATTTTCAATAATGTATAGAGAAAACTAAGGAATTACAAGGGTCAAAAGTAGAACACCCAGATATTGTTAGCCAGTGGAAATATTTGGATTTTCTAGTGCCACTGAACTGTGTGTTTTTGTTGGTGGGTTTCTTGCTCTTATTCTCTTCAGTGGGCATGGTCCAGAGCTGCTCCTGCAGGCAGGAGATGCTGCCTGCTCCGTGACCAAGGGAATGCCAAGATGTACTGTCTCTCTTCACTAAAATGGAGGGCGTAATGCCGCTGGCAGAAGTATGCAATCTAAGTGACAGTACAGAATGAATGTGAGATATATCTAGCTGCAACTCCCATCACTCAGCATGCCAACAGGTCTAATCTGAAATATTTTGAGGGGGAAAAAAGGTATTTTAAAAGTAGATATTTTTCATGGAATATTTCAGTTATCTGAAACCCAAATTTCTGTTGATAACTACCTGACTTTAATTGGGGTAAAGCTTCCTTGAGGGAAAAGTCTAGAAAGACGCTACTTCAGGGTACCTACGATACAGTCACAGGTGTGATGTAAGGTAACCTGTGCTGGCTGGAATACCGTAGGAGCCCATTGCTATGCTATGCTGCAGTCACCTCTGTGGTTGCGGTGTATACATATGCTAAACCTATTATTATGCAAAAATCTACATAAACCTACATAGTTTTTAGAGATTTATTTTGATCTATACAATTTCCATTAGATGGCCATTCAGTGTTTTAGGTGCCTATTATGCAAATTACTATTCATAATATAAATTACCAGATAATATAATGGGTTTCTTACTCTGTTTCAATGAATGGATAATTATCCAGGAGCAGGGCAAGAAATTCAAAGCCATTGAAAGAACAGGTCAAATGAAATCTATAACAACCAGATGCAGTAACTTTCCTCCAGGCGCTTCTCCAGTGGGATTGTTCTAGCTCTGTATATTTCTGCACATGACGGGGAATGTGTCTCTTAAATCTAGTTAGATGAAGCTAGCAATGTTTGTCTCTATTTTAGTTTACATTTGGTAGGAGGCTGATTGCTCTCTGCTACTGGATCTTGGTACATAAGGACATCTTTCTATTATAATTATCTTTTTCTTCTGCACCCATTCTGATAATTATTGTGCCATTATGTATTATTAGCTACAGTTATTTTCCATCCTCCTTTTTGGATGGTCTTTGGCCTTTAGCAATACAAGCTGCATAGGTTTTCCCAAGTTATTATTACTTTACGGAGTATTCAGAGAAGGACTGGGCAGGCAGTAATTAAATAGTCACAACGAAGATTTTCAGGGATGAAAGTCAATATAAAAATTCCACAGGCTGTATTGAATAGATAATAGACACAGAAGTCTATTCATTTTAATTGTTTTGGATTTACTCATAGGAAGGAGGAAGATAATGCATTAAGCAAAGAACAGAGTTGTGTGTTACTGGCTGTTAATTCAGTCCCTCATGGAAAATTCCTGCCAGAACAGGAATTTGTTCAGTACGTAGAGTATTGCTGCATATTCCTAAAATGTGCAGTAGATCTCTGGGGTCACTAGTTAATTGTTTGAACTGTCAACTTTCATATATTACATAAATCTAAATGGAATGACAAAGAAATATAGAAGAAAGACAGAGCCACCATGTTTTTTTCATTAAAAAGTAATAGTGGACTCATAAAACCCCAAGCACTGTCTTTATGGTGATAAGCTAGAATTCCATTGGTGGTAGGCTCAAGTAAGCGCTAGTTTTTCAGAGTTGTCCTTTTATCAAGTCCTGTTAAACATTTCTCTTAAATCATGACTCCATACATCTGCATAAACAGTAGTGTTCACCTTTGCCTTGTGGTTGGAGATGGTAGAACACAAGATTGCGCCAGAGTATTGCTTCCAGTCAAGACATTAAACAGAACTGATGCCTTTCCTGCAGTATTTGTGGTATTAGCTATACTTAGAAAGGGAAGAAGTGCAAATGTAGAGTAAATCTATCTGCTGCAGTTGGTACATTTCCAGTTTCTCATGGGGCTCACTGTGCCTCTGGGAAATGTCACTAATTTTTGAAATTTGATGTAATTTTGTTATTGCTCTCTAGTTCCGAGACCATAATGTTAAAATAACAATAGTAATTGTGTAACAAAAGCTTATTTATTTCCCCTCAGGACCTCTGATCATGTCCTGCAAAATCTGAGTCTTTTGTACGGACTCTATTTCTGGAGACAATTTTATCAAGTCAGGTACTTTGAATGATCACAACTGCTACCCCCCTCTGAAAGATGGGTATTACCTTTGCCTTTGTCTTTTGCTTATAGCCCAACCTTGCTGACTTATCAAGACTGAAATTTACTCCTCCCCCTTGTCCTGGTTTCGGCTGGGATAGAGTTAATTTTCTTCCTAGTAGCGGGCACAGTGCTGTGGTTTGGATTTAGTATGAGAAAAATGTTGATAACACACTGATGTTTTAGTTGTTGCTAAGTGGTTTTTATACTAAGTCAAGGACTTTCCAGCTTCCCATACTCTGCCAGCGAGGATGAGCACAAGGAGCTGGGAGGGGGCACAGCCAGGACAGCTGATCCAAACTGACCAAAGGGATATTCCATACCATGTGACGTCATGCTCAGTATATGAGTTGGGGGGCAGTGATCACTGCTCAGGGACTGACTGGGCAGTGAGCAGTTGCATTACCTCTTGGGTTTTTTTTCCTTCTTGGGTTTTGTTCCTCTCTCTCTCTGTTGTTGTTTTACTTTCCATTACAATTTATTATTGTTGTTGTTGTTATTATTATTGTTGTTATTTTATTATTTTAAATATTAAACTGTTCTTATCTCAACCCATGAGTTTTCTTACTTTTGCTCTTCCAATTCTCTCCCCCATCCCACTGGGGGTGGGGGGAGGGCGAGCAAGCGGCTGTGTGGTGCTTAGTTGCCAACTGGGGTTAAACCACGACACCCCTACTTTCTTAGGTAGGTATCACACAACTCCCCAAAACTTCTGTCTCTATGAGTATCTCCTCTGTCAGGCTCTGTAAGGGCATTAGAAAATAATTTGCAGCTATCAGCCTTGGTCTTGTTTGAAAGGAATTAGTTCCTCATTGGATGAAGACTTTCACACTCCTATTTGTGTGCAGAGACTAGAGAAAGTATGTACATTTTACCTTTGAAGTTAGGACTCTTGTTAATTTGTATTTTTCCTGCAGGGGTTGACATGATTAGCCAAAAATCTTTGCTGCAGTTCATTACAGAATCAAACAGCTTCTGAATTACCAGGGAAGTCTCTATGAGGCTTAGGATCTGGGTAAGACATGTGAGCATTTAAATGAGTATCTCTGATTTTACATGCAGAAAAAACCTTAGCTGGGATTTGACCCGATGAAACAAGTCCCTTTGATAAAAGAAAGGCAGTTACTCTTGTTATTTCTTCAACTTCTCCTTATCAAAGATTTTATTTGTTTTTTTTGCTAAAGAAACAAAGACTGTGTTTCAAGATCAAAACATTCATTGTTTTCTCACTGCACTGAAAATAGCTTAGCTGTGATAATTAAATGTTAAAATCTCCCTAAATTTGCAGAAAAAAAATTATTTCTTTCGATCTAGACAAGTTCTGAGTTAAGATTTAAGAGAAAAATATTTTATTTATTGTGATAATGTACAGTTTGATGTTATTGTAGAGTAAATGGTAAAACAGGTACATTTAAGTGAGAGCTCTCTTTACATAGGATATTCTTCAAACAAAACTAAAAAAACCTCAAAAAGATATTGCTCTGGGGAAAATATGGTAGAAACATTTGTACAGTGGTTACAATGAGCACACTTGTACCATGTCTAAACTTCCGTTAGAAATCTGAAATCCAGTAAGTTTACGGTACCTTAGCCTGGAAATGCAGTGAAAGATAGTGCAAAAGAGATTGTGTAAAAACTGGATTGTATCACCTTAAGTTTTATTTCAAAGTCTCTTAAAAAACAATAAAAATTTCTACTCTTTTCATGTTAACTCCCCAAAAAAGAAATATCAGGAACAGAGCTGGATTACTCGCAAGCTGTATGTGTGGGCAGGTGTAAAGTAGCTTCAGCTCCACTTGCTCTTGAATGTGAATGTCACTCCTACTGTGAAAGATGTCAAAAAAAAAGACACTCCCTGTACCTCAGCTGCTGTGTGGATTGCCCTTTCTGATGTAGGAAGTCTGTTAAAATTAAAGCAGATAGTAAACTTTGCACTGAAAGTAGCCAATCTGAAATGTTGAATCCTCAAAACTGAAATGATCCACAAGGAAATGACATTTTAGACACTACGTAGGAAGCAATAATTTAAAAATGTAATAAATTTAAATATTATATAATAGTATATTGTATTATAATTCACCGATCATCAGTTACCAAATGTATTTGTTACCAGAATAATTAAAATGTTAATTACCAAAGCAATTTTTGTTTCTCAGCCAGTTGTCAGCTAGAATGCCAACTCCTAAACCAGTAACAAATATCAGCCTTCACATAGGCTTTGTTATTACTAAATGAACTGGTTGGAAAATAAAATAAAAACCATGAAAATTGAAATATTTTTTTTCCATAGGAAAATCCAAACCCAATATATTTTTTGTACAAAAATCCAGGAAAAATATTTCTTGTTATCCAAAAATGACTGAATTACTGAATTTCTGTTTGTCATTTTGAAGTTTTGATCTCTCATTCTAAAATTGAACACATCGTTTTATCAGTATCTGTCCCCAAAATGTGTTTACTCAGCATATGAGGGTATGCAAACAGAGCAAATTGTCTACATTTTTATCTTCGGGGGGCATCAGGAATCACATACCTGGCAGAGGCCTCATAAGAGATTTGGTGGCAGCGCCAACTCCAGCGCCCTGTCCCCTGACCAGTGTCACACAAGGACCCACATCTCCCTGATCCTCCCGGTTCCAGTCCTGGCAAAATCCTTCAGCGCTGTCCAGAGAACCGCACCTCCTGCTCCCAGTTTGCACCCCCTCATCTCCTTCTCTCCTTGAGCTCCTCATCTTATCCATGGAAGAGGTTGCTTTCTCTACCCCCTCTTGCCATGTTGGCTTACTGATCCCAAACATTCTACCTTTATGCCCTTTGTTACCCTGTTCTTCAGGTCTAGCTCAAATTCCTTTAAAGTTCTTGCCACTCCCCAACCTTCATCTTTTCAACCCATTGCAGACCTTCTTGGCTCTGAGCTTCCTCACTACCCACAACCTCTAGGTCATCTCTAGCTTTCTCAGTCATGTTAGACACCCAGTTGCTGCTTCTGTGCCTATGGTTTGGGTGGTGGAGCAGTTGGTTGGAAGAGCTGGGAGGTGCAAGCTTAGGGGTGGAAGAGGAATCTGGGCACCTGGAATGAGCTCCTGGGGCAGCAAAGGGTTGTAGGAGCTATAGGTTTTGATGTGTAAAGGATTGCCTGTAGATATTGTTGCTGTTGTCTCCCATCTGACTTCCCTCAGATCTGTTGTCCACCATTGTCCAAGATGCTGTCCCTTTCCACCTGGTCAATGGAAGTGACTAAAGTGACCTCCCACCTCCCTCTTTCTGCCTTGTTAATGGCTCAAGGTCCAATCCTCTCTCCTGCAGAGGTTTCAACGGCCTGTGTGCAGGCTGTACTTATTAAAAGGCCACTCAGGATATTGAAAGCTAAAGAATGTCATGCCAGGAATGGTAGCCACAATTCCACGTATTAAGAAACACAGACCCATTCATCTTGCAAGCATCAACAATCCCATCAACATCTGTAAAACAAGCAACAAGGGATGAGCTTGAGCTGACAGAATGTCACCAGGGGTGAAGGCACCTCCCTCATCCTGCACACTCTGGCCCAGCCCCTCCTTGCTCTAATCTGGAGCAGAGGACAGAGAAAGAGAAATCAAAAGTCTGTCTCTGAGTGGAAAGACATCAATGCAGCATATGTGGAGCACAGAGGGCAGTTTCTGCAATATCTTCCTTTACAAGCATACTCAGACTATGTATATATTTCTCCAAATGTATTTCAGACTGCTCCAAACGTTAGGATTTAGAGCCTTTGAACAAGATTTTGCACCCATAATCTTGAAACAATGCTTTTGTAACTACACTGGAGAAAAAAGAAAGTTAAGGCTTAAATGAATAAATACTCATTTGGAAACTAAAAAAAATGGCTCTGATCTGAAGTACTGTACCTATTTTAGAACTTAGACATCAAAATGTGGCTGTATTACTGGGTCCATTATTAAAAATCACATTTCTTGGCCTTTGTCTCCACTTCTGTACACTCCACTCTGCCATCTGAGAGAGTCCACGTGCACACAGTCATGTTTTTAGCAGCATCTCTGTTCTAAAAGGGTGATTTCCATGTGCAGGGTATTACAAGAGACAACTATGTGCTTGCTTTTCATTTAAAACAAATTGGAAGAAGCTGCCTGTTTTCCATTTGTGCCATTAGAAACCTTCCTCTCCTGCTTCTTTGAGGATATGTTCCCCTTCACGCCT
Source organism: Aptenodytes patagonicus (assembly GCF_965638725.1). Classification (NCBI taxonomy): domain Eukaryota; kingdom Metazoa; phylum Chordata; class Aves; order Sphenisciformes; family Spheniscidae; genus Aptenodytes; species Aptenodytes patagonicus. The sequence goes on from NC_134951.1 coordinate 92,963,772, forward strand.
CCTCCCCTCACTTACAGTAGTGATGAATGCCTGGAAACATGCCATTTTTCCTTACTCAAGAGCAGGAGAGGGGCCATGCTGTGCTTATGGTCCTTCATTCTACGGGGCCTTTGGTGGAGCACAGCCCCCCATTCCTGTTTAGGGTTGTAGGATAAGAGCACTAAATGCCACTGGGAAAAGGACAAGAGCGGTTCTTAAGGGAGTCAGCCTGGCTTTGGGGAATTTGGTTCTGGGAATCTTTGCAAATGGACACCAGAGATGATAAAAATTACTATCGTTATTACCACAGTTTTATTGTTATCAGTTCTTGCTGTTGCTGTGACACTTCATAGCCTCAGTCACGAATGAGGACTTCACTGTGTAAGAAAAGGATGGTCTGTTCCCCTGTAATTGGCAATCTAAGTTGGTATTTGGTTGCCTCCTTTGCCCCATATTAAAACCTTTGTTTTAAAGTTTGAACAAAAGCCTTGAGCACCATTGGTACTGCTTTTTGAAAAGCAGTTTTCAAATTAAAAAAATAAGGTGGGACTTTTCCATGTACCATATTTTACTGAAGATTCAACTTTAGATTGAGTTAAAGCCACGAAGATAGCTCCCTGGAGAACATCAGCTGTGGTTTGACAATATGTTGTCTCTGGCAGCAATATCAGCTTTAAGGTTTTCCAGACTTATTATGTTCCTATGTTCCGCTTCTCCACCCCTCCTCTGCCTCCTGGCTCGTCGTACAGTATATACTAACACAGCTGTTTTGTAGGGATGGTCTACATCCTTGGAGGGCTTTTTAAGTTAGATCATGTATCTGATCTGATTTAGAGCACAGACCCCAACTGCATTTTGCTTATGTGAAGGATTTGGGAATTGCTGTGGTAAAAAGTGGGGATAAGTGGCAGGAATTATAGTATCATAAAAAAAATCAGGTTGGGAGGGATCTCTGAAGGACCAACCTCTGGCTTAAGACTGGGCTACCATCAAAGATACAGCAGGTTGCTCCTGGCTTTATCCAATCAGATTTTAAACATCTTTAAGTATACAAAATCTGTAACCTCAGCTCTACAATCCTTATGCCAATAGTTCTGCAGAGGACAATACAGAGGTTGCATGCCAGCTGTGTTATATTTTGATAGCTGAACAGGTCTTTGGGCTATTACCCTTTCTGTTCCACTTTAGCTTCGGAAATGTTAGTTTATGTCTCAGAAGAATAATAGCAGCTCTGTAAGGTAGTTGCACTTTGGCTAATGAGCCTTGTCTCATAATGTGGCTGATATCTCAGGAGACATACACTGATGGGTCTGCATTACTTCCAGCCTGAGACCAGCCCAGGTAACTGTTCTGTATCTATAGTGAGATAGTGCACTGTATAGATTTCCCTGATCCCTCTTGGGCAATGTGGAGAGGATATAAAGGAGGGGATTTGGGTATATGAGCCAGACTTCTCTGTTCATATGTCAGTGCTTAGATCTAGCTCCTAACCTGTTGTCCAAAATAAAGAGAGCTGCAAAATCAACTAAAGCTACTGCAGTGCTTGTATCAGTCCATTTGATTGTGCATTAATTCTTTTTTTAACCACATGGAAACAGCTGGGTACATGATGCATGACAAAGCAAGTGAAGGGTTTCTGTTTGTGCAACAGGGCTGCTAAATATTTACATTTTGTTCAAGCTACTGGAAGCAGCTGAGAGGTAAGTATGCCAGGCAAACCAGACCTGACTGCAAAACAATGATTCATTCAGTCAATTTGTCACTTAGCTGAAGTCTGCATTCAATTTAAAAAAAGGAAAGAAGAAACAATGAACTCAGTCCATTAGCTTCTACCCATTCAGTGTTGAAGTTATCCTGCTTCAGGTGAAGAAAAAGAAAAAAAAGAATGGAACAGTATTTATAAGATCTTTAATTAAATAGTAAGTTAAATATAGGCACAAACTGCTGAAGAACTTTTTGCAGCCTTCTTTTCTGAAATCCATGAACACACTCCTAGCTAAATTGATGTACAATCTTGCTTTTATCTATTGCTTACAAAGTGAGCTGGAGAGTAACAGCTCTGCTCTCTGGTGCAAACTGGGAATGGAGCAATGTCGATTCGTACTAGATTTACAAAGGCATTTGGGATGCTGAAAGGTGGATCTAGGTTGACTTCAGCAGGAGCTGACTATCCTGACTTCTCTGTCTTGTTAGGCACTAATGTACCTGTGTGTGCCTGATCCTCGCTCCTTAGAAACAGACCCTCTGGGGCCTGTGGTTTTTCTCGGGAAATCTGCCTGTCCCCAGGGACTCTGACGGGGAGCTGCCGTGCCGCCCATGGACTGGACCAGCTGGCAGAAGACCAAAAGCAGCTAATGACAGTGCAGCAGCTCGCACCTGAACTAGAAGGTACTGTCATGAACGTTTCTGCCTCAGTCACTCTGCCCGACTCACTGATGGCAACATACTGTTGCTTGTTATAGTCTGGTAAAATGCTATTGTTGGTCAAATTTCTCTCCCTTTCAGGATATAAATATTTCTCTCCTTCAATTCACTGACAGAGCAAATAAGATCTAAAGGCAATTGACATTTTAGTGCAGATCTCTTTCTAATTAGAAGAATTCCACCTGTATCTTTTGAATTTGTATTTATGCAGACTTTCCAGGATTAGACAGTGCACAGCATGGCGCTCCGGTCACACCATAGCGCAAGTCCTTTGGGGCACTGGGGTTAGCATTGCTGAGGCTTACCTCCACAGATAGAGGGTGGCTGCTTGTAAGGTGAGCAAGACCCAGTCCACTTCACCTCTCCTGTGGTGTATTTGTCCAGTCAAATACCGACTTGGACTACAGACACACCAGCTGCAAAAACTTGTCTCAGTTTTAATAGCACTACACATTAATGCTGACTGCTTAGCATCAACACCCTTTTTTCCCCCCTTATATTGTTGCTATTCCTAAACAGTGTATTGTATACTAGATTTTAAGATAAGAATAATAGTCTGGAAATAGATATTTAGGCAGTTTGGGGCTAATCTAACAGCTCAAATAAAACTGCCCCATCTTATTCACATAGGGGACGTGAAAAAGAACACAAAACAAAATACAGGGGAAAAAAAGACATTTTAAAAAGTTAACAAAAACCCCAGACTATCTAACTGAAATCAAGACAAATACATCCAGAATGGCTCCTAAAAACAGCAAGATGGACTGCACATAAATATAAATCAAGCAAAATAGGGAGATAGAGGTAGAAAAAATAAAGGAACAGATCAATTCAGAGCCAGAGATACCAGACAAAAACAACAAGCAGAAAAGATGGTGGCAGAAACATCATAAATGGCTTTGAGAAAAATAATTTCTCCATTTAGTAGACTATCTATGCAATTTCCTCAAGGTGAGAGGACTACAGTAGTATTTTTCAAGATCTAAATTCCACAGACTAGATTTGAAATTCTGGAAACACTAAACAGCAATTATCTGTGAAATGAAGAGCAAGGACATTTATCAAAGCAGCTTTGTGCTTTTGGTTCATACAATGACAAGTCCTTTGTGAGTTATGGTGGAGTGCATTACATTAAACTTATGTATTTGTCTTGGAAGGAAAACAAAGTGTGCAAGCCCAGTTTCAGTGCATCTGGTGAAACCATGCACACACTACGATGGGGTGGGTGCCCCTGCACGATGCGCATCAGGTATCCTAGCGGTGTATAGGCAAGGTAGTACAAGAATTCATTGTTCATATTTTTGCTTTAAGCTGTCAAGGATGGCGCTGACTTAGCTGACAAGGCATGCCTGCAACTGTTTGTAAAGTGCAAAGAAATTGCTCTACCTGTAAACTCTTGTTCAGCTTTCCTGAAATCAGTTTGCCCAGCCGCATGCACAGTTTACCTCCGTCATTACTGCTATTGCAGTTTTGCCTTTCACCCTAATTCTTTCCCTTTTCTGTATGATTTGCTATGACATGCAACTTAAGCAGGCAGTCAACGTCTGTAAGCTAAGCTGAAAGAAATGTCTTTCCTCTTCCATCTCATACTACTGATTTTGAGATGTTTTAAGCACCAAATAAAGTCAATACTACTCTCCTCCACTTTTATTTGTACGGTTGACAATAATTAATAAGTTACCATTGAAAAGAAACTATTAAAGATACTAGACTGAAGAAGAAGGAATGAAAACACAGTATGAGCTCACCCTGACATAATATCAGTAGCTAGGTGCTTGTTCAATCACCACATCAACCAAAGGATCACACGGCTTAGAGGAAGAACAGACCTTTGTGAAATATTAATTGCAATAGAAGAACTTCAGTCCTATTCTGCTTTCCAGAATACAGTTATTCTTTTAAGTAAAGTTAGATTAATCTTCAGCAGCTGTAAGTTGTTCCTTGGATTTATTTCTTTTTATTGTCTGAATTCTTGCTGTCACAGAAGAGACAAAAGAAGGCTATTTTAGAATTTATTTAATTTTTCCTCATTAAAACCTACTTAGCATCCATGATCAGAGGAGGAAAGAGTATTCCATAGGTGTGTAATCCAGATACAGTTTTTAGTCTGAAAATGGTGTTTACTGACTCTTTATATATTGATGTTTCAAGTCTAAATCTAAATCTAATCTAGAGCTGTTTTTTTGTATAAAAAAGAGCAAACCTTTTTGGAAGTTTTGCAAGGGATATATGGAGTTGAATATAAACAACATTGTTTAGGACTTTCATTGTGAAGAATTATGAGGCTGAATTGAAAATTAGATTATTACTCATTATTTTCCTGTTAACAATGCTCTAAATATTCACTTAGAAAAGAAAAATCAAAATACTAGAAAAACACCTTATGACATAAGTAACTATATGTCATAAATATCACATAGGGACTGGCCAAGGCCTATTTGCCATCCAGAACAGGAATATTACTTGACAGATTTTTCAGCCATACCTTACAAATCATGGATGTCTGCAGAAGGTTAGGATCACTTCACAGTAGTTCGCTAACCAATATCAAGATTAAATTCATCAGGAGTAGTATTCATATGGAATAGCTTGATCAGTGCTTTTCTGCTTACAGTTATCAAGTAAATCAAAGTCCTTCCAATTCCTTTTCACAGTCATGGAGAAAGAGGATGTTTAAATGCCTGCATCTTGTTGAGTCACTGATGAAAACTGGTTTGGTTTTACCATTGCCTATAGGGAAGACTATTAATGACTTTCTGAAGAGCAGTGTTAAGTCCTTCTTTCTCTCCCCCCCCCGCCCCTTCCTCTTTTTGGTTAATCCTTAAAACAATATAATCCTTCTTTTCTGCCAGTGCCTCTACATTTCTTGATCATCTGCACAGGGTTTACCCTCATAGCCTCAATACTAGCTACAGACTTCTCTAGCAAAATCAGCTAGACTGTTTGGTACTTTCACAGGGCTATCAAGGTCTTATAACCTTATGCTGCCACAATGCATATTCAAGAAATAAGATCAGTTCTGAAATTCAAACCACCTTGCACATATTAATAAAATTCTTTCCTGAGTTCCAAATGAATTTACTTCCTTTGCATTTTAAAAAATTATGCAATAAACATTTGCTCAACCATAAAAAGGTGGAATGAATGCAGTTAAGCCATTTAAATATCAATCATTTAGACAAACAAAACACACAAGTGCCCAAGTGTTCAGCCAGTCAATTTTATAAACACACAGGAAAGAATAAACCAAGAGTATTTTAATGGAGAAGCAAGCTAATTTGCAGTCTGCTACAACACACCGCTAAGCTTCTTGGGTATACTCTGATTAGACATGGATTGCAGTAAAATAGCTACCAAGAAGCCACAAACTCTGATGGTATTAGCAAGAAGTCTAACTTTCCCACAGCCACATATAGGAGGAACAATGGTCGTGAAGGGGGAGTGGTGTTAATACTGAAGCTTAATGGGGCAAGACTTGCTGTTCATCAGAGAAGCTGGATTTTGGATCAGCTCCAAGCCTATAAAAATCTGCCCAGGAAAATATGAAACCTGATATAGAAGATGTCTCCTTATTTAAAAAATGTAGTGCAACCACTGCAAAGTTGTTTGGGCATTTTAATATCAAGGAATAACAGTAAAGAAACCAGAAAATTTGTTTCTTCAGAACCCCCTTGATGCCATCTGCAGCTAATGTACCAAATGCCATTTCTGAATGCTTTGCAGTCACAAGGTGACAAAGTAGCTATCAATGAGATAAGGATTGCCCTGCTTAGAACTGCTCTTGCGGTTATAATAGGGAAGGGACAAATTACAGACTTCAATGATGTTTCTGGATGAAAGTTTTGAGACAGTTACAGCTGGGATTAGCACTTTGGATAAGAGAGTGACAGGAGATGAAAGAAGACCAGCGGCCTGCAAGAAAGATCACAAGATGTAAAACAAAAGACTCTAAAGTATTCTGCTCATACAAATGCAAATGATCATGGAATAATGAACTGAGCACCTGCAGGACAAAATTAAAGCAGGAAAAAAAATTGTAAACTGTGTAAGCTGTGTGGTGTGGTTGACACGCTGGAGGGAAGGGATGCCATCCAGAGGGACCTTGACAGCCTTGAAAGGTGGGCCTGTGAGAGCCTCATGAAGTTTAACAAGGCCAAGTGCAAGGCCCTGCACATGGGTCGGGGCAATCCCAAGCACAAATACAGGCTGGGCGGAGAATGGATTGAGAGCAGCCCTGAGGAGAAGGACTTGGGGGTATTGGTTGATGAGAAGCTCAACATGACACAGCAATGTGCACTCACAGCCCAGAAACCCAACCATATCCCGGGCTGCAGCAAAAGAAGTGTGACCAGCAGGTCGAAGAAGGTGATTCTGCCCCTCTACTCCACTCTCATGAGACTTCACCTGGAGTACTGTGTTCAGCTCTGGGGTCCCCAACATAAGAAGGACATGGACCTGTTGGAGCGAGTCCAGAGGAGGGCCACGAAGATGATCAGAAGGCTGGAGCACCTCTCAGATGAAGACAGGCTGGGAGAATTGGGGTTGTTCAGCCTGGAGAAGAGAAGGCTCTGGGGAGACCTTATAGCAGCCTTCCAGTACCTGAAGGGGCCCTACAAGAAAGCTGGAGAGGGACTTTTTACAAGGGCATGTAGTGATAGGACAAGGGGTGATGGCTTTAAACTGAAAGAGGGTAGATTAGGTATAAGGAAGAAATCCTTCACTATGAGGGTGGTGAGACACGGGAACAGGTTGCCCAGACAAGTTGTGGATGCCCCATCCCTGGAAGTGTTCAAGGTCAGGCTGGATGGGGCTTTGAGCAACCTGGTCTAGTGGAGGTGTCCTTGCCCATGGCAGGGGGGTTGGAACTAGGTGATCTTTAAGGTCCCCTCCAACCCAAACCATTCTATGATTCTATGATAAATTAGCTGGTTAAAAATGACCTGAGTTTTTGCTGTGGTCTGTGAATGAAACCTTTTGTTTTCAAACACTATGAAAAGCAAAAAGCAAAAACAAAGCCCAGGAATGGAGATGCATTTTTTTCTCCAAGGATCTTGAACTTATTCTGAGCAAAACCCACATAGTATAAGATTTGGGAATATGTCAAATATGCCTAATTTCCAGAAAGACTCCAGAGGCAGGAATTGGCTAAAATGAATGTTAAGGAATGTGCTTCTGAAATAGCTGGGGAGTGTTTGGAAAGATAGATGCAAGTTCTTGGCAGTGGAGAGTTCTGTCTGATAGAGTCTAGTTGTTCATGACAGCAGCCTCGATGTCTGCATCAACACCTTGGGGAGAATCCAACTACCTCTTCCTTGCAATTATTTTCTCTCGGTATGAAGCTGACTTAAGTCATAAGCCAGTGTGTTGATTCTGAAGCTGTGGGAGGTTTCCATATGGGCAGGATTGGTCTGTCAGTGACTTTAAGACAAATATTGTTGGTGCTTGGTAACAGATCACAGTGCTTAATGCTATTGGTGATATGCTCAAATGAGTGTTCCTTTTAATGAGGTGCAGTCTATCGTCAAATAAGAATGTTAACTTGGAGATTTACCTGGAATCTGTGGCTAGCACACTTTTGAAGTGTTTCCTAATAAAAGGATCATTTTTTCCATCCAGTAATACACTGAGTTTTCATGAGGAAAATCAGATTTTGTAGATGTGCTCTGGATGGAAAAGTGGAAGCTTCAGAGCCATAATCTGCCTGTGCTTCCAAGGGAGACCCTTTGCTTTAAAGTCGTCAATGGTCAAGAAGGAATTTATAGAAAGAGAGAAACTTGGGGACCAGCTGCTTTCCCAGAAAGCTCTATACTTTTCCCACATTAGGTATTCTTGAAGGAAGAAATACTGCCCAAGCCACTCCAAGCACGTGAGCCAAAACCCACTACAGGGAATTGGAAGATTATCAGGTTACAAATTACTAGCAGTGCATTGTCATCCCAACTGTTTGTTTGTATGTTCACCAAAGTCATGACCATTGCTAGTACCAACACAGCTTGCTAAGAGTTAGCTATCCGGGAATAGAAAGTTAGTATTGCTGTGGAGGTTTTGGGAATACGTGAGTTTGTGAGAAGGCTTGCTGTATTTTTTTCAGATCCACAGGAATGCAGGAGAAAGCTGACGCTGAAAAATATAACCTAATTCTCCCGGTTCCATAGAAGACCTTGAAAATATGAACATGCTACATTAAAAATGTAATGGCAAAGAAAAAGACCCTTCCCCCAATAGTATTTTTTCTAATCTCATCACTTGGTGGGTGGGAGAGGTAGAAATAGGCCATGATTTTTTGATATTTGGATTTGACAGTATTGTTAAAGGCAAGATGCACAATACCTCTGTTAAGCAGAGAAATATATTTCCACTGGTGAAAATCTCAGGCCTTGAGACCAGATCATTTATGATAGTCTCAAGGTGAGTCTGTAGCAGGAGTCTGGAGAAATGTCAGGGGTTTTGAATTGTAGCCCCATGCCTTAACCACAAAACTGTCCTTAAAATGTATGGTCCCAGGGCATCTAATCCCCCAGAATCGCTGCTGTTTGATCTGCTAAACTGGGCATATGAAGATATTCAAAACTTTATTAATGTTAACAGAATGCTTTCAAAGGAAGGCTGTGACCTTCCAGTTTAATTATAGTTGCAAATCTCTATCTCTTCTCCAGACTACTGCATTTAATTAGGTCAGTGTGTATTCAAACATAGCTTGTTGCTCAATATTCTGTATGCAGCTCTTGGAAACCCCATTCGTAATTGTTGCTGTGCTTACTTAGGTACGTCACAGCTACACAGATATATTGGCCTTGAAGAAGATAAACTGGTTAATGGTAAAATAGTAAATAATCAGAACTGACGGACAGGCTGGGCCTGAGTTGAATAAACAAGCAATCCTTTGAGTCAAGACTTGGCAAAAGAAGGCTTTTGATCATTTCTACTAAAATTGTGGACTTCTGCTTGATTTACAAATGGCCATAAATTCCAGATATTGCAAGAATAAAGAATAATCACTGGCGCTTACTCAAGGACCATCTTAAAAAAAATATTGATTAAATTACTGATTCCTTGTTGACCTGCCAACAATATCTTTTCAGGCTAGCTCTGCCCAGACAAAAAAAAGGTAGTTTGCCTAATGTTGAGAAGACCATAGACCTCAGACATTAAGCCATAGGCTAGACTTCAGTCCATTCACTATAGTCCCCAGCTGCTGCATTTGATAGTGTTGCCTACAGAATAGGAACAACCTGTTCTGCCAGTTTCCTAAGTGATGATTTCAATGATAGAGGAATTCATAGCATTAGCTTCTCAAAATTTTCTTTTTATTCACACTTTACCCACACGTCAGCTTGTGAATGCCTTTTTTTTTTCTGTCTGAAATGTTGTCGTCTCCTTCCACATCCAACCCTTCTTTGAACAATTGTTGTTTGTAGGTAATGCCTTTGGCCTCTAAATCCAACTTCTTGGGAAGCCTTAACAAAGTCTAGAGGACCTGGGTGCAAATGGGGAAAAGAAATTAGAGTCCAGAACGCTTTGCATAATTTAGTGGTGTTTTGGGACCTTAGCATTCCTGTTAGAAATCCAATCTATTTTCCTGGATATTCATGTCAGGATTAGTATTGAACTCAGAATTGATTGGAGTTGTTCTGTGCACAGGAGGTCTGTAAGGTTATAAAATCAGTGCTCTTGATTACAAAGAAATAAAAAGTGCTCTAACATGAAAATGATTTTGTTTACAGGCAGTGAAAAATGTAAGATTTCCTTTGGCTCTGCAGAGATTGTTACTGAGAATATATCAGGTTTGCCTCCATGCTTATTTATACTGAGACTTTGCAACAGCAAATATTTAATTTACAGCAAAGCATAATAGGAATGGCAAAAGAAGCTTTGGGAAGTAAAAGTAACTCTGTGTGTGTGTGTGTGTGTGTGTGTGTATCTCCTCAATTAGCTACAGCCCTTATAAAACAGCCACTGCAAATGTGCTTCTTTGCTGCAGTGAGGGTGCTCTGGACTTTCTTGCTATCTCTTCTGCACAAGATGATTTAAAGTTTATTGACTCATTTGTATAATTTCATGCTGGGGATTGACCGTATAGCACTGCTTGGGAATGTGTTTGGTAACTGTGAAAATATTCTTCCCACATACCTTCTTGCTTGAATATGCACCATTAGAGACTGTAAAACAGAGGGCAGTGCTAGAAAGACAGGTTTATGGAAAGGGGACAGCACCAGATACTAACTGTGAAGGCTGCCTTTTATCTGTCTTCTGTTCCTATTATAAAACTAACTGCCTTTTCCAAGGGTGACAAGTAATTCACAGTCCTTACAATAGACTCATTTCTACTGATTCAAGAGTTTTCTTATAAAAGACGTTTTTAAAAGAAGTCATTACTGTCTCCTTGAATAACATGATCTGTTCCTAATCAGTATTTTATGCTGCAAATAGATGGATGTTCACATATTCTTCTATATCCAGAAAGAAATTTCCCAGTTAATGAATCACAGAACAAGTCATTCCACAAGCTAATTAGCCGGATAATAATTACATTAATTTAAGTAAAACAGAAAGAGCATAGTAGTTTCAGTTAAACTGCAATTCACTTGCACAAACCAAACCCTACACTCAGGAAAGAGCCAATATTTGCATTTGAACTCACTGGATAAAGGATTGCTTTATAATTATACTGTTTAACATATGCAGATTAGACTACAGAATATTCTGTATTGAAACTCAATGAGAAGAAATAAAACTTCAAAGTCTGAATTTACAGTTTGACCTTATTCAGTCTATGATTACTGTTAAGTTTCTCTATATCGCAAAAATATAACTTAATCACTTTAAAGCTTCAAATAATCTAGAGCATGACTCTGATAGAAAGGCTAGCCAACAAATTATGCACTTGTCTCAAAAAGATGTGGAGCTCTCTTAGCCTCTTAACACTACTGAGAAAATGGCATTAGCTGTCAGCATTCCCTTTAAAAGTCATAGGTAAAGCCCTCATTTTATTTTTGTGCTCCCCTCAGCTCTTACGTGACAGACTGATCATGAAGCATCTGAAGTTGATACATTCTGACCCCGGTAAGATGGAGACCAAGCTAATACCGCTGAGCGAATCTAGAAAGCTACAGCCAAATTGACGAGAACCGTGACAAGAGCATTGTGTTACCGCTGTGAATAACCGAACAACTGTTTTTCCTCCACAACCACAACAAAAGAGTGCTTAACCTAAAACTTGCCCTGGGATGAATTGGCAACATCCCCAAAAAGCGAATGCCAATGTGTCAGATTCCCAGCCTGCATTGCTCCACATCAGCGCTAGGTCTATTCATTGCAATCTTATCTTCCCAAAGAAACTACAGCAAAATCTTTAACAACCATACACTGTGTTTTGCATTTAGAGCTTAAAAATTCCTACAGGGTCAAATGTGATCAGGAAGGGCTCATCTACGAGATGCCTGGTTTGATACCTGGTGGCTTGCTAATTATGGAGGAACTAAATGCCCGATCAGACTTCTGTTTATTTACTTTAAATGCAATACATTCAACATTATCTGGTATCTCCCGTGCCTCCTCGCAAACACATTAGTTGTAGCCATTTCATTTTTTTCACCGTCTGTTAATACCACAAGATTTTAGGCCTAGGGACCATCTTTTTGGCATCACAGGCAAGATGGCAGTGACACCTGTCACTGTGGTTGCCCAGCATCTCCCTCCAGCTGACAACACGAGGCATATAAAGGCCTCTTTTCAGTTGCATAAGCATTTCTTAAGCTCACAGCCCTTATGCTATAACCTTCAATGCACTGTGTCTGCCTCAAGCTGGAATTTACCTGGAAAACTTCAGGGGAAATTTTCCAGCTGTGTGCAAGAGCAAAGACAGGAAAACTGTACTGCTTTGCTCATGTTAAAAAAAATCTGGTGCCTTTTTCTTTGAGATGGTCTAGTTCACCTAATCTTTGGAGAAGGACTTAAAGACTAGTGATGCAACTGGCTTTGCTGTGTAAGAGAAGATGGACTTAAACTGAGCCACTTTTTGTGTCTTTCAAATCTGCAATTTGCACATGTGACAGAGACCTGCTAGAACCTCGCAGTCAAACCTCTTTGTGCTTTGGGTATCCTTTTGGGTATACTTGTCACATGTTTTCCCTGCTGAAGCTGGCTGAACTGGGACCAGGACCTAGAACGGTCATTTCTGAGTTTTCAGAGGTCCTCCTTCCAGGAGCAGAGGTCTGGAAGTGTACTCGTGTGTGATTGATTCTTGCTCCAGTTGTCTCGGATAACTCTGTCATACAACTTCATTAACAAGCCATTTCCATCTTAGAAACAGGGTTTTTTTGGTCTCTGATGCTCCTATTTGCAGAGAGTAACTGTCATGGGTAGAAATCTTCTACTTTCCAACCTTACTTACATTCATAGCTGGTTTATTCCCTTTTTTTGTTATACCTAAGGTATACGTGAGTGTAAATCTCTCTTTTTGCACTTACTTTTCCAGGTGATAGATCTTTCATGTACTTTTTATCTGAATAGCCCCTCTCTGCATCATTCCCAGCCTGAATCCATCTTTCTTGCACATAGAGATAACTGGGGAGGGCTTCAAAGGGTCTGCCTGTGTCGGATACTACTCAACATTTTCCTTAGGACTTGGATGATGGAACAAGGAGTACACATATGAAACGGAAATTTGGCATTAGGAAAAAAATAAGCTCTGTAATGCATTATCCAGGGAGAATGTGAGATCTTGACTGTAGGAGATAATTAAAAAAAAAAAAGAAAAATAGTTGTCAGTTAGGAATAATTAGATAGGGCAGATATGAATAGATCTGGGGGATGTGGGATAGACAAGGACTTCAGAGGGCCATTACTGGCCAGTTTATAGTAATATGACTTTTTATTTGTTCCTAAAAGAATATCCTTCCGCTTAGTATTAGCTGACTTCATCTGATCCCTTTTATTCACTTATTGCCATTATTCTAATTTCTTAATGATATTCAGAGCCTTTTATGTTTCCCAATTTTGTATCACTAGCAAACTGTATTAGCACACTCCCTGTTTTTTGACTGAGATGACTAATGAAAATGTTAGATAAGATCAAACCAAGACAAACCATCAAGAAACTCAGCTATGTTAAAATACATCTAGTCTGTTATTTCTTCTCTTAGTATGTTTCTTCTCAACATTACAGTTCTTGAACTAGGCTACATTTTCTCCTGTTTAACTGATAATTTCCCATGTGATGCTGTACCAAATACTTTGCTGTAATCTAAACAGACTGACAAGCTTCCTTCCCATTGTCTAGAAAAGCAATTGTTTTATCAAGTGAAAGTGTCTGGTTAGTCTTACTCAATCTTTTTGGTAAATCTGCATAATATTTTACCTCATTTTGGTTTTCTGCCATTTTTTAAGTTACTCTTTTCTCAAAATCTGTATTATAGCCTTTCTGCACCACTGAGGTAAGCATAACAAGCCTCTAATTCTGTATCATTTGACTTTCCCCTTCTCAAATGTAGGTTTTTTATGTGATAGCTCTCCATCGCTGATGCCAGCTTTTTGGATATACAAATCTGAATTAGGTGAGCTATGATTTCATTTGTCAGCCTTTTCAGAACTCTCTTAGGGATGAACCGCCTCCATTTGAATGCCTTAACCTCTGACTTTTCTTTCCATCTTGGATGCAGATATCTCTATTTTTATTTTGTCATTCCTGCTAGGCAGTCTTTCTTTATTATATTGATTTTGGTCTCTCCATAGCTTTGCTCCACAGCTGCCAAGCTTTTTGCTTCCCTTTCCCCTCCCTCCTTTACTCTGTATGGCTGACATGTCTTTTATTTATATTTCTTAACCTAATTTGTAATGTGTATGTTGGTCTAAATTTTGCTTATCCTTTTATATTACCTCCTATCTAGAACAGTGCTTTCTTTGCTGATCAGTCTTTTTTTGCTTCATTCATTGTCAGCCTCTCATTTATACTTAGTGTCTGTTTTGCTCATCTGTTATTATCTTTTTATAATGTTCTCATTAATTACTGCAATGAAATCTGAAAAAAATAGTACCATCTGATGAAGAGGCATTTGTAATAAAAGATATTGCACTGTACCATAGATTTCCCAAACTGTCTCTAAAAGGTGCACTGACAAAGCTGAAGCACTGCATTTCTACATGTCATTGCAAAAGAGAAAAATCTTTTCTAGTTTCTCACGTTCTGCAGTTTTACCCATGAAGACAAATCTCTTCGGTTCATTAGAAAAGTGAATATTTTATTTTTCAAACCAATCTAAAAGGGCATCAAATATGTTCAAAGGAAAGAGGAAAGAAACAGAAATATTCTGAATTGATTTTTCATCTTCTCCCCTGCAATCAGAAATTCTCACTTAAAATCCACCTTAATTTTCCTTTCCCTCTACAGCCGAGTACTGTGGCTCTAAGCGGACACATGAGTCTTTAATGCTTATTGTGCATAGCTGGCAACCAGCAAGGCTCAAAAGGTTTGTCAGTATTTTGAGGTTTATACTGCTTTATCAGAAATGCTCTGTATCATAATACGGCCGTGGTTTCTGACCTGATTTGTGAGCCAGAAAATTGAATAGCTGCTTCAGAAAATCAGTACAGTAGTGGACAGGCCAATACTAAATACTTAGTTAAAAATGTTAATTGAAATGTGCTTGCAAGAACTGAATCTGTGGGTTGTAGGGATGAACCATTAAGGCACAAAATACTTTGAAAATGTGGAATGGTATAAGACTGTTAGAAATAAAAGCTGAAACCCAGTGTATTTCTCAGGCAGGTAATACACTGTATAAACTCTATGTCTTTGTAAGCTTCTGAATCCAAATGAAAGAGTCTCTGAAAAGGGTTAAAAATGGTATTATTTCAAAGTGATTGTTTTCAAAGTACAGCAACTCATAAATAAAATCAAATTACCATTACACATTAAACTGAGATCATGTTTATATTCATAGATAGTAATGCTATTTCAGTAGTTTTGCCAACACTTTTATTCTGTTTTCAGTGTGCTGCTTAATTGCTACGTAATTAAGGCCCTTGAAGATATTTTAGAAAGACAGAGAAATTCACTAAATACTTTTATACTTGGTTCTAAAATTTATAAATTACATTTAAAATATTTCTTTTAAAACATTCTTTTTTTTTGTTTGAAAATTACAGCAACACTGTGGCCTCAATTCAGGGAAGGATTTCACATACATCTTCAGCTTGACTTCGCTGTGTTGTAAATAGGTACTAGAAAGTCAGTTCATGCAAAATACTTTGCTGATAGATGGCTGATAGAAGGTTGATACAATGAATTAGTCGTCAAAAGGAAGGTCTTATGTTTTTGTGCCAGTGTTCACCATTACAATACCTGCTCACCTTCTATATCCATCTGATGGCAGGCCTGAGGGCTCAGAGTCACATTTACCATTATCCTTTCTGGAGTAAAGCTCTTCACGTCACAGAAATTAGAGTTTTATTCTAAAAATGTTAGTCACTTGGTTTTATTGTTGTTGATGTTGACTTATCTTTATTGGCTGGATGGTTAGAGTTTTTCTGTAGGAAGACCGTTATTGCTGTGAGTATCATTGTTTTGAGGAGAGGACGTAAAGCATGCATCCTCGCTGCCTAATTGTGCAACTCTTTCCGAGTCACTGGCTCTTTCTTACGCCTCGGCCAGTTCAGGCGCAAAAGTGGATCCAATCAAATTCCATTAAAATCAGTGAGTGTATTAAAGTTAAGCCTTCATGGATAAATGGATAAAATAAAAAGGAGTATGTGAGCGTTGCATTATTTAATGTGGATTCATTTCTGGGGCATGACTTTCAGAAGACACTTGGGGCTTCAGTGCTCTTGGGATAGATTTCACATACTGTATAAAACCATATGTTTCCTCTTCTCATTCCTCAGGAAACCGTAGGGTGAACAGTCATAATGGAATGTCACAACAACCATTCATTTCTTATTTATCAGTGTGTATGTTCCTGTATTGAATTACATGTACTTTTATTTCATTTCACAGCTTCATTTCTGAGATTCAGGCTGATCACGATGGCTGTCTGTGACTATGGACTCCTGCAAAATTCTTTGAGCTTTCCTATCCCAGGAAGCTAACAGAAGTGACATTAATTTGCATTCAGGAATAATATTACCTGTAATTTTCTAAAATGCTGTTTTAACATGACCAAGTTTCTGGGTGGCTAACTATGACATTACTGCTTCTTTATGACTGCTTAATTTCAGTCCATAATGGAATACCATTATACAGGACCCAAAGGCTGATATGGTAAGTGGCTTTCAGAGCTTTTCATTTTATAAGTATTTTTGTTTGATTAGTTATAGGATATATAAGGAATCATAAAAAGTTTTGCTCTAGTCTGCCAGAAGCCACACCCCTCTGTCAGACAAACCTGAAGGTTGTGCCTTCATACCGATTGGCACGGGGTAAGTCTTTAACCGGCCCAGACTGTCAACTGAATATAAAAATTGTGCCAGCACATTAAATTGTTAATAGCTTATCTGGAGGACTATTTGATCTTTGCCTCTTACTACTTGCAAACTGAAATGGAAACAAATATCAGTGTGGGAAATACTCTTATTTTAAAACACAGAATGAAACTTTTTAGACCAGTGGCCATGCAGTGAGGAAATGTACTTCAGGATGGGAGAGAGAGAGGCATTTGGAGCACTTAAGGGACAATAGTTTCCATTTGTTTTGCTTCTCTTTTATGCAGTTGTCTGGTTTTATGCCTACCAAGATCCTGAGCACCCTAGAGCTACAGCTCCCACTTTAAATGTTCTGTATGCCTTTATATTGAAGCCTGGGACAAGCTGATATCCTTGCTTTACTCAAAGCTAAGCTGTATTTCCATTCCCAAATCATCCTTTCAAGATGTGAGTGACTTGTAGGACTGAGCTGACACTAAAACCAGTGACAGACTGAATCCAAAATTAGGAACACAAAGGTAACAAATTGTTCCTAAAACCCACATTCCTATAAGAAGAGTATTCCCTGTCTGACTTATCTTTATCTTTGCATGCTTGTCTGAATTGAGCCAGAAAAGGGTGGAATTTTCTTGCAAGATGACGTGGCTTTGTTAAAATATCAGTTGCAAAACACTGATGACAGTATGTACTGTCAGTACATACTAGTATCTTCAGGAACACAGTATTAGATTCATGGCATTTTAAAATTTGTTTCAATACATTAGGCTGAACAGTGTTAGCGGAAATAAGTGTGTATTAGATTTCTAAAAATTATATTAATACAAAATGATGAAACTTGCTACTATGTGATGAGCCAAATCTTGGTTCCTCCAAAGTCAATAGGTAATTCTTATCCATTGCTTGGAGGAATTCACCAGGTAACCTCACTAATGTCCATTAGTGTCATACTAATTTTGAACAAGGCTCTCCTGTAACTAGAAAATCAGCGTTATAAATCCTTCTATCATTTTTTCACATTAACCTACCAAAAAACATCACTCAAAATGAAGACTTAGAAGTCAGTTTTGTAGGTCCATCAACAGTAATTTCTTAAGTGCGTGTCTCAATATTGATTCATTAATATTCATTAATTTCCCCGCACAAAGGAAGGTTTCCATAGTCTCAGTAGATCCAAAGAGTACATATGTTCTATATCCTGAGAACATGCCTCAGCTCATGCTTGAGGTCAGACTCACTTCACATCCAAACTGTTTGAATCTAAGCCACTTAGGAAAGAGTAAGTATTCGGTGAGTAATGGGATAAGAGAGGTGACAAAGCTTTGACCCCATGTGCCCACTAGCAAGAATTGAAGCATACCTCAGCCTGCAAGAATCAAGTCTCTCACTGTACCTCCAGCACTTCTTAGATGTGATATGAAATGCCATCAGGCAGGCAGGGCTCTTCTTATACCAATGTGGGACCTGTAGGCTGAAAACATCAGCTATGGACATTTTCTGGATGGAACCAGAGTCATATGGCATGCAGATTAAATCTTCTGTCACACTTTAGTCTTCTTATAATGCTGAGGGCATTTAAATACAGGAAATTTTTCCCATGTTAGTCTTGAATTATTCCATACTATAGTTACTTAGCAGTCAGCTGAGACCAGAAGTTCTTCAGGCCTTAAGGAAGTGCAAAAGACTCTGATAATCACAGAAGAATACACTTTTTAAAGGAAAACATTATTTTGTCATAGAATTCTGGCTCTGAATTGCAGGAATATTGTGTTATAGACCATAAAAAATGAAAAATCTCCATGCTTCTAAAATTAAACTAAAACTCTGTTGCAGTAATTATAAGCTTAATAAGGCTCTTTTACCTTGCTCCTTGGTTTCATCCAGGTTAAAACTGGTAGGTTTACCAGAAGTGTTTGAATGTAGATTCAGTATTTTTCTATATGATGTGTTCTGCTTCAAACAGGAATTAATTCAGGAAGTCCTACTGTATAGGAGTCAGACCTCAAAATCACTGTGGTCTCTTCTGGCCTTGTAATGAATGAATGTATGACTTTATGCCAGGAATAAACTATTAATTGGGCCTACCTTTCTGAACGTCCTTTGTCTCTACACCTCATTAAAACAGTAGCAAACACTCTTTCCTCTGAAGACCAGGAAAATGCAGTCAGTACAGTAGAGTACTAAGCAATATGGATGTGTATTATTGCACTTTCCTCTTGGCAGGCTATATCAAATTCATTGAAGGTATGGTAATATATCCCCAAATGTTCCTTCTAGTAAATTATGAAAATTCTTTCCTTGGAAAGTGCTGCTTTAAGCAGGAAAAAATTTCTACACCATTGAAAAGTCAGTGCTAGGAAACCAGCATCAATTTTCTTGATGAATTGATAGTTCAGAAACAATTTGGTGTGAGTCTTCAGTTCTGACAATACATGTGACTTTGGCTAGATGCCTGAATATATACAGTGAGTAAACACAAAGTAGTGCGGATGATCTTAATCTCTTACGTTCAGTGTGCTAAGACAAACAATATTGGCACTTAAATATGGCTGCCAAAGCTATCAATAATAAAAGACGAAAAAAATAATGACAGCAGTCTCTACATTGAAGAATCATGGATCATTGTGAGCTGCAGTAAATCTACTGGTATTAAAGTTTCCTGAAATGGGGTACCAAAGATTAAAATAAATAACTCTATAGTTTGCTAGTCCGTCTTTCTTTGAAGGGCTTGCCATCCATGCAGAAGGATTAGATAAGGTCTTAAGATACACACAAAATTTGTACTTGCCTCAATATCAAATGAACATGAAAAGGCATTCGACATATATAAAGAGAAATGGGAGACCAAGTGTGAAGTCAGTTCTTTGTAACCATTCTTTTTTCACCTTATTATCTAAGTAGTCTTGAGGTGGCTGTCAGTTAAAAAATCTGCTAAAAAAATGATGAAGACATACAGTAGCTGGTGCACAGGGAGACATGAAAACAAATATTAGAAAGTGTGCAAAAAGCCTCCTTTAAAAGCTTTTCAGTCTCCTGAGGTATAAAAAGATAAACAATTCAAATGCCTCCTCACTCTAGTGTAAACAGAGCAGAAAATAGTGGGAAATAGTTAAACCTAATGCATTTTTGTATTGTACATCATGTTAGTGTCTTAAAAGGCTGAAGGCAAATTTCAGAGATTTTTGGAGCTGTGCCTGTGGTTTTCTGTGTGACTGAATTTAGGATTTTTTGGGTTCTTTTACTAGTTTGGTGTTTTGTTTTGTTTTTTTAAAGAAAAGAAAGGACAAGACCCGTTTTCACTTTTGTTCTACATTTTCTCCCTAAATGCTGCACAAAACATTGTTTTAAATTCTACCTCTGGTCTCATCAGGGCAATGCAATTCTTACTAAACATAGACTCTTGTTTTTTCACCTTAGCGGAGCTGACCCTTTTCGTAATAACAGCAGTTTTATGTTGAATTTATGTTTATTTGAAGGAAATCATTACTTCCTTGCTCTGGACAGATTGTCAGTCTTTATTCTATAGTCCACAATATCAGTTTTACCCTATGTGACTTCAATGACTTCCCCCTCACATAACAGCATATGCCACTATGGCTTTTCATATGCATTTGAAATTAAGTAAGACCCCATGGAAATCAGTCAGGTTGTACCAGGAGAAGGTGGATATAATGCGATAGAGAGTTCAGCTCTGCCTCTTACAGTAGAAATGCAGCTGTAGGAAGTAGTTTTACACATTTGTTTAACAAGGGAAGGCTGCTTTAGGAGTCTTTGACCAAAATATGCATGATGAATACTCAAATGATGATTATGAGTTGTCTATTGGGCCAGCAAGGGTTGTCTAGGCTACATCAATTTTTATTTGCATAGTCTATCCTGCAAAGCCTCAAGCTTAACTTTATAAAGTTGAAAATCTTTGAAAATCCTTGAAATAAGTCCTTGAAAAATCTTTAATTTATATCTGGGAGTACTTAATATACAGTTTGCTCTTCCATTACAAAAACTTATTGTAAAACAGAGTTTCTCAACCTTTTACCATCAATGCTTGACTTCAATCCATTGAGATTTCTCAGATTTTCATGGTATATGTCTGTCGGATGTGAGTGGATGCCCTGTTCTCCTGTATCCCCTTGCTGGTGAGGCATGCACGCTTAAGGAGAAAGAAAATGAATGAGTGACAGAGCTTGCTCCTCTGGTCTGTAGAGAAACCTTCCGTATCTCATGTATGTACTGATTTTTAGCTTCACTGAGGGCCTCAAATAAATGAAAATGGTGAGAAAAAGCACTTAATAATTCCTTTTTATGTTCTCATTGTTTAAACTTTATTAACTTTCTTGGGCAATGATACTAGTCTGTGTTTCTTACTGTACAGGTATTTCGGTTACAAGTGAAAATGGTCATGGGATGTCCTTGGCCCACCTGAAGCCAGTGGCAGAACTCCTGGTTGGACTCACTAGAGCAGGCATCTGGTCCAGGGCTGTTCCTGTTGAAATTTCTCTTCTGTATCTGCTATACCTCCTTCTGAGTATGAGAAACACCAGTGCTTGTAAACCTTACAATAATTTACCCTTCTTCTTCCCATCTGAATGAATCCATGCAGTTTTCTTTAATTCCTGATATAACCTCAATAGGCAAACTCGTTGATCTTTCCCACTAAAGGGATCTTACTAGCTTAGAGTTCATAAAATTTATGAGAAACACAGGCTGTTTCAAATTATGTCCTTATTGACATTAACAGTCATTTTGCAGTGATACAGCCCGGTCTCTCAATTTCATTCAATACATCTGGAGTGAATCATTACCCTATGTGAGTTTTTATTAACCTTGGTAGCAATATTTTCCTTTCTTATTTCTTTGTGGGTTTTGGATTTCTTGGTGTCTGCTCCTGCCTAGGATTGCTACTTCGCACACTACAATTCATACATCCCTAAAGAAATGCAGCATCCACTTCATTCTGTTGCAAAAGGCTATATGATTACTAGATCTCTATTTTCTATTGATTTCTCTACTTTTGATATCTGATTGGACATTTCTCCTTGTATATTTATTTTTCTTGAAAATGTCTTGCAAGGGGCTTTTTCTATACCTTATATTTGAACTTCCAAATATAGCACATTATGTTCACTGACCTTCTTTTACCCACAATAGTATTCCTGCTTGCAAAGAAATATGCTGAGACAGGTGCAATTTACCGTACATATAGGAAGAATGAGAAGATGCTTTGCTCTTCCCCTGACACCTATTTTTGCGTGTGTATATTTGCATCTACTTTGAAAAACAGATTTTTTTTTTCAAACAAGCATTTTGTTAACCTTCACAAGATAAAAATAAAGAACGGTTAAAAATAAACTAAAGTTGTAACTTATCTCTTCAATGCTCCAATTCATTGTTGATCAAATCTTCCTACAGTACTGATAGCAGCTTGTTAATGCTGATCTCATTATAGGTAAGGTTGAAATATTTAATGGCAGGCATAATTTCTTTAAAAAACACTGTACTTAGTAATTAGTGTAATTATACCAGGAGGCATAACAAAAGAGATTAGTGCAATAAGTGACCTAGCTTTAATAATGTCATCAAAAATTGTGATTGCAAAAATATCCACTATGTTATAAATGTCCACTAACATAGTATTCAAGTCACTCATCATTTGCAGCGCTTCATGAGGTAAGCAATTATTTTTTCCAGGGTACAAATATCAATTCCATTAATTTTAATAATCCCCTCCTCACTGTGTAATTCTGAGAACTGTATATTTAGACATAGTACAAAATGCCTTCAGCCGTCACTCAAAAACATGTATTATAACAGACAGTGTTTGTCTGCCAGCTTTCTAAATCTTGGTACTGAGCTTATCTAGAAAGATTTAGAGGTCAGGTTTGAGATAAGAACTCAGAACTGCATAAAAATGCCTGCAACCAACTCTAATAAAGATATTGACAAGATGTCCCAGATTTCTTTGTTTCCAGATAGATTGTGTGCATATATGTCCGTCCATCCATCCGTCTGTCCGTCCATCCATCCATCCATGTCAATCTATCTCACAGTATTTTAATATTATACCTTCAAGACTTAGGTCAACCCAAAAATTAAAAAAAAAAAAAAACCTGAAAGAAAATGGAAAGCTTGATAAAAATCTGTGTGTGGGTTTTTTTTTCAGTCCTGTAAGAACTTTATTATTCAGCAGGATGAGGAATAGATCTGGTTCTTTTGTTCCCTGAACTGCATTAAGCTATTGTCACAATGAATAAGAAAACCACATTTTCCCTATGAAGGCGAATTAGTCAACTGTGATAGTAGTTTTTGTTCAAGTTCCCTGGGATTTTCTGCCATGTAAATGCCTACATATGGGAGAACCTGCTGGACTGATCCACAAAACCAATGCATGGTGCTTCTCCAGATCCAAAAATAGCTAAGGTGTTTATGATAATAGATAGAATTATTTCCCAGGTATTTTGTATTCCTTGCCTTTTTCCTGTTTGGTGTTTATCTTCACTTGTTGCTTGTTACCATACATTTTGTTGCAAACTCTTGTGAATAGAGAATTCTTTAACATGTGTGAACTGAGCCTGGTACATTGTGGACCTTTCCTGTAGGTACTCCTGGAGGACAAGCAACAACGCCTGTATTGTGAAATCTCAGATGAAAATAAGCTTAACAAAACAAAACAAAACAGACTAGGTCTGAGAACGGGAGAAGTTTCAAAGTTATATTACCTGAGTAATATCCTAATAAAAATTACATATGGGATGATAAGAAAATAGCTATGTGCAAATATCTTCCTTCACTGAAAAGCCTCCACCCCATCCTGCTAGATACTATGGGTGCAATTCTTCTTGCCCCATTCAGGCTGTGTAAAAGGTGTCTAGCCTAAGAAAGTCACTTAGACTCCCCGTGCAGTTGAGAAAGAGGAGAATCTTTAGAGAGTAACTCATCTTATGTACCTTAGACATCCAAGGTTGAAACAAATTGCTTTTGAAAACACATCTTGCTTTCCAGTAACTATAATGGAAACCTCAGCTACTCCCTATTGAGTCTATATGCTCATTGCACTGACGTTGGGCTTAGACTAGATGCCTAGCATTCAGACAGCTAGTATGTCTAATGAATACCATCTGTATGATCTTTAGTACAGAAGTGCAGTATCCCATCAAGTATAATCATGTTTTTAGAGGTAGCATCTGCCATGAAGCAGACTAGAAATTTTGAATCTTACAAGGAAAGTCTCTCTTCCCCTTCTTACATAGCTCTTTACAGAAACTCCAGCCATGAGTTTCGAAAGTTTTCAACAATGGTATGAAATTTGCAACAATTTATGTGAAAGCAGGGTTAGACCAGCACTGAACTTTGCTGAAAACATCATTCATGATGATCATATTGCACATCTGCTGGCTTTTTTCAAGACTGTGCAGAGATGGCTTTTCAGCCACACCTGCTTACTTCTGGCTTCCAGAATTTCCTGCAAACATTGCCCAACTGGGTTTTTTAGGATTGGGGAAATAAAATATGTTGTCACACCAAACATAGACTTCTTAGGCTTTTTTCCGCAACATTACCTGTTGGGAGCAAAAAGAAAAATACCCTGCACTAAATTGCCAGGGAAAACAGTTTTGGAAGCATTACCAAGAACAGTGACCTTTCCTTTGTCAACTACTATTGCCAAAAGTATTGTATTTGCTAGTATTTATAGGGTGTAATTTCCATGTTGTTGCTGTTTTTTCTTGTAACCTGGGCCTATTTTCGTTGTTCTGTGGTCATCACTTCCAGTTTGTATTTCATCTCCATGACTTCTTATTTTTTACAGTCTCTTGTGCAGTTTTTTGATGTCAATGCTAATAAAATCAGTGATTTAGATATTTTGGCTAAGCTATAAATTCTTTTTCTACTTTTACTACTATTCCTTCTGTAATGCCCAGTCACTAAAGAAAAAACACACATCCCATAATATCTAGAGTGGCTAGTTTTCTATATTATAAATGGAAATACTATATAGCTTAATTCAGATGACAATATGTAAGATCATATGTTGGGTTGCAGTGAAATCATTGTATATAATTATATGCTGCTGTTAAATTATATAAGGTGCATAACTGAAATGTATTACATGCTGATGAGGTGATTTACAAAAAGAATCTGGTAAATTTAGAAATTTCTGTATTTTACATTTTTAATGAATAGAGTGCAGAAAACTGATGTTACTACAGTTTTCTATGTTTGACTTGTACAGATCTAGGGTAAATTAATTCCTGGTGTACTGCCATTAATTTGATGGGAGTTACATCAGAGATATGAACTCATTCAGTTATTGCTAGCACCATCTGGAAATTTATAATGCCACAACAATGTTTCACTTGCTGAAGACATATTCATCCTTTTTGTTTAGGATGGGAAGACAGGGATTAAAAATTGAAGATCACTTTAGCTTGCTCTATTTCATCTTAAATTCCCTTGTAGGCTTTTTTATGTTTGGATGGCAAGATGTGAATTTAAATAATATTTAAATAAGCATAATAGTGCAATCAAGAAAAGACAAAATAGGCCTCCTGAGGCAAAACAATTTCATGAATATCAACATAATGCTTTTACAGGAGGAGTGGCTCTGTAGAAGTGAGGTTGTACGCAGATAGCCATCTCCCTCTGCCCTTCCTGACACAACTTTGGATCTCTGAATTAATGCTGGCATGTAGGAACCTCACTCCTAGGACTAGAGGAGACCTGTATCACGAAGTCCAGCTCTATTCTGTCATGGTTTACCACATTGCATAATTCTGCCAGGAATGTCAGAAACTTCATTTTATCTTTCATTTGTTTAGGACGTTTTGTTGTTTGTTCTCATTATTTTTATTGGCATTGAGTCCAGAAATTTATTTTCCAGTGATTAGAAACCTTTGTCTAGTTTTGAAACTATGCTTTATCCGTGTGGAAACATCAAATGGTAGCTTAAGCCATTTCCTTTCTCCCCTGCCTCCTCCAGAGCACAGACAGGATTTGTGCTTTAAATGAGTTCTGATTTCTTGGCTTCTGCTCAGAAGTGCACCCAGTGTACCCAGGCCCAGCCGTGTCAAAACCTCAAGTAGTCAAGACCCAGGCTACAGAAAAAGTGGAAATACGGACAAAGTTATAACTACACAGCATATATAGATATTTATATGCTATGTATACGTGTTTGCATCCATGTAACAGATATCTCTGTTATGCAAGGTGACAACACTCCAGAGCTGGCAAAAAATGATTTTCTATGAACAAGACTAATTTAGGCATAATTGATCAATTACCACAACCCAGCTTTAATGTGTCATCTTTGAGTCAGCTTATTAAGAAACTCTGTGTAGGTATGGAGGAGTAAAAGTCTATGTGTTGTCCCATCTGGAAAACCGATTCTTCTCCACCTTACGTATCTGCTTACTTCTCTTTCCCATGCAGACAGCGTGCCTGGGCTAGGCGGCATGCTCAGCATGGCCCTCCGGCGGTGATCCCCTGCAGGCAGCACAGCCCCCCGAGGCTGTCGCACCAGAGGGAAGCTGGCACGTTTGCTGGCAGCCCAGGGAGCGACGGAGCACAGAGCTGACAGTCACCTTCCTCACCTTCAGCCTCATTGAGTCGTGTGGAACGGGGCGAGAATTTTTGTTAAATGTGATGGTTTTGATTAAATATAAATACTGAGGTGTGTTAGCAGGTGTTTACCGTAAGTTCTCTGGTAACATAATTTCATAATTTTGCCTGAAAGTGCTTACCCTTAGAGGTTCGTTTGTTTGCCTCTTAGGCCCTCGTTATTTGCATCTGGTTTGTATTTACAAAGCCCCCAGTGTTCATCAAAACTGTTCACCTTTGAAATTAATGGAAATGTTGCTGTGTAGTTCACTGGAAAATACCTTCCTGGGAAAATCTGTATTCAGAATGTTTTCGTAATTATAGTTTATTTTTATTCAGCCAGGATACAGTTAAAAAATGAAAGAAAATTTTTTTTTTCCAATGAATTTTTAATTTAAGTAAGTTGATTATGTAGCTATCTGATGCTAGGATGATGAACATTATCCACCATTTATAATAAATTATTGTAATGAACTTAGATAGTCCCATAGATGTGTGTGTTTATATAAAGAAGAGAATTTGTGCAGCATAAACCAGATAATTTATCTTTGTTGCAGTCAGCTCGGTAGACATGTTGCCTCTGGAATGCTAATAACCACCAATTTTTATGTAATGAAAAGTGGAATACACAGTATTTAGAAATACTCAGAAGGAGAATTTCTTTTCAAGGACAGTAAAAGCATAAAAATATCTAATGGATCACTAATAGCAAAAAACCCCAAACAAAACACCATCCTTAAAACTGAGTACCTTACAAGAGATGATGAAAAATATCAACCAATCCAGTAAATCAGGAAAAGTGCATTTAGATGTAAAGACGTAATAATAAAGCTAAAGAACAAAGGGGAAAAAAATTGAAGAGCAAATCTGAATTTTAAAACAGATTCTGGTAAGTGCATCTCCCAAATTGTCAATGTTATAATATTTATTTTTTATTTGCGTGTAAAGACGTGCTGAAAAGAAGACTTTCTGTTCACTGCAGGGACCCTTGACACAACGTGATTGACATGTTATCATGTGGTATAAACAAATAGCAGCCAGAAAGGTGAGTGATGAGTCAAATCCCTTTCTATCACCCCAAATTCGCTGCTGCTACGACTTAACTTATTTACTCCATTTCTGAAGCCTGTGATCCAGAGTTTCACTGCTATGTTTGTTGGTGGAGGACCTACGCACTGGGGGCTGAGCTCTAGGGACTCCTCATATTAAAGCAAGCAATACACTGTGGGGAGTCAGTTCTGAGGTAATACTTTAACATGAGCTCTGCTCCCCACAGTACACCTTCAAGACTCATATTTTATTGTTGCCATAGAATAAATTACTCCTTTCTATGAGCTGAGGTGGGGGAAGGAGCAAGTTCTGTCCCAGCTGCATAACAACCAGTCCTGGTTGTCCTACACCACCCCTCCTCCAAAAGACACAATCTACCTCACGGGCTTTGACGAGCCAAAAGTCAGCAGTCTCTGCTGACTGTTCATTTGGTAGCATATGGTTATAGTTTGTTTTTACTGCTATTTAACCAACGTTTTCTGACGTAACTTTTTTCCATGTTGAATACCATGGCATATTTGACACTGGTTAGTGACAAATTTCAATGCCCATGACTGCAGCAGAGAAGCAAGGTTTTTCGGAAGTTTATGCTGTCACATCCCCCAGCACCAAAAGCACCAGACATATTTCTTTCTTTTTCTGTTGTCCAACAGTTTAATTGCTGACAGTCAGAAGGATGTTTTAGCACAGGAGGCAGAGCCGAGTCACGTGAAAGTTTAGCTATAGCAGAATCCTGGCTGCATTTAGCCAAAGCATGAAAATCTGCAAATGGAACCTCCAAAGACATGAGGTACTAAAGTAGTTTACATTGCTAACATTCATCACAGACTACAGATGTCGTGCCATCTCTGTTCCCCACAGAGAAATAAAACTCGGGCAGCTTTCTGCATTTACTTTCAAGAAGATGCAAGGCCCAACATTAAAATAGTGAATTGGTGCTTCAGTCTTACCATCTGCACCAAAAAGTTTATCTAATGTCCAACCTCAGGACACTCTACATAGCCAAAGAGAAAGGGTCTTCTTTGTTGAAGAGGATTTTTCTGTGCAGAAATAAGCCTGGCTCAGGGAGAGAAAATAGTCTAGGTAGCACATAGTTGGTCACAGTAGCAATCATGTCTACTTTCTCCTCTCACGTGGAGATTTCTAGAGGTTTTAGTTGCTACAAACATTATCAGCCATCCACAAGGTCCCATCTGCATCACTACAGCCTCTTGGTGGCTTGTCCGATTGGTAATACAGTGAAATGATTGTGCTGCCCTTTTAAAGGCCTTCTTTACCTGCTGCGGTGGACACTGGGATGGAGAGCATAGGCCGTAACTGAGAAATGTATAGATGCATAGGTACTGCTCTGAGAGCATTAGAAATGATGTATGCAATTCAAGAGCAAAGGTCGTCCCTGTGCTCTGTGTGGTTTGCAGCTGACATAGGGAAGAAAGAGACAACACGTTGGTTACTTTCTTATATGAGCTTAAAAAGTTTCACGTGGCTTTATAAATTTTTCAGCTAGTAAATATACTATCAAACCTATATAGCATTGCCTTGATAAGTTGCCATCAGTTTGGACAGATGAAAAAAGACCCAAACTCAATAAACAAGCACTGATACAATTTATTGGTGCTGAAGGATTTATTTTGTTGATACTGTCAGTGTTAGTGTCTCATCTGTCTCCTCTGCAGTCTGAAAAGTTTCTGCAGTGAATTACAGACACTCAAAATTCCTTTTCGACTGATGTTTTGAGTGTTGTAAGCACAGAAGGAGAGGCAGAAAGTGAGGTCTGCAGAACAAAGTCGATAGAAACAGACCAAAGAAACTAGCTTGGGCAAACAGAGCTTCAGCATTGGAAACCCCAAATCAAAGACTTTTCATGTCTGGGTGACAATTTAACAGCCATTAAACCTATGCCACTTTGGCAAAGGTCAGTAAAATGTTTCATCTGGTATAGACAAGCTCTGATAGTTATGAGTTTATAACAATTACTTACTGTTTCTTGGCTAAGCCTGGCCTCTGCTTCTGAAGCATTACCTGAGTTTTGGCGAAAAAGGATGTGCAGCAAAATGTGTTGTCTTGTATTGTCAGATCATTTTCACTATGCACCTTCTCCCATAGAAATAATAATAATAACAACAACCACAACCACCACCAACCCAGTCCTTTGTCTTATCAGGGTTTAAACTGTCTTTTCTTCAGTTAGGATAGAATTAGATGCACTTTTCTGAGCATGCCAGTCTTTGTTCTCTGGGGATGGATTTCCACATGAAGAAAGGACTCTGAAGAATCCTCTCCCAGCTTTCACTAGAACTTTGCGGTGTGGCTCCAGAACATCTAGCTTCTGACCAGCCACAGCCACATATATCCTCAGCCTTATCAACACAGATATTTTGTTCAGGACTGGATTCCCTTAGGTTTTTTCTCTAGCTTAGCCTATTTCCAAAATAGGCACAGCTGAGAAGTCTGAGGATGGAGCTACCAAGGTTGTGGAAGGATGTTACTTGCTGCACCATGATACGTAACAAACAAACCGTTTCTGTACTTCAATGCTTGATGCTGGGACTTTTGGAAGAGCTGTAGTGACGTGGGTATTTCCAGCCCAGCTGACAAGTTCCTCGGAAGTACTGCCTCCGAACAGCTCTGCAGACGCAGGGCTATCTTCATGCTTGCTGGTGCCACAGGACGGTGATGAAATTATATTCATAATAGTCCTCTGGAAATTTAGAGGAAATGGGAAAGAGTAGGTCCTTCTAAATGCTTTACCATTTTTACGCTATACTGTATAGGGACTTTGGTTTATTGCTCTCCATGATTGCTCTGTACTGTTCATGTGAGACAGATTTGCCATGAGTAAGCTGCTCATATGAGCCAGCGGCAGGGAGCTGTGGTGCTCTGATCCCTCCCTCTCTCCCCAGAAGCAGCGCAGGGTCATCCTGAGCTGTATCGGTGGTGCAAGACACCTGGCTCAGCCGCTCGTGGTGAGCTGTCACTTTAAAAGCACTTATCTGCAATGATAAAATCATACACCGCTGCTGCTCTTATTGCAGCGTTAAACATCTATTAACACTGACAGTCGAGTAATGAGGTGACTGCAACAATTAATTTCCACGTTTCCATTGATCTGGACTCTGGAAAATTGTTACACTGATTCTTTATGAACATCGAATACTGGGAGAGGGGGAAGAAAGGAAGTCCCATCTTTCAGCACTTTCACCTTTCTGCTAGACATTGCCAAAAGGCCACTGTCTTTGGATTGCTTTCCTGTTTTCAAGTGCCAGAAATTTGATATAGTGTTATTTCATGGTTTGCTGAACACAGGGAGAATTGCAACCAGCAGTGCCTTTTTGCAAAATCAGTGTAACCCTCTCTTGATTTCATACTGGTTTGGAATCCAGTGAAATAGGTTCAGTCTTTCTCTGTTTCATGATGACAAATCATTAGCAATGTTACCAGGAGACCAAAATATCATTGGAATAGGCATTGAATATTAAGATGAATGTATCGATTGATTACATGTTGCTTTTTTCCCAATAAAATAATAGCATTAAATAATATTGCAACGTTTAAAAAAATCCAAACTCACTAAAAATGAGTGATTGCTCTGAAGGCAGAAGATAAAAACCAGGTTTTCCCAAAAGGCAGGCTGCTGTCAGTTCCTGCATTTCTGTTTATATATCTACACTTGAAATCACTGCTCTGTTTAAGGGTATAGTAGACTGCCCCAGTTCAGGAAAGAGCTTTAGGTGGAAGAATAGACTGTGTGTTGGTAACAGTAACTAACAACAGTAACCATTAAACAGACACAAACAAAGGGTAATATGGTCTCAATTTTTGGAAGGCAATTGGATCTGCACCATACATACATGGGTGTATCTCCACTGAAAATAATGGAGCTGTATCAGTTTATGTTGAGATTTGCACCTACTGCTTTCAATAGACCAGTGAGAACTTACAATGGGCTTGGGTGTCATCTTGTCTCCTTTCAGCAGCTGACAGAAAGGCAGGAGAAGTCTCAGGAAACGGGATGTACCCACGGAGTTACAGGGTTTACCCGCTCAGTGCAAGCATGTGCGGAAGAGGCTCCAAAAGGAGCAGTGACCGCGCAAGCGCTGGCACCCGAGGTGAAACAGCCACAGCCTCCCAGCACCCAGTTAGCGTGGCTGTATTGGGTTAGGGTGGCTATACTGGGTCTGGATGCAAATAAATAATTGAAGTTCAGTTCTGAGTGTCCCAGAGACACTTGATCCCTGTGATACGCGTTGTCTAACATAGACAAAGCCTTGATGAACACTAAACCAACTCTAAAATAAAAAACAACCATAAGGCTGCCTCTGCAACTCTGAAATTAAATGACTCCAGTAAATACTTGTATTGAAAGCCATACTAGGGAAGAAGGTTTTCTGGAAAGTAATTAATTATCTATTATTAATTGTCTCTACCAATCATTGTAGTCATGGTAGTGCTGCTTAAAGCCTTAACACTGATCATGTTCCACTGTGCCAGGAGCTACATTAATGTGTAAGAGAGTCTCTGCCTCTAAGATGTTTGCATCAGCTGTGCATGGAGCACAAATGCAGGTGGGCACTGACACTGGATACAAAGAGGGGCAGCTGAGACTGATGTCTGGGGGACTGATCCTCTATTTCACCTCCAGAGCCAGGGTCTGGATCAACCTCGCTCTGTCCCTGAAGTAATGCTACTCTCTTCTGCAGACCTTCTTCCCACATGTGCCTATTCTCAGATATGTATGATCTGCCTGTATGCAAAGTTGTAATCTGTTAAACAGGTAAAGGGAGGAAAGGGGAAGTTGTTTGGCTGCCACTTGTGTCATATAACAGTTTACGGTGGCTCCAGAGCCATCTTCAGCCAGCAGGACCGTAGCTCTCAGAGGTGATTTGCAAAGACTGACTAACCAGCCTCTGGAGACAGCTATGCAAGAACTAGGGAGGAGCCTTTCTGTTAAAGGTGATCTCAATCATGTTTTATAACAGCTGTAAGGGACGAGGCTCACATGGCTGTGCTGTAAGCACAGACAATGCCCCCAGAGAAAGCTCCAGAAGCCAGCCACGGGGAGGGGCCCGGTGTCACTCTCCTTGACTGACTAATGTCTCAACCACTCCTGGAGCTGGGGTGAGAGAAGACTCTAGAAACCTTGGGCTGGAGCCAATAAATAGGGGCACATGTGAGCTTCTTGGGGGTACTCTCCACACTGACACCCCCTGTTGGTAGGTCTGATGCTGGATCCAGGATTGGTGATTTCTTTCTCTCTCTACCTCTCTTCTGCTGCCCAGCTCTCTCTTTCTCTCTCCTCCTTCTCCTTCTTGCTCTCTGTTTTTGATGTTGTTAAGTAATACAAGGCCTACCTCAACTCCTCACAAAGCCGCTTAGCTTGTGTTATATATTAAGATGTAGAGGGTTGATGCTTATAGAAATGTTTGTGCCATTAAAGTTGGAATTTGTTTTTGGACCTTGAGTGTTATTTCACCTTAATCCACACCGAGGGGATTTGTGGATCTTAGTCACTCCCCTTCCCGCAGGTGGGACGTGACAACAGCATGCTTGGAAAGAAATGTGGCAAGCATTTAAGTCACTTAATTTCAGACCACTATTCCACTGACAGTGGTGTAGCCATAGGCATGAACTCACATCATTGAAGTCAAAAAGGCAGATTTTCAGGAGTGACAAGTAACAATCTTGATAGATTTGTTGGAAATCCTAAAAGTAAGTAAAAGTAATGAAGTAGGTGGCAAGAAAGCCTAAAGCACAGGAAAATTTTGGCTCTCTGACATGTAAGACAAATCAACATCTTCTTACTTGTTGGCTACCACAGCTGGCAGCCTTCTAATAATTTATGTGTAAATTTTTCATTGAAACATTTGTTTTGCAAAAATTTTTGTGACCTACCAGACATAGCATGTATGGCATGCATTACTGCAAATAAATCTTAAGAGCAACATGAATGTCTGGTCCCTGGTGTGGGAGCGTAGTCACTGATTTTGGTGAGGTCGCTCCACTTTTTTTAGTCTGCTCTCTGTCTGGTCAACAATTTGCTCTGGAGAGTGTCTTTCAGTGCCATATTTGTTTATGTCATGACTCTACAAAATCTAAATTTCAGACTGTCGTTGAATTTCACACCCAGATTAAAGTATTGTAGCCTGACACACGTTTTGGCCTCGTTGCTGCCAAACCCTCCAAACTGATCCAGCTGAGAAGTAACATAGAAAGCAAAAGTAATATTCAGCCTGATCAGCTCCTTGATTTGGTCTGGTATAGATCCACCAAAAGCCCATGCTAGAACTGCACAAGAAGTGTAAACAGGTATTGACAAGGACATTAAAAGCTCAACAAAATACAGTTTTACTACATGTTTATTACTATATTTTTAAACAAAAAATCTTTATAGAGAAGTGCTTGCAGACTGCATTCTGTCTTCACTACCAATTTTTCTTATAGTTATCATCTATTTCCTTCTTTAATGCCTCAAGAGATTTTTCAGAACTTGTTCTCTTTCTGTTATCTACATTTTATTTTCTTTTGAAAAAAGGAAAATGCTTTTTCATTTTCTTCTGGAATCTTTTTCCGTGAAGTCTAGCTTGAAGTTCCTCTCAAATTTAAGTTTTGTAGCGACTTTAATTTCTCTAATTCCTAAAGTGAGCCTCCTGTCTGATCTCAGCCTTCTACTTCCTCTCTTTCAATACTTCTTATAGCAAAGACCTCTGTAAAAGCCAATGAGGAGATGCATAAAAATAATGCCAACCCTCAATTCTTCAAGAGAGCAATTTATATTTTCTTGTAAGGGCGGAAAAGTGAGGTTTTTTGTTTTATTAAAAATGCAAAAGTTAACAGCCCTGTAAATGGCTGGGAAGAAAATCCCCGTGTTCAGGTTATGAACAAGGCTTTAAGTCAGCAGCTGTGCACTAATGGAGACCCTGGCTCAATAACTGGCCTGGTGCAGCTGGGGAAAAGTCCACAGGACAGATAGAAAGCCACATATACAACTGAATGTGTCTGGTCTCAGGTAATTATCTCTAGTTAAGGGAAGGAGAGGGGCATTCCCCTCCAATGTCTATGGTAAGAGGAGAAAAAATAAACCCTGGAGATGCTTCCGTTGTCTGTAAGGGGTCCTACACAGAGAGCTGAGCCTAGACCATTGACTGTCATCAGGGTAAAGCTAGATGTAGGATCCCACCGTGTCAGTAAATAGTGAGCAAAAGTTAAGTAATAATTAGACAACATCCAGAGAATTACAGGCAGCCAATTACAAACAGCACCATCTGGC
This sequence comes from Aptenodytes patagonicus, assembly GCF_965638725.1. Taxonomy (NCBI): domain Eukaryota; kingdom Metazoa; phylum Chordata; class Aves; order Sphenisciformes; family Spheniscidae; genus Aptenodytes; species Aptenodytes patagonicus. The sequence continues at coordinate 92,998,498 of NC_134951.1, forward strand.
CACCCCTGCAATCATCCTCTAGCTTCTTTTTTAATGGTGCACACCCTTTGCACCTTGTGGTTTTCAGAATGGGAATAGTGGGATCGCCTGTTTGAATCATCACTCACTGCTTGGAAAAATGCATGTCTATGCATTTTGCATGGACTAATTAGTTGGCAATAAGATTTATTCATTGTGGTAACTATCCCTTTGAAAATGGCATCTTTAATAAACACTTGGAATATTTGAGTGGAAAATTTATCTTTGGCTTTAAGAGTTGAGGGAAAATAATCTGGCCCTTTTCCTTGTCTATTCTGCTTTGTGCAAACGATCTGCGAGCAGAACCTGCAAGGCTAGCCAGGCAAATCTGTGTTACTCCCACTGCACCACTCCTGTCCCTTCCCCTACTACTTAAGCGATAATGCTTCCTCTCTCTTTTGGTACTGCCATCCAACACCCAGGTACCATTTGGCTTCTTTGCATTTGATTTGGCAGTTTCCTACCACTTCTTTGTCCTAGTATGCTAGTGTGCGCTCAGGGGCAAGCCTGTGTGCAATGAGGCAGAGCTCATCGCTGTCTCCAAGTGCAGGCTTGAGAACTCGGTAATGATCGGAAAAACTCTGGTAATAGTAAAGAAGTTGGTAACATCTTTGCTTCAGTCTTCCGTTAGCTTTAATTCTAATATTCACCTTAAAACCCTAAAAACTTACCTGTTCAAAAGGATGAATAAATGACTTGATTGCTTAGTCAGAAAGAAAAATCATCTAAGATTTAACAGTATCACCCAACTTGAAGGGTTCTAATTCTGGCTTTCAGTAAAGCAGTGTAAAAAAATTATTTTCACACCCGTGGGAATTGTGACATGACTGCAAAAATTTCCCTGTAGAAATGGAAATATCCCCCTTCCATACCTTCTGCTGACTTATGCCTGTGAACTGCAGCTCTGGCTGTCAGTGCAATGAATAAAGAGAAGGAAAAAAGGGGGGAGAAAGTGGGGAACCCTCCAAAGCACAAAGTCACAGCTTGTGACACCAGAGGGCAATGTTCTCTTGCGATATTGGTTGCGAGACAAAACCACAAGCCTGAAAAATCTGCATCACAGGCAAAAGCTCTTTTGAAAAAAGACCACAGTTTTGAAAAAGCAAAGTTTACAGGGTAGTCCCTACATGACATACAGGGACTGGTGACACGGAATGTTTTTTTAATAAATTTTAAGTTTTAAAGTGAACCATATGTGCAATGTCAGCAGACATACAATGTCAAGGAAAGCTGAAAATCTCAAGCGCATATGTGCTCAGGGTAAACATGGTATAAAAAAATGCTATATTCACTTTTTTCTTTGAGTGCACAAAATAACCACAAGTCTTACCTCAACATAACTGGGAAACAATTGCTCGTGTAATGGCTCAGTAAAAATTAAGGTCCTAATAAGTTAATAAGCATATGTGACATTGGAATAACAGTTAAAAAGTCAGTAATGCCCCACTTTTCTTTAATAAAAGTATTGAAAACAGGCATGCCCCCTTCTCCCCCTGTGCCATTTCCACAGTGGGTTTATTAGCTTCAAAATTGTGAGCTGAACTGTGGCAACCACTCCCTTTCCTCCAAATAAAATAAGAAGGCACTGTTGGTTGCCTGGTCAGAGCTGTGCTGGAGCCTGTTGGAGCCCCTGGGAAGGCACGTGTGCTCAGGCAGAGCTGAGGTCCTGGGCAGCCCCGCTGCATTGCAGCACCCCTGCCTGCAGTACATGGCCGTGAATGTCTATCTATCTACCCTTCGTTATGCAGGGTGAGAGTGGCAATTTGTCTTCAACTGGGTAATTACGTCTGTTAAATGAATAAACATCTTGTGCAGAAATTAAAGGTTGTTGTGGTTTAACCTCAGCCGGCAACTAAGCACCACGCAGCCACTCGCTCGCTCCCCCCCAGTGGGTTGGGGAGAGAATCGGAGGGGTAAAAGTGAGAAAACTCGTGGGTTGAGATAAAGACAGTTTAATAGGGAAAGCAAAAGCCGCACACGCAGGCAAAGCAAAACAAGGAATTCATTCACTACTTCCCATCGGCAGGCAGGTGTTCAGCCATCTCCAGGAAAGCAGGGCTCCATCACGCGTAACAGTTACTTGGGAAGACAAACACCATCACTCCAAACGTCCCCCCCATTCCTTCTTCTTCCCCCAGCTTTATATGCTGAGCATGACGTCACATGGTATGGAATATCCCTTTGGCCAGCTTGGGTCAGCTGTCCTGGCTGTGCCCCCTCCCAGCCCCCTGTGCACCTGCAGCCCTCCCAGTCGGCAGAGCATGGGAAGCTGACAAGTCCTTGACCAGTGTAAGCACTACGTAGCAACAACTAACACATTGGTGTGTTATCAACTTTGTTCTGGTCCTAAATCCAAAACACAGCACTGTACCAGCTACTAAGAAGGAAATGAACTCTATCCCTGCCAAAACCAGGACAAAGGTAAATAGGAAAGATTTTATGAATGGCCTCAGGGACAGGTGTGAGGGCAAAATCCTCAAAAGGATTTAAGTATCGCAGTGTCAAGTGCTAACTTGCTGGTTTCTGCGATCCTTATCTGATGAGTCAAAAGTAGACACCTAAAAACGGGGTCTGCAAAGTGATTAATGGTCAGCTTTTTCTGAAGGGGCTGGAATAGGGGGGTGGAAACTAACCAACGTCATTGGTACAGAGACTGATGGACCTGGCTTCGTCCTGAAAGATCTTAAAACTATCTTCCTCCTCTGGGGATGGCCCTAGTCCTTTGGGCAGAAGTAGGGTGTACATTGAGGGAACAGGGAGAAGAGACAGCCCAAAGGAGGGGAACAAAGGTGATTGAATGTGTGCAATGCTTGTGCACAGGGACTACCTCCATGGGTATGGCTGCTTAGCTCCAGAAAACAAAGCTGAGGGGCAGAACAGAGGATGCATGGTATGGAGAAGGTGAGGAGGCATGATGGTTCAGTGTTTCTCCTGTTGAAAGAACTAAGGGGCATCGAGAGAAATCAGCTGATAATGGATGCAAAACAAACAATGTCTTCATAGACATTGTAGGTGCTGGAAGCTTACATTGATTTGTGGAAAGCGATCCGGTACAGAAAATCCAGTAATGACTATTTAGCAAACAGATACCACCTTTGCCTCAAGGATTCATTAGCCACCAACCTGTGGAGCTGGGAGAGACTAGTGGGAAAGTAGCACTGTAGGTTTTCCTTGTTTCTGTACTCTTCCTTAGGGACCTGCTATGTGCCGCTGATGGGAGACAGCCCTGCAGGAGAGGGACTGCTGATTTGAGCTCGTACAGCTATATCTTATGAATTTAATTCTACTTGCTGTTGTTTTTCCACTTTGTACTGGATAATGCCATTTCGCATTTTCTTCGGGCAGAGAAAGGGAGAATGTACATAAAGGTTAGAGGTTAAGCTATCTGGTTCTTCTGCCCCCCCTGCCATCCACAGCTGCATCAAATCCACATTATCACTTTGTCTTAATTATCACATTGTCTTCTAGGGGATTTCAAATATGTTGTTGTGGTTTATGAGCTTTACTGACCTCACTTGTATGCAAGAATTATATAAGAAACTTTGAAAGAGACACTAATTAAAACTCTGCAGATAAATGGAAAGGGGGATAAAATGGAATAAATCTTGGTCAGAGGCACATTGTGTCAGGCTGTCCTGATGCCTGTCTTATCAAAGAAGATTGATAAGAATCTTCATTCATGTGTCTAGAAAAAAAAAGGATGATTCTGTAGACAAAAGCAGTAGATCAAATCTATCTTACCTTGAGCAAAGCATCTGATGCAGTGTCACATGGGGAATTATTAGCTAAAACGGTGAAGACGGAGATTATTACAGGAACTGAGATGTGGTAAGGAGCTCTCTAAATGAGAGATGACAATGAGTCATGCTGTGGGGCAAATGATCAAGCTGAAAGAGGTTAATAGACAATTTCGTCAAGTACTCATCTCAGGACAGATCTTTTTTAATATTTCAAATAAAAACCTTGGCATAAAAGACAGGAGCATGATAATGAAATTGGCTGACATATATAGGAAGCATCTGTAATGTACAGCAGCACTGGAGTCTTGTACATTGACATGGGGTGATCTTGAGGACCAGAAGGGTAGAAATGGTTACAATAGGGGACAGGCCAAGGACATGCATCTTGGGACTAATGGCATGAGTCTGTGCTAGGATCTCAGTGGTGGGAAAGGACATTTGGGAGAACATCTTTTACCAGAAGAAATCAAAAGAGGTTGGCTTAGTTAGCAAAGTAAAATGATGTCTCTGATGGGGGTGGAGATGGTGGTTGTCTCCTATATGCGTGTCCCAGAGGAGACTGCTGGTTTCTGAGAAGAACTAGTCTGTCTAAATGATGTGTTTGTGACAAAGCTATTTGGGGATGAGCCAGCCATAAATCAGTTGCAGCTGCAAATTAGAAAGATTTCTTGCCATCTAAAGATTGAGAGTATGGATTGAGTAGTAGGAATAGTAAGGTCAAAAAAATATCTAATTTTAAGATGATGCTTGATAAACTTGTATTATTGATTATATGACAATGCCTGCTCATAATGACTGAAACCGGACTCAGTGGCTCAAAAGTCCTCTTCCAGTCCTACAATCCGTTCAAGCATTTGGTTATAAGCAGTCTTGTGTTTATTCAAAATGTACTGAATTCTTTCATTCAGATAGACCAGGTTCAACAGAGACAGTTGCCACCCCAAATGCCTGTTAGCACAATAACGAAGATACACACCCAGGTAGGAGCTGAATTAGGTCTCATACCACCCTTGGAAAAATAAATAAATAGAGGTAGACAGAACCTTCATTCTTTTCTCCTTCCAAATGCTTCTGCTAGCATCTTAGTAATGTGTTTCTTCTTTCAAGCCACACTGAGATAAAAGGTGCACCAAGCTGGCAGAGCGTCACAGATTGTAAGGCCAGAACAGATTGCTTGGGTCAACCGGTCTGACCCTTGACATTTTTCAAGGCTATGTGGTACATTGCTTTCACTGCCTTATCTTATAATGTCTCATCTGCAGGGTTTTTCTTGTCCCTTGGAAGAAGAATTGGATGATTTCTATACAGCAAAGAATTTATTAAAATCGTTCTAGTTCCTTTCCATGTTTATGAGCTGTCCTTAAGTTGATTTATGTTCCTAAAATATTCCATTCAAAGTCATTCAGTGCTGCTGGCATATTTGAGACTAAGAACTTTTCATATGATATTTATTCCTGCTAATCTGTAGTTTGTTAATCAGAATTTTTGTCATGATATATAGTAGGTATTATAAGGTTGGTATCCTAAAGTTTTTGATGTTGCTGCTGTTCTCTGACTGGATGGGTCATAAGCCATGACAAAAAAACTACAGACCACTTCCCAAACAAACACTTCTGTATTTGGGTAGGGTTTTGTAACACATTTCCTTTCTGCAAGTATCTTTGACTACAGAAGTGTTCTGCAGACCGGCGTTCACTGAAAATGATGGCTGGTGCTGTGATGCAGGTAACACTGAAACGGGTCCCAGGTTTTACTCTGAACATTCAATTGCAGGCATCACCCTGCTCAGTTTGCAGTTTTAAAGTACTTCTAGTAGTATACCTAGCCAAAACTTTTAATCATCAGCTTTGGTCATTCTTAATCTTGTCAGCTCATGAGTGTGTGAATATTACCTTTTTTCCTATAAATTGTTCCCTTGAACAGATAGTGATCACAGTTGCTGCTTGCCTGGGTAATTGCTACTATGTTGTATCTGATGATCTTGATATGTGACCTTCATTACACTGACTTCCACTGGAGTTAGCCACAATATACAGTGATGAGAGAAAGAAATTAGTATCTGATTTTCCCGTATCTGTGAAAAGTGCGTGTGTGTTTTATGTAGATTAATGTGCACACCTATAAATACAAGTTAATCTAATTCTTTATTATGTGATTAAAACATTCAAAATAAAATAAGAGTCTTGTTTGTTTAGTTTTACATGTGTATTGTGGAACTAGGACCAATGGAATATAATTACATCAAGCGCTGCTTTGCTGCAACTCCCAACTCCTCAGGAAAAAAACCCTGCAAGGATATAGGCATAGCTGCTTGTTCTGCAGAGATTCAGAACAATACTGCTTACCATCTGTTGAAATATAGTAACAAGACTACATGGCACACTTCCATGGGATTTTCATTTATTCCAAACACTGTAGCAGAACCAGAATCCTTTGACGAATGGGAAGAATAAATTAGCAGTGGATTTTCTGTATGAGAAGAGCAAGATTTTCTATATGAGCAAATGTGAGAAGGAAAGCAAAGAGGAAAATGAGCTGATAAAACTGGTGGAAATTTCCGAGTGTGGATGATTCTCCACCTCTGCATGTCAATTTTTTAGATGACTAGTATGTTTAAAACATCCTTGGGATAATCTCATAGTGAAGATAAGTGCTGAATTCAAAGATGAAGAGCTGAGTGAAAACTCCCCATCATGTATATTCGCTTGGACTGTCTGTTTGCAAGTCTTTGACGTACTCCTGTGTCTAATGCAAGCAAGGTGGCTTCAGTGGCCACCTAAGAACCTTCTTAGCTAGTCACAGCTGTGAACTATGTAGGTCCTGTCTGCCTGCTCCCATAGCGGCTTATTACTTGCTACTTTCTTCAGGTGCTCCTTAAGTTCACATCTCCATCTGTAAAGTTTGCCAAGGAATCTGCTCCTGACCATGCCCAGAACTGCAAACCACCAAGGGCTGAGCAGCCAGGCCCCAAAAGTTGTGTGATGCTTAGAACACATAAACACCAGTTTTGAAAGGTTTTCCCTGCATTTAGGTAGTGGCGTCACTGAGGCCTCTGTGTGTCCGAGAGCAGCCAACTGGCTGTGCACCATCACAGTGCACGGCGATGGCTCCAGTGCCCATTGCTAGGAGAAAGTAGCGATGATACACCAGACTTCCATGTCAGCTACATGCCTATTTTGACACAATCAGTAAAATAGTGGTTTGGTGGTTGGGGCGAGGTGGCTTTTGTCCACACATTTATTAACCTGCAGTACCACAGCTCTGCCTGCTTCCATGCTGCCCTGGAGTTTTGGGCGGTGCGACATGTGCGTGCTGTGCCGCTTCTAGCTCTGCCCTGGCTGCTTAGACCCTACAGTAGATACTTCTGGCTGTACAACTGCAGGGTCAGAGTTTGATTGCAGGTGTCTGCCAGACGGTTGTAGGTCAATGTAGCATGAAAGGAAGAATTAATTTGAACATCTCCTCTGGCCAGTGTAGAATTATCCCCATTACAAAGATATCGAAACTGAGGAACAACTTTCCAGATGCTGATTTTTGTCCCTTGTTCCTCTTGTTTTGTCTTTCTTAGCATTCATTTTGTTGCTACATCCTTTAGTGGTTTTCATTGCCTCCTCCCTTCCCATTATCCCTGGTGCAATACAGTTACGTGCTTGAGAGGGTGAGAGAGGATGCTGCCTGTGCCACAATCAAATATTCTTTCAGAGGTTTTAAATCCTGTAGCTATGTCTATATTGGCTGCTGCTGCAGTTACCCACAGTACAGACCACACCAGGAGCAAAGAAAAAAGGCAGCTGGGTGTTTAAGGATGTTTAAACTTACCAGAGCATATTTTCACTGGGAGCAGAAGGAAAAGTGTTATTCTACATCTCCCCAGAAAATACAGTTTTATTTGCAGACTGCGTAATAACCATTAATCACGTATTTCCTCCAACCCTTACCTGTGGGAATATACCCAAAACATAATCTCATACCTCCCAACAAACAGCAACTGAAGCTTTCTTTGTTCTCTCATGATCTTCAGAGGCTGCAAAATGGCAAGCCTTTCAGACATACCCCCTGTAAAGCCTCTGTTCTTTTTGCCTTTATTTCAATGTCTACAACCATAGGTTTGGATTTATGAGGATTTATGGTTTATTCTGTGCTGCTTCTCAGTATTTTAAGATCTTGCAACTCAGACACAAAGCACTGGAGAGTGAATCTACAGAAACAATGTGCAGTGTGAAAAGGGAGACCTTTTTTCTTGTGAGGCTTCACATCTTGGAAGATGTGGATAATGGGTTTCTGTTCCCTGCCGGGGGGGGTACTAACTCCTTGACACGATTCACAGAGGCAATAAGCAGAGTCATGAGGCTGAGTGTGCTGGGTAGCAGAGAAGTCATTAGTACAGCATATAAACTGCTGGCAGTGGATCTCGCCTCCCCCTCCTGCATGTCAGTCCATCGTGCTTGCTATCAGATCTAACAATGTGCTCTGCAGGCCCTTCTTTTCAGTGAGGATGCTGTTTGTTTTCTATGCCGGTTTGCTGCTGCTTTTTTTCTCCTTGTTCCTTGCCTTAAGACCTCTTTGGAATAAACAGTGACATGCCAGAAACCTTGTCTTATCACAATCATACTTATAATAAAAATAGATGGCACTGAGGATCAAAAAGGATGAAGTAGAAAAGAAAATGGGATCATTAGCTTTAGGTTGAGACCTGGGCAGGATGCTGCACCTGCAGGCTGATGCACTGAGGTGTGCAGCAAACCTGTTAGCCCTGATATCTGACATTTCATCTTGAATCTTTTAGTCTATAAATGTTTGGTCCAGAATATTTATCAACTTGCATAAGATCAAATACTGTTTTGTAATTAATATGACAAAGAGCAAAAAATCCATCAATAATTTGTGTGTGTGAATATATATGCTTTGCTATCTCTGTTTCTCAAACTAAAGTCACTTTGACAAGATATATGCAGTCCTTGATCTTAAATATAGAGATCTGAAGCTGGAAATGAGCATGAGTAAAAAACCATAAAATTTAAATACTATGTAACATTATTTGTTTATTTCTATCAATTTATTTTTGTCACCTTAAAGTATTGAAATGCTGATTAATTTATTAATGGTACTGGGTGGGTTTCTTACTAGTGCAAATGGGAATTATAGCCTTAGACATTTTGTGCCTTTGGAAATCTTCTATTTCTCTACTTTGGAGCTCAGTAATAATGAGTAATTTTCTATATATGCTGTAGCACAGTAATTGTGCTGTTCTGAGCCTGTGATGTCCAGATTAGATTAAACAGAGAAAATTAGTTCTTATCATGATGCTTCATTAAAATTTTAGAAGTAGGACAATATCAAATGATAATTTGACTTTATTATCTACAGAAATATGAAGGCAGTTACATTTATGCTATTTATCATATCCAATTAGACTGTGCTTGTGAAAACAGAAGAAGAGATAGCCATCAGTCTTCAGTGTGGCTTTTCACAAACATATGTGATATTTTCCCATACAAACTGCCAGCCCACACTCTGTGCATCACTGAGGTCACATTTAACAGCAGTTGAAGAGCTGATGTGATTCATAGGTGCTACCGGCAGTGACAAATTTCACTCTTAAAGAATTAAAAAGTCTTGCATTTTTGTGTTGTTTTTGAAGCTGCTCCTGCTGACTTTAAAGTCAGTGGAAGATTAACCATTCATTTCACAGCCAGGAGTGTCAGACTCTTAAAGAGCACTTTGATTTGCTCTTAAATCTACTCCTTAAGTATGAATTTCCACACTTACCAAAACCAGTCTGGAAAGCTCCTGGAAGGAGAGTGCTCTGTTATAACAGTAGCTATCACTTCTGAAAGTGAGAGGGAAGAGGCTCAAGGGATCACTCTTGGACAGCAGCTCCACAGTCCTTGCACAGCAGCAATTCTGTTAAGCAATTAAACACCCATCCTTTCATCTATGATGTGCTTTCATGTGTTCTTAAATTTCATAAACTGCAAAATTAGGTATTCAATAGTAAGTGGTAAATTGCAGTTCTTATTCTAACAACCAACAATTAGTCCAGTAAATGATGGGGTTTGGTCTGCCGAAGCAGTTTTGGACATTAACAGGCAAATAGTGAGATAAAATAATGGTCAGAATGAGTTTAAGCTCAGAAATTTGCCTATTTTACTGCTAGTGAAAAATCTTTAGGTGGTGATAATGCTGCAGCATGATAGTCCTGGACTGGTCCCCAGGCAGCCAGGTCTGCCCCATGCTCATCATTCCCAGTAGATGGACCAAGAAAATGTGGGACTGTTTTTCCACGGCTGTATGGGCTTTGGCTCAGTCTGCCATGCAGCCAGGAGCTCATTTGATGTTCCGGTCTGGAGTCAGGTTTTCTTTCGGGCCTAATTTTTCTTCTGTCCCAGCCTACAGCTTTTAACATGTATGCTGTTAAAACATGTATGCTGTATGGGTCCCTTTCATGAGCTGCTCATCACTGGCTGGTTGTCATGATCCCCACAAGCACTTGTGGCCCAATTTTTTTCAGTCTTGCAGAGATCAACTAGTACTTCCCTCAGTACACATCCTACCCTGAGATGGCATATATTCTTAAAATCTGACAAGAAATGCTATTTAAATGAAAAAAAACCCCAACCTTGGAAGAGCAGGCAGCTCCCTGGCTGGCATGTTATGACAATAGCTCCTTTAGATCAGCGTGTTTCATATAAACAACATTTTGTTCTGCACGCTGAGAGTCTGTGATAAGTTCTGTTACTACTGAACAGGAGAAACACATCTGGTTATCCTGATATGAAAAAGACCCTGTCAATGATAAATATATGTCTTTTTAAACCTAATCTGTTACAAGTTACTTACCTGCAGGGCAAAATATCTAAGATGTAAACATTTTTCTTGCAAGAAGCCTTCTAACAGAACGATGTGTCAGAAATTTACCTAATTCCTTTCAAACACATAAGCATTTAAGGAAATCAGCTATTTAGTTATTTTTGGTGGCACCCTCCTTTTCTGTGAACGTTAACACTGGGATATACAGTTCTCTGCATTGGTTGGTGTAAGAGAAAAATAGCTGTCCTTGTCTATTGCCATTTTTCCCCTTTCTTGGAGAATGATCTACCATTTGTAGAACAGACATACCTATTTTAGCATCCTAGATGGAAGGTGGGCAGGAAAGAAAGAACCTCCAAGTGATGTGCATGTGGCATCACTGGAAAAACACCTTTTTAATAAAGAGACTCTGTATTGTCATTTAAAACTATAACCCTCAACTTGGATTTACATCTTCATGACAGCAAGGGATACGTTAAATATGTTACCACTAAAACATAGAGCACTATATTAGTGCTAGGCTATCAAATATACTGAAACTCAGTTTGGAGTCATGGCACTTTGAAGAAGCAAGATGTTTTTACCCTTTGCGGGGGATACAGCTTGGAAAATTTTTTAGATATTTTTAAAAATCAGGTCTATATGAGAAACTCCCCTTAATTTTAGTAGTATGACATAAAATCTAATGGCTCTAAATCTCCTCTAGTTTCAAAAAATATAAATGACTTCTTAGGCTCAGTTAACAGGACAAACTAATTCCTCTGCTCTCTCAGTCTTCAGCTCAACCTGCTGATAAACTATCACTGAATGAATCTTGTATCAGTTACCACGTGATAGTTAACACACGGAATATTTTTCCCAATCCTGCAATACTCATAAACTTTACCTTTTTTTAATATGCTATTCAGGCTTCTGAAAACCGGCAGTGACATTCTGAAGGTGACATATCACTTACTCATTACTCAACTCACATGTTTTCACCACATTTTTGTTACTGTTTTGTTTTGCTTTGTCTGTAGCTGATTTTGGCTTCCTCATTCTCGTCACCTCATCTCAGATGTGCCTGGGCCCTGGTGTGAGCTGCAGGGCTCCGCTTCGTCCTGCCTGCACCTCCCAGGGCAAAGCAGCCTGTCATGTGTAAAGCATCGGGGATGCTCTGAGTGCAGGGTAAGGCAGTCCCCGTCCAGCCGGAGTGTGCGTCCTCACTGCAGCAGGAGCAGAGCTGAGCTGCCTGGGTTGGCGATGTACATACTGGTAGCATCCAGATGGTAGATTTTGCCAGATCAGCCCCTCCTTTCTGGTATAAGCAATTATCAGAGATTGCTCTCTTTTTCAACACAGATTAAAGGGTTAGGAGTTAAATTTCCTCGATTCTCAGTGTGAAAAAAAAGAAAATATAATTTTTTTCCCATCAATCAATCAATCTCCTAGCTAATGAACGGCACCTGTCTTCTTCCAAATCTGACTGACGCATACATTTAGCTGCAATCTGACTGAAAAGCAACACACTTCTTTTGTTGTCTATTTTAAATTTTTTAAAACAGCCTAATTATTTTAATATTATTATTTAGTATCGACTTCATAACAGAACTGAAAACTTCTAAAGTTCAAGCTTAAGCTCCATTGCAATTGAATATTTTGGTATAAACATTGATATAATAAAAGACCCAAACAGGGCCTTTTGTGCTTATCATTTTATATTACTGTATAAAAAGGAGTTTACACTGAAAATATTATCATGAACGTGGGATTAAACAAAAAGAAAGTGATCCAGTTTTGCACTGGAAAAGCATGTAAAAGCCAATAAAAAATCCAGGATTAGCTGTGGACAGTGTTTTTGGTGTATCTTAGTGCAAATCATGGAAGCGTGTTATACTTAGTCATGCACAAAGTCCTACTAGCTTCAGTGGGACTCCTGGGAAGAGTGAATGCTCATACTACCAATTTGGGGTTTGTAGCATTTCATATAATGAAGCTCTAATAAACACATTTGTACAGCACATCATTGGGATTCAAAAATAGTGTATATCATATCACCAGTTTCTTCCTCATTCCTTTTCCTCATCCTTCATTCATTATAAACCTTCTCCTGGAGTCCAGATACCCCTTTTTAATACAGGGTTGGTTGGTTCGTTGGTTGGTTGGTTGGTTTGTTTGTTTTAGGTATAACTCTGGACATTCTCACTAATTTGAGTCCTACCCAAAGGTTAGTATCTCCTCTCCTGTAAACATTTATGCTCTGTCACCCATCTCCTCCTTACATACCACCACATTCAACCATGCACCATCAGTTCCTGTCCTTTTTACAGCTACCATCTCCAAGTTACCAGCTGTTTCCAGCACTGTAGAATAGTTACAAAATTGAGGTCTTATTGACATAACACTACAGTGTTTATGTTAGTATTTAAATGCTATATAAATGTCCTGTTCATTGCACATAAGTTATCCCTAAGCAGGTGTATGCATCCTTTTAAACTCTGCAACAGGCTGTGCAAATGTGCTTTTCAGAATAGTGATGGACAGAATAAGAATATTCATGACTCATTGATAAAATACTCATAAGTGTTTCTTCTTCTCATACTGATACCAGAAATATCTCATCTCTGAGGACTTGGGGGCAAGAGGCAGTGAAATGATTTGGATGAGACATTTGGCAGCAGGAGGATAAACAGCCCCTGGCAATGCCAGCGCTGCAAGGAGCTGCAGGGAGAGCTGCCATTCGGCCAGGTCAAAACAGGTATAGAGCAAGAGTGTACGCACTGATGATTTGTTGCAATGATGTGCTGGCTGTTTGAAAACAGTCCTTGGGCTAAACGGGAGCTCAAATCACGCAGATGTGCAACCCTTTGTAAGAGGTGACCAATGTCATGGAGGACTGTTTTTCCTGTGTGACTCAGGAAAACAACGTTGTATCTCTTCTAGTTGACTCACTCTATCACATTGCCCTTTTTCCTATTTGGCACCTTCTTAAAAGCACACTGCCAGAATACTGCTTCAGACTTAATGTATTATTTCACTTCGTTCATAACTAACAAAGGTTTTCACACTTCTGTTGCATTTCACACAGATCACTAGATAAGATGCCTGAGACAACTCTTGATCAAATGATTAGTGAGCTGCCTGTTTAAATCCTTTACAAGCTGTTATCCACAGCATTAGAAACAAATCTTTTTTTAAGTTCCAGTAGACAAACACAAAAATATTGGGGTTGGAGGAAAGTGAAAATAAGGGTCCATTCTACCTCAAACAAACAGGTTTTATGCATGTTTGTGTTATTTAACACTTTTAAATATTGGAATTTTCAAAGCAACAGAAGTCCAAACACTTGAATATTTCCATGTTCTCTCTCCCCTCTCTATGGTATGGGGCTACTCACTAAATCTGAGCAGAACTTGTAAGTCATTTCAGTCCCTTGGGAAACTTCATTTTTCATGGAAAATATACTCTTCACTGAAGAACTGTATCAACCCCTACTTGACCTTAGTTTGAGCAAGAAAGGTAGAAAAATCAAAGTTTTCAAGCTGTGTCTTCCAACCGTGATTGTGTCCTGCCAGTGTTTTGGAAGGGCAGGACTGTGTGAGCTGCAGAGCACTGCTTTGCTCAGGCTGGCAGAGAAGATACTCGGCAACAGACCTTAGAATTAGGCTGCATATAAGACTATGACAAACTGGCAAGTTTGGTGAACCTGCGTCTGTCTGCAACACAGTCTCGAATCATTTCTGTGAGTGGAATCAATATATTGTGAAAGAAGTGAGATAAGAAAGTGGATGAGAAGGAATTTGTGCAAGTAAAAATTTTTCCTGTCTCTTCCCAGACATCATCAGGTTGAAGAATATGCTTTTTCTCAGCTCGATTTGCTGTCATTTTGTTTGATTAAACAAAGGAAATAATTTATTTCATACTCTGTAAACTTTAGCTGATTCTGTTTGCCCCCACCCTCCACCTACACAAAAAAATATTCCTAAAGTATAAATGAAGATTTTGTATGTGGCTAACAATACTGATGGATCTGGAGTTGCGAATAATTGGCAGGTAATATAGACCAAGGTGTTTAAATGAGAAAGGCAAGCCTTCTCAAGAAAGAGTGGATAGTGATGCAGATAATCCACACCCTTTTTTGCCCTTGTATTCTCTGGAGTTTCTCCTCTTTCTGGCCCAAGTAGCAGAAACCAGAAGTTTTGATGCTGTCATCACTTGTCCCTAAGCACCTGTGAAATCTCTACAGTGTTGCCTCTGTAGTAAGATGCTCTCTGCCTGTGCTCCTGGAGGACAGGCAGCATGAAACCCAGGCTCCAGCTACCTCAGTGCTGAACTTTAGTTAAGGTGGTTAATTACCTATCTATGAGTAAGCTTAGGCACAGAAAGCCAGTATCACTCTTCCCTGGACATACACAATCTGGTGGAGCACCACAAGCTCACAGCAGGATGCCCTGTGCCCATTTTGCCCTTGGTTTCCACAGGGGACTTGTCTGTACAGGGCAACACTGAGTTGGCTTTGGAGGGTAAGCTTTCCATTCAAAGAGTGGGCAGGTAGTTTGCAGAGGAACAAACCACAAGAAGAACAAGGACTGCCCTGTCTGGATGCAAAAGGTTGAGATAAGGCCCAGGTATCTGTTAGCCTCACCAGCGTTTCTTCCCTTTTTTGAAAGGACAGCCTAGAGGTAGCTTCACCCAACAGAAATGCAAGTTTGAGTGTTCCAGTCCCAGCGGCGATTCGTCACCCTTTAAAGCCTCCTCTTCAGTGTTAGCCTGAACGAATATGGTGGGGTTGGCCCAGTCTGGGGAAGAGCAGCTGTCTGGGAACTTCAATGCCCTCCCAGGTGCTGCTCTTACACCTCTGAGAGACTGGCATTGCTGTGGACATATCTCCTGTTTCTCTGCCCTGCAACAAGACAGATTGTTCTCCAGATCTTTCCCTGGGAGAACTTCTCTCTCCTTGTGGCCCCAAGATGGAAAAAACAGACTAGAGGATAGGGAGGCTGTGGTTGCTGTAGTGACTCTGCTTGCATTTGCAATGTGAAGTGAACGGGTTACCAGGAGAATGCTGCCTAGTGTCTGAGTGACACTGCTGATCCACCATATCAAGTAGCAGTGGATGAAAACACCTCTTACCTCTGTGTGAGTCTCCAGCGCCTGGGCTGGGGAAAGCGCCTAGGCTAGCTGCAGGAAAAAATGACTCTGTACATGTAATATCTCTCTTTCAGTTGTACCTTCAAGTAATAAGCCCCATGGGACATCTGGTACTGCTATTGTCTGGTACTTTAATATTAATTCACAAGATGATTTTTTTAAAATTTTAACGGGGTGTTATTTCTGTTTGTAATGTACATACAGTGCTTCTGTTCCAAACATTTCGTTCCGAAATACCAGGAAACAGCCTACAGTATGTTCATCAGAAGAGAGACAATTAACAAATAGGAAAGGAAGTGAACAGCCTACAAGTTTTGAATCTAACAAAACACCAAACTAATTATGTGCAGGAGTGACAAGGCAGTGGTGGAGCACAGGAATGACAACTGAACCATGAGCGTATATGAAAGCATGCTTGTGGGACTGCAGTTGCTCATTCCATAACAAGTGAGTGGATGCGCTGAACTTAGGATCCTGACAAAGATGAGAAATCCTTTTTGACATGTTAGATGGGTGTCGCAGGCTTTAGGGTGAAAAGTTACATTTGTAAGATTAAAAATTACAGCCCTCTTAGAGGCACTGAAGTGAATTATAATGACTCTAAATTTAAAGGTCTCTGTCACAACTCCATTGATCTTTCTTGCTTTAATCACTGACTTTAATAAACTGGCCCATAAGAAGAGTTTTATTTTGTCCTCAAATACACCTTCTCTTCAGCTCTGATTATTAATTGCAATAAATAGCCATAAATAAAATCAAAATGAATTTAAAAATAAAAGAGTTAGTAGTTTTCTCTGACTTGTGGAATCAAGCTCATGATTGCACAAGAAAATGTTGAGTCTCTCTGGTTTTTCATGGAAAAGTCTGTGAATTCCAAATGTTATTGCAATGACTATTTGTTAGAAAATTTGTATTGCCTATCCTCATCATTAAATTTTTTCCAGCAAGCAGAATTTTTATTATCTCTGTTGTTTGTGATATAAAGCAGCATTTGAGAATTTACTCGCACTGAGAGTAAACATGTTTACAGAAAATTAAACACAAAGATGGCTAACGCCATAGAAATGCCCTGCTGGAAATTCTGAGCCCATTCTTAGCTAACTGATCACTATAGCCAGACTTAGACTTAATCCAGAAGTCTTCTGCTGCATCTGACTCTGGAGCTTGTGCCCACATGAAGCTACAGGGGATGGAGGGTGGGTATGTGAGCAGATCTGGTTGTAAATAAGCCACAGGCTGAGAAGCATTTGTTTGGCTATCTATCTCTGCCATTATCAGCGGCTAATAAATACACTTACAGGAATAAGGACTTCTGAAGAAGTTGTGAACTGAAAAAGCATATAATCTCTACTAGGGCTTATTGACTTCCATGAATTCTGGATCAGGCGCAACAGCAGTATGCAGATACAACAGGGTAAGGTCCAGGCTACTGTGAGCATCTCTGCAGACCTGGCTCCTGGGATTAGTTATCTATATGCAGAGTCACTGCCTGACACACAGAGATTTGGACTGGTATGTTAAACGTTGGACCAGTTATGGGATCACTTTCAAACCAGGGGTCTACGGCTCTGTGTCTTAAATCAGTCCTGATTAACCCCTGAATTTGCAAGTTAAATTATCCATGTTTCCCTAGCTGCAGCCATTATCAAACCACTCATCACGATATACAGGCTGCATATGTAAAGGGTGTGTTATTGGGAAAGGCTCACACCTGGCAGAAGCTGAGTACTTTCAAGGTCCATTTTGAAGGAAGTACTTAGCACCTCTTTGGTGTATTGGTAGTTATTTTGCCTTCTATGATGAAAGTAACCTCTGTAAAGGACAGAGTAATACAATTTAAATGTTTTGACTCTATATTTAGTGGTATAATAGGTTAACACAGATAGTTCTTGTAAGTGCTTTAATTAAACTCTAATTCTTAAAAAGGTGATTTGCAGTGGGTTAGCTACAATGGACTGTTTCCATTGCAGAAAAATCTTCAAGGTGGAAAGAAGAATAGTGAAAATGACCTTCCATTTTCTCCCTTTGAGTGCAGTGGCATCTGGCTGCTGTATGGGGCCACCACTGAGTACAGCGTGGAAATTCAACATAATGCAAGTCTCCAAGGGAAAATGAGACTCCATTCTGTTAAGCATAGGCATTGTGTGTGCTTTTCTGCAGAATGAACTGCCCCTTTTAGGACTCTGCTAGATAAACACTTTTTCTTAGAAATAATATCCTTTTTCCTCTCGTTTCACTTTTTAAAAACTTATTTTCTGTGAAAACTGGAAACTATTGGTTTTTGAAAACACTGAAACTTCTAATCAAAAGAAAGACAAAGAAGAAAAAGAAAAATAGCATCAAAGTTGGAATATTTTAATGGGCGTTTTATATCTTATGCCTTTTTGGTTTAAAAGCAATGCTCTCTCCCTTGAGATAGACTTTCAGCAAAAAAATCTAAACAGAACCATCATTTACCTTAAAAATATAGGATGGTAACAACAATCTTAGACTTTACTCCATAACAGTAATTTAACAAAACTGACACTCTCCTGCTGATTCACCGCTGATACAGTCTTGCTACTAGGCAATCTGCTTGAGTTCAAAGCAGAGGAAAAGTTTGTGGCTTTGAGGACTGCATCATGGTGTGACGGGTCCTCTGTGTTGATGCCGGTATTCTGCTGAAGGAGTACTACTACTGAAAGCCTTTAGTCAGCTGGCTAAAGGGATACTTGAGAGTGTAGCCACTCAAGACAACCCTGTGTCACTGGAATAATGAAACTATCAACCAAGAGGACAGGACTCACCTCTAACTCGAGGAGTTAGGTATTTGCCTTGGAATTCCTTCCCACAAAACAACAGGCTGATCATCATAAAGCATAGGATAAAAAAAAGAGATAAATATAGACACTAGTATTTCAATAAATGCCTTGTCCCTACTTGGATACCACCATGCATGTACAAACATGTACAGAATAACAAATGGTTAAGCTTTAGTTTATTTCCAAATTAATTTCCCTTCACTAAACTGGGTCCTTTATTAGGCATGAAAAGCTTCTCTTTGGCACCAGAGTTTCATCCTGGAGAATGTTATCAGAGTTTGTTGGACCTGAAATGATCCCCATGGAAAAAGTGGGAGAACACTATAAAAGATGTAATTATTTTCCATTTATTTATTTTCTTTTGAAGATACCAAACTTCTTCTGAATCAATTCCAACACTCATGAAATGGAAATTTCATAGGTCAATGATAGGCAATTTGCAGCTAATGACTTTGGGGCAAGGAGTGGGCGTGAAAATTTTCTTGTATTTGATTTGTTAAAAAAACAGTTTGTGAAGGAAAATTTGACTGGAATGATTTTGATCTCTTGCGGTTTGTACTTTTCTGGCCCATTTTCTGATAGAAAAGCCTTTCTTGCCCACTCAGCCAACTTCTTGGATAACTGCAGTTTTGATAATCATGCCTAGGTATGGAAATGGTTGAAAACTGTTGTTCCAAAACCCATCTTTTTAATGATTCCCTGTTCAGCATTTTGTTCTATTGAATTCCTTCGTGTGTTTTCTTTACTGTGTCTGACTTCAATTTATCTCTGCTTACACACAAATGTGGCAAATGATGTTCATGCATCTTGGTAAATGAATAAAAGCTAGTCCATCAGAGTACTCACTGAATAAAATACCCATGAAGATGTGTTCAGAAAGTGGCAGCATGGAAGAGCTGGGACCTGACCACTGAAATCTTTGAGAGAAAGCCAAACGAGCTGCTGAAAACTGATTAGAATCAAGGACTGTTGAGGAAACATGCAGTGGAGGAATGAGAGGTATTCAAAGCAGAGATAGGCGGCATGATATCCTCTGTGTTCGTTACAGTGGAATCTAGGTGTCAAAAGTGACAAAAGAAACTAATGTGGGTTAGCAAAGTCATGAAAAGCACTATAAAATTTTTGCAGTCAAACACTCCAGGTAAAATGAACCTGGAGAAAAAAAAGAGAAGTGCTGTCTCGGCTGCAGTAAATGCCATCTCTGAATGAAACATGAAACAATGCAGGAAGGGCTAACAGCCCTCTTCCAGCTATTCCCTCTTCCTTGCCTCCCAAAAAGGAAAGAAAATAAAATCTGAACAACTTAAATAGGACTTCTGTCCTGGTTTCGGCAGGGATAGAGTTAATTTCCTTTCTAGTAGCTGGTACAGTGTTTTGGATTTAGGATGAGAACAAAGTTGATAACACACCGATGTTTTAGTTGTTGCTAGGTAGTGCTTACACTAGCCAAGGACTTTTTAGTTTTCCATGCTCTACCGACTGAGAAGGCTGGAGGTGCACAAGAAGCTGGGAGGGGGCACAGCCAAACTGGCCAAAGAAACATTCCATACCATGTGACGTCATGCTCAGTACATAAACTGGGGAAAGCTGGCCGGGGGGGCCGCTGCTCGGGGACTGGCTGGGCATCGGTCGGCGGGTGGTGAGCAATTGTACTGTGCATCACTTGCTTTGTGTATTATTATTATTATCCTATTATTATTATTATCATCCTATTATTATTATTATCATTTTATTTCAATTATTAAACTGTTTTTATCTCAATCCACGAGTTTTTCTCACTTGTGCTCTTCCAAGTCTCTCCCCCATCCCACCGGGTGGGGGGGAGTGAGCGAGCGGCTGTGTGGTGCTCAGTTGCCGACTGAGATTAAACCATGACAAAGTGGTTTAATGACAAAGTTCTTGCCATTTTTTAAAAGCTCCACAAATGAGTGTTACCAGTTCCTCTATGGAAGAGTAGTGAGAGGGGAGAGAATGGCAGGACGATGCCGATGAGCTTTGATTTTGCACTTTGTGAAATGGAGTCTGTTGGCTTGGCACGGTCCCATGGACAGGAAATATAAGGCTACAAACCAGAATGATAGGCTCCAGTGCATCCTATGTGTGGTTTCAGAGTCTGTTTCCTATTTGATAAAATTCATATACAGGGACTGCTTTCTCCAAAAGAGAAAATTGGTACAATTCTGAGAAAGGTACCTAAGTCGTATAACATGACTGTTATTTGACTCCTTTCGGTGCAGACAGGAATCAAGAGCATTCAATATCACATACTGAGCATGCGGATTTGAAAAAACCCCCACCCCTCTCATCCTTCTCAGAAATATGTTCTTGCCCCTTCTTTAATTCAATAGTCATTTTCTGTGAGGAGTCTGTTAGGAGCATGGGTACTTCCCCTACTGGGAGGGACACCAATTCATTAGATACTATATCAGCAATCCACACACAGGCATAAGTCAGGCCTTTAATCATAGCAGTGTTCACTGTCATCTTGTGGGTAGTGTCCAGAAGTTTAATGAAAGAAGAATTGAGTGGTTTGCAATTTCACATGCATTTCTACTGGTGCATATGAACAAAATGTTCTGTTTTCATAAACCAATGCCAAAGAAGCTCTTAGTATTCAGGAGGGCTGACTAAAACATTGGTGTTCAAACATGATGTGTATGTTTTCCTCTTAAAATTTGTTTCCACAAATAATTTCCAGCCTTCACTCTTCTGAATTTTGTTTTGTTCAGAAGAAAGGAATGATTGAGCTTCTCATTTGCCATAGAGACATGCGACCCTGACTACAGAAAATGTCATTTCTTCATCCAATGGTAACTAATGTAGGGGTTAACAGCACCTCAACCTATTCCTACAGGGGCAACCAAGACATATCCCAACAGCAGTAGTCCTCCACGCTCCACCACTCTACTGGCTGCTTTATCTCCCACAAGCGGCTATTGCTGATTTTCCTCCTCCATCAGCCAGATGAAACATTCCATGCAAGTATGTCTTTGCCTGTTCTTGGACATGGACCAGTGGGGTCTGTATGGGTCCTATTCTTGTAACTAAAAGTGAGCATCTCCAGTACAGGGACTTACAGCCAGTCTTCCCACTTAATACTCAATGGAGATCTAGTTTATATAGTTGGTAATGTCCCTAATGAAATCCATCTTATCCTAAAGTCAATGCCTGTGTTTTCTGGATGAATCATGTTCTGAACTCCGGTACTCTAAGGGGATCAGCCTCATTGCAGACACCAACATTGCCATTAGAAAAGATTAATTCCACAGTAGGATTTCATTGTATCACAAAACTAACCTATACACCTGTTTGTATTAGTCTCAAAATCTTGTTGTGGGCAGAAAGGGAACACACCTGACATGTAGACAGAAGAATTTATTGTTAGTCTCATTACAGTCTTGACAGGCTAATCAAATACAACAAACAGTTATTATTAGTCCAGGTGCAATAATAATAACACTCATAGTCAAAATGAACACAGAAAAAAACCCCAAACACTCATTAACAACACAGTTAAAATGTCCATTTAAAAAACCCCAAAACCTGCAAAGGCCAAATTTCTTCTTAACTACCTGGTTGTTTCACTGGCATTATGGTTACTCATGCAGAGGTTCTCTGAGTCATCAGGTCACAGCTTCAGTGTCCCTCCAGAAGAAGGGGGTGAGGATATCGAGAGTCATTGTTGCCCTGGGTGCTTTGCCAGAAGGGGTTTGATACTGGTCACAGTGATCCCTTCTTCCTTGGTCCTGCAGTCTCCTTGGGGTTATTTTTGTCTTGTTTCCTGACACAATGTGCATGTATGCTCTTTCTTTTTATTGCTAGCTAGTTACCCATATTTTTCAGTTGCCTTTGTTATCCCTGATTTGCAGGGCTGCAGTCCTGTAGTGACGAGTAGCTGCCTACTGTGATTTGTGTTCACTGTAGGGGAACTCTGATATCTGCCTGTGTTGATTGTCTTCCACAGCACATTTTTATTCTAGAATTTATGCCACAGAACATAGCTACTGGCTATTGCTATTAACAATGTGTTATTTTTTGCACATTGCACAAAATTAAATGAAAGCTAAAACCAATTTAGGGAACAGTTACCTAGCTGCTAGACAATTGCTATCACAGCTTAAACAAGCTAAACCCAGCTCAAGCCAAGACAAGCTCAGTCCTGGGGTCTGTTCTCTCTTACTACTAATGGCAATTTGCATTTTCTGTGCTACAACAGGGAGCTGAGGGCTGCAGCTAGAGTGGGGATGGAAAGAAGCTGCTGGAGCAAAGTATGGGCTGCAAAGAGGACTGAGATGTGGGAAAATATTTGGCTGTGCAATGGCTTGGGGGCTTTCTGTAAGGCTTATCCTACAACTGGGGTTGGAGTTACGATGCCATCCATTTTTAGCATGTACTTGATTTGGTGATGTCATTGCATGGAGCACGTCCACTGCTGAGAGTGTCTTGCATTCACTCAGGTTCATTTTCTGGTGCAGTGCCTAACACTTAATTTCTTCACAGAGAAATACACCAAAAACTTCAGTGGGGTCAGCCTCTTTTGAAATATCCTTGGCAAGGCTATTGAATGATGGCCTTAAGCCTTTTCTCTTTAATCAGCGGAAGCTGCCGTTTGAGTTATAATTGTAACCTTTGCTTTACTGTGGTTAACTCCCACTGGAATCCCATAGAAACTGTGTTACAGTTGTAGCAAATTTATATGTTAACTTCTCTTGGTTAAGCTTTGTTTCTTTATGTTCTTGCTCTCTTGCATTGTGTCCTCAAAATATAAAATTATGATCACAATCTATCTCATTTGTTGAAACAATAATTTCATCAACACTCTCTTCATTTTCCTCAAATAGATACCATTTAGATTTCTTCCTGATCCAGCCAATTGCTTCTGTCAATCTGAAAACCACTGCCTGCATCTTTAATTCTCCTTGCAATAGCTATCAGGGCTGGCTTAAGAAATTTTCAGCAGAAATTCTTTTTTCCAAAAAGGAAAAATCAAGCTTGTTGGGAATTTGCACCTTTTCTTTTTGCCAAACTGTACAGAAAAATTTATCCCTCAAAGAATGCCATTTCCAAATGAGTCAAGAAATTTTATTATAGTATTTTTAGGTGAACATTTCATTTTTACTTTTTTCCTGTTCAGAACAACCCAAAGCTTTGAAGTTTCTTTCAATGTATACATTATTGTCATTGGTGTGTAAAAGTAATAATTTAAGATAACAGCTCTCAAACAGCTCTCAGAAGCAGTCTTTGTAGTATATTTTTATGATCCACAACGATCACCACATGATTCCCTCCTGTTTTCTATTTCAAAAAGAAGTGGCACTCTCATCTCAGGGAAGAAAGAAGGAACTGGAGCTCTTCCTAGAGATGGGAGTCATCAGTGGGACTGAGGTTGCATGAGCCATCAGCAACATAGCAGTTAAATGGAGGAAGAGAACGGAATAAAACTGGTATGCTAACTTTTTCCTGGCTCAGTAGGTTTGGAAAAAAGGGATGCAGATATTTACAGGAGGAGAAAAAATAAGTCACCAAGAATTCTTGTCTCATGAAAGACCACTAAAATACATTAAAGCCTTTTCTTGAGCCACAGATTTGTCTAAGCTATGATAAACAGTGGGGAGGGTGAGGCATATGACAGTTCCCCCATAAAAACATGGCTTACGGAAATACTTAACATTTTTGGAATCCCAATAGAAATAGGTACATTCACCTGAATAACTTCCAGTATACTCTGGTGTGTCAAAAACAATTATATTGGCCTTTGAAGTCATGCACACAGGCATTTTAAATTTGGACCTGTGTGAATTGTTAATCATAATGCCTCCTATTATTTGTGAGCAGTTATTTTGCTCTCACACAGACAGCATGAATGACAGGTTTTTCTCCTACCATTTTATATGAATAATTAATTGTTTCAATGCACACATAGAAAGGACATCATTTAGACTTAGTTATAATTTCCAGACTGTGCTTTATCTATTTTTACTGAGTAGAAAATGAGCCCCTAACTTACTGCAGTCTTTTCTACTTCTAACTTCTTTTCAGTATTATTCAACATACAGTATTTCCTCTGAAAATTATCTTAGCCCACCTTGTCAGTGGGGGTTTTTTCAGTCTGATTTAAATGAATTGCTTCTGAAAAATTGGTCTTTAAATGCAGAGATTTGTGCTTTATTTTGAAGAAGAAATGTAGTCTCTTAGTATCTCAGTTAAGCATTATATGATATCTTGGTTGAGTACATTGCCAAGTCAAGGGAAAGCTTGTGCCTTGAATTCAAGTGGAGAAAAATGCATCAAAACTAAGGTAGAGACCCATTCTGAAGTCTAAGATGTTAAACTACAAAGAAGTCTTGGCTATTGCAGAAGCTACTTACACTGAAATTCTTTCCATTTTTTTCCATTCTCCTAACATTCTGAATTACTTTGTGTATTATTTCTGAGCTTCTTAGTGATGGGTGTTGAGTTAAGGTTACCATTATTCTATTTAGTTCAGCAAGTAATTAACTTCGTCTCATACTTCGTGGCTACTGTTGCAATTCCAGAAGTGGGGGGGGGACCCAATGTTCGTGGTTGATTTTTTAAATTTTTCTCTGCAGACAGATGCATTTTTCACCTGAAGCTGTAACACTCTCATTCTCCACTGCTTTATGTCTTCCATAGCTACTAATAATTACACCTGTGCACCATGGGAGCTTAAGCCTTTTACATCACAGCAAGAGAGTGAGATCCTCATCCCTCCATGTACAAATGATGGAAAAAAACCCCACAACAACCCCCCAGGAAAATCAGGCTCCAGTTTTATTTGTTTGTCACTATTTCTCCATTGGCTTCAGTACCAATTGCCAGAACTACCAGAGTTCTTACTATTACCTTACTATTCTGTAATTATGCAACTGATACACAAAAGAATCTCAGCTGTTCTCCCTCTAAAAAAAGATGATGGAGAAACTGCATAAAATGTGTTCTACCAAGTCACTTCATTGAATCATCTAAAACTGGTACCCTTTTGCTAGAAATTGAGTAGGGCTAGCTGCTTCTGAAGAAGATGCAAGAAACGCTAGATAATGATGAACTAACTTGCCATAATGAGCAATTAGTAGCTGGCTTGTGAACCTAAGCAAGAAGGTTGGTATTCAATCTACTTATTTTTTTCAAACACCTTTTTTTCATATTGCTTTTCCCCCTCCCTTGTTTCTCTACAGCAGCACTGCCTGTGCTCATTATCTTCATAAATGCCTATTGTTCTGACCCTTGAGAAGTTCTTGGCCTTACTATGTCAAAGAAATATATTTATAGGCTAGTTATGCGGTATATTAAAGTGGCAGGTCTTTTTCTCAGTTTGTCCCATGTCAAATAAGTAAGTGATAAAGATAGGTGCAAAGTAGAATCACAGCAAAACTATACAGTATCAGGAACATCAAGAAATTCAGGAACAGAGAAGCTAGAGGACATTTCTTCATCTTATCTTATGATTTCCACTTTTTGATATTAGAAGTGATATAATCACTGTCATAAACATCAGCTTTTATGCCTCAGTACTCCTACAGGGAAGCTGTTCTCACTTTTCTGCTTATGACTAGAAACTGCCTCCGCACTTCCAATGTAAATTTATTTATGGGCAGTGTTTATCCCTTTGACAAGTCTTGTCTTTTTTTTTTTATTCTAATTTGCTCTTCAGATAAGCTCACAGGATGCTCTTGGATCCTCACTGAGCCTTTGGTTTACTAAACAAGTCCAGCTTTCTTAGCCTCTCCTCAAAAGATCATCCCACCAACTTTATCTTTGCTTACCTGGTGTGAAACTGGTTTGTGCTAGGAACAGGAGATTCGTGCAAAATTCTGGTTAAGGTTTTACCAATATCTAGTAAAGTATTTTAATCACTTCCACTTATCTACTAGAAATACTTTGTCTAAGTAGAGTCTTTGGGGGACTGCACTTGCTTTGTCTTCAGGGGTGCATTACTTTGCTGTTTTAGTACCCTTTGATGTGTCTGTAACCCACCTGGCCTTCTGGAAATTCTCACTTTATGTCCCTGTTTCCCATTTTCCAATATTTAGCTTTCTTTGCTCATCTTTTTTTCTTTTTTTTTAATCCAGGTTTATTCTTTCTGTTCCTATTGACATCCTTTTAATGTGTGCAAGTCTGGAACTGTTCTCTACATTTTTTCTTGTTCAAGTTTCAAATTTTGAATAGCTTTTTAAAAAAGTATCTATCCTAATAAAATTCCAGGTGCCCTCTCCATTCAACTCCCAAATTTTCTCATCCAGTTAACTTTACATTTCTCTTCTTTTGTCAGTTTCCTCTTTTGAACTGAAGAATCTCAATTACAGATTTACCTTTATTATTTCATTTCGTTTAGACCACATTAATTCCGGATCACTCTGCTTGAGTTAATTTTCTATAGCCAGTTTTTCTACAGTGTCCTCATTACTTGCCAAAGCCAACTTTTCATTTTTTTCAGCTAGTAGTTGATAGAAAAAATACCTCATGCTATTATCTCCAGGCACATCTGCACCCAAATTAGTATAATTTCTGTCTCTATACCTGGAAAGTTAGATCCTTCCAGAAAAGAAAAAAAACAGTTGATATTTTATTTCTTAAATACTATTGCAGAGATTTTCATCCACATACCAGTCCAATCCTGTGAAGTCTGTACTAGACTCCTTAATTTTCCTTTAGCAGATCAGAAATATTCCACTGAAGATTAGTTGTGGCTCTGCATCTTCCTCAGTCTGGCATCGTCATTCTGGTTCTCTTCCAGCTGAAATCTGGCAATAGCTTTTCTCATTGGCAAGGACTGGATTCTTCCCCTCTCCCACTGGGATCCATTTCATCTTCAAGTCCAGATTCAAGTCCTCAAGTTTCAGTCTCAGGGACTCACTGAATGTGATCCCATCTACAGCAATGAGCTTCGAAAGCACAATGAGACCAAATTCAAATATAGAAGCTATGGATGTTGCATAGCCTATAGATCATCAGTTGTTCAACACTTTCTATTTAATGTTGTCTTCTTTTTATCACTCCCAAATCAAGACCAGTGCCAAATAGGACTGGAATAGAAATACTAAGTGATATTTTCATTACAGCTGGGATCAATTATTATGGCTCATTATTTTCAGATATTCAAGCTTGTGTTATTATAAAATACTAGCTCATACGAATGCTCCCGCTGCAGTGATTCCTACAGAATATTGACTATCTGATATTCTATTCCGTTATTTTTCATCATTATTTTGACTTAGAGTTCTTTAACTAATTTATATGTTCCCTAAACATCAGCCCTTTATGACTGACTTTTGCATTACACTGCTTGCTGTTCAGACACATCAAAATCAATAGAAGTTCTGCAGGGGTAGTTCATGCCAAAGAGGCTTTGCAAATCCTCACTTTTTCCAGTCAAACTTCTCAGAAGGAGGAGTCCATATCAGTGGTAGGGGATAGGGCTGGCCCCATAGCTTCAAAATAATCTTTTAATTAATTTGTACTACATTTACCAGTGTAGTACATGAACACCTCGCATGCTCCCTCTGTAGATTTTTAAAGACCTATTTTACTGTGAACTGAGTTGGAGAAAACACACTTGGCTTAGCTGTTAATTGCTGGCAGACAAGACAAAAAAGTAGATGAGGCAGATATAATGGGGGCACAATGTAATGTTATCTGGCTAACGACTTTAAGGACTGTCCCTAATAAATGTGTGCTCTACAAGCCCATCTCACAGAAGTACTGTTGTGAAGAATGTTTCCCTTTTCCTGCCAAAGGGGAGCTAGGGATGTGATCAAAGAGGACCCGAATCATTTATAAACACAGTGTCACAAGCCAAATGTTTCCATTTTTCCAGCAAAATAAAAAGAGCTGTCATTACAAGGGTGAGAACTGCTGGTTAAAGCAAAAATTGGGGGACAAGAGCTCTGGCTTCTCTTCCTGTTGTCCATACAGCAGGCGGTTATGACTTCAGACTTGCCATTTACAGTCTGATTTGCAGAGGTCCCATTAACTTTAGTTGGAGCAGGTATGCTCAACACCTTTGAAAATAAGCTTCCTAATAATTTTGTGCCTTAGTTTCCCTATTGTAAAATGAGGAGGAAAATAATAAGATCTAATTCACTGCTTGTACCGTGCACTGAAATGTCCATTTAAGAATGAAAGGCACAGCAACTGCTCTGGCAAAGCTGCCCTTGCTGAGCTGGGCTACGCATAACAGATGTAATATTTCAGGGTATGATATAATGCCATACCCCTCCCCTCACTGATCTTGCCCTTGCCCTTGAATTTTTCCAGTCTCTAGCTTCTGCAAGCCTCTGAACTGAAAGGTCCTTGATGTACTCTGCTGCAAATAGCAGGATCTCATGAAACAGGCTTTAAAACAACAAATCAGTCTGCAATTGCTGCTCATTTCATAAAGCTGTTAAACATTTCAGGCTGTAAAATTTTTGATATTTCACAAGCATGGTTTTTAGAGCTTTCAGGCTCCTGATTTGCAGGGAGCAGCTAGCACTACTATCCCAAAGGACTTGTGTGATATTAAGCTGATAAAATTGCTTTAGGTTTAGTCATATATAAGGGGATAGATCATTCATACACATTCATCCCTATGTGCTGACTGGAAGAAATATGGACTCACCATTTCTGAAACAATATTTGTTAGCAGATTATTCATTAGCATAAAATTAACCTATTTCACTTAGGATCTGTATTCAATTTTACATTGTAAATAAGAGATAAAAATATAGCTGTGTATTGGGATTTTCACAGTAACTTTTTGTGGCGATTCTTTGCTGTAAACCATTCTATTTTGCAGTGTTGTATTTATGTTGTTATGTGCTGGTGCCACACAAAGTGTTTAACTGTTTCAAGCCTTGCAGCAGAAGCATGTTTTATGTAGCATGGAGTCTTCCAATTAGCCACCTTTCTCTGTGCTTTGGTGATGACATCTTCCCTGGCAGGAGAAGAGGAGGGAAACCATCATGCCACCATCAAACCTTAGAGACCTGGTGCAGTCACAGCTGGGTATCTGCTGTCTGTCTGCAGGTTTTTTCCTAGCAGCCCAGCCAAGCCCCAGCCATTTTGCCACAAGTGGGCAGTAATTAACTGCTAATGCAAATCACAAGACATTCGGCTCTTACTCCTGGCTGAGCTTCATAACCCTCAGCCTGCCCTTTCTTTGGTCCTACCTGACTATCTGCTCTAGGAAGGAACCTGGCAGTTAGTGCCAATTTACTCTGGCATTCCTATAGAAAGTGTTTTAACAGTCTGCACAGGAGTTTGGGAAGGTGCGTGTTTCTGTTTAAGACTTGGTGCAGATGGACACCCAAAGCAACACCTCCCTTTCAGAGCCATCACAATCCCTTGTTCAAGCTTTCTGTTCTCCTGCTCCCAAACATTTAAATAAGAAACTTAAGAAATGAGTTGACATATCTGGGTCTAAATGACTAATTGTATTTAGAAAATTCCAGTATTTGCAGTATTGAAATTACTGCCTTTCTTACAAAGAAAAAAAAACCCAACAAAACCAAGTTAAGCAAACCAGTTTGTCTTTGATATGATTGGCAAGGCTTTCAGGGCCAATGCTGCATGGTATTAGAACATCTTGTTTATCGCTCTTGTTACCTTAAACAATGGAATATCTGCTTCTGGTAAGCGTGATGAAATATGAAAATAGTATCTTTTTAAGGCCAGATTCTTGCCCTTTCCTTTGTGGGAATATTATCACCATGCTTTTTTTGAAAACTGAGAATTATTTTACCTCACTTCAGGCTCTTTTTAGACTAGGAGGTAACTTATGACTATATCATATGACAGGTAATACTTTATAACAAAAAGCTATATGTAAACATGACATGCTTCCCTTGACACGTGCCAGCCAGGTGAATTAAACGTTAAGAGAAGTTTGTCTCATTTTAAGTTAGTGAGTCTTGAAACTTGCTGACAGCAGGCATTGAAATTTGCCTTCAGGCAATAGCTTCCAGACTCTGGGCAGGAGGACAGAAGAACTGGAGTATGTGAGATCTGAACCTGGAAGATTAGTGAGCTATGAGCGGCTGTTGAACTGTTTCTAGAAGCTGGAATATGTATAGTCCCACTACGGGAAAAATGACAGCTCTTATGACACTGGGAGACTTCAGTTCAGATGTGAGATTTATCTAGAAGGAAGGTGTAGGCCAGCAACAAGTTCCTCTCTCCTGGGCAAGAAGTGTCCACTTAGTCTCTATGGGAACAATAATTTTTTTCCTCATCCTGCTACGGATATTTCTCTGTCGCTGTTTTACTTATAAAAGTGTCAGTTCTCAAAATAGCTACCTGAAGCAGCCTGTGGACATCCTGCACACACAGAGACAGAACACTTGAAGTGGGGCATTTCTTACCTCCTGAAGGCGCCTGGGTCCCCTCTCTGCCCAGGCAGGGCTGGGCACAGCTGGATCCTGTGGTCTACAGGAGGGTGCTCCATCAGCTGACTGGTTTGCAAAGGTGTCAAAACCCTGCTCCTCTTGGCAAAGTTCAGCATGAGCAAAAAATTCTCAGCACATCCAGAAATCAAGACAATGTTATTCTGTAGTCCCTCCCTGCTGCAGCCTCATGTCTCATTTGCTTTTCTGACCACCGCTGCTCACTGAGCAGCTGTCTTCAGTGATCTGTCCATGATGATGCAACCAGAGTGAATTTTGCTTGCAAATAGGCAGCAATAGATGGCACAAAGCAGGTAAGAGAACTATCTGCCATTAAGGGAAACAGGGCACAAGTCTAGCAAATCTGCCTTTTTTTTAATTTGAAAGAAAGACAGTTCAGGGAATTTTAATATGAAGCAAAACAAGTGGTAAATAAATAGACAACCAGATAAGAAAAGGTTAGGATTAAGGAAACACTGGAAGGAAACAAAGAGGATTAGATGAAAACTATTTGCTTTCAAACAAGAGCAAAGATTGCATAAAAGGAAAAAAAGGAAGAAAAATAAAAAACAGTTAAATATATGTGGGCAGTCCACGTGCAATTTCAGGTGGCTATTGAGGAAAATGAACAAGTCAAGTAATTGAAAGGAGAAATGGAATTGCAAAGGATCACAGGATTTCAAATTAAGTGAACAAATTGTATGGGGGAGGTGTGTAGACCACACAATACAATAGCTTGAATTGGCAGACAGCTTATAACAGTGGTTCTGAGTGAATGGCCCTTCATCTCCTGTGGCAAATTGAAGATAATGCCAGTATTTCATAGTCATTTCACTTTTATTATCACCAAAAGTTTAGGCCAGTATTCTATTACTTTGAATGTCTTTATGGTGCCAAGTTGAGCTGGACAAGAAATGAATTTGATGATTAATTTGCTGACTCTGAAGAAAAGGGTAAAAAGAGAAGGCAAGGTTTTTAGGATTATTAGAAATTTAAGAAAATGAAAGAACCAAAATAATTCAAATAATTCATTTGGAACTGGACAGAAAATGTTTCATTTTAGTTTGGATAATTTTTGATCTTTCTAAATTCCTTTTCAAAAGCTCTATGTCAATACAGAGAGTAAAAATGTTATTTCAAAAGAGCTCACTTTTACATTTGAAAATGTCAAAAAGTTATGGCAATTTTGAAACAAAACATTTCTACCAATGCACAGTTTTTTTTCAGAAAATCCTGCCTCTTTGAGTTGTCCCAACCAACAGTTTCTCCTGATTTGGATCACAGCCCTGGTTCAAAACATGTTTGGTTATTCGTACATTCACTGAAAAAATGTCACCCAACTTTGGTGTCAAAAACCCAAGCTGTAACTAGCCCCTGAAGCCTAAATTTTCATGACAATGTCTAGAACATGATAGAGTCTGTCAATACACAAATCTGTGGCACATCAATTGTGAAAAAAAGTAGGATCAAACTGAAGTAGAATCAAATAAATCGAAATAAGCTACCAGCTACTATGTTGACTGTATCAGTTTCACATTCAGTTCTCTGAGTTCTCCTTACCACCCAAATAAACCTGCTGCTTAAATTCATGTTTGTCACACTCAGTGAAACACGAAAAAGCATTTTTGCTTCAGAATTCTGCGCCTTGCGAGGCATGGAGTGTTGTGGGACAACAGCTGCTAGCCGCTACCCTGCATCCTAGGTTTGAAGCAACATCCTCATTCTCTGCCCTGCCCTTCTTCCTCCAATCCTTATGAAGGTGCTTTCCTTGTAAGTGTGGCTTGCTACTCATCAACAATGTACAGTTTTTACTCTGCAAATGGACACCAACTCCTGTGATTTGACAGATGACTATTGCAGACATTCAGGAACATGAAGAGAAAGTGGTATAGGCTATAATGAGATCATGTAAAATTCTATGCAGGATATCAAACAGAACAATTTTAAAATTCATGTATTTAACTGGCAGCCACATGCAGCTCTTTCTAGGGAGGTGATATGTGCTCCTGGTTTTTGCTTTTCTTCTGAAAACTGTCAGTAACATTCTGCATCAGCCTGGGTTTATGCTCAGCTTTATCAGGCAGACCAGTCAGCACTGAATGGCATTAATGTCATCTTGGGGTAATGAAAGTGTAGATAACCATCCCAGAGACTGGTTGGGTAAAAGCTCCTGATGCAAGTAGCTTGAAGGCTCTATTGACCACATAATTCACATTTCTCATAGAGGAGGGTATGATCTATAAATTGTTTTAGGCTTTCTTACTGATGAAACAGCAAGAATTTTTGTTGCTGATGGGCACAGGAAGCAGTAATAAATAGCCATGTGTGCCTACACAGGGAGTAAAAATCTTTTGCATTTTATCAGCAAAGCAAAGGATTCAAAATGTAGCCCTGGATGTTTTGCAAGTTACAGCAGTGTGAATGGAGAAAAATGTGTCTTCTGTATAACAATGATAACATGAATGATAATACAGAAGATCACTCACCATTCTGTATTAGCTACCTTCTCGTTACTGCATCTGTGGAGGCCATTTCCTGATGGCAGATCACAACAGCATGAAATAATGAAACAAAACTGACCGACCTGCCTGAATGTTCACGGTGATTGGACACCTTTTGGACCTTGAGGTATTAGAAGATTATGCTACTTCTAGTGGTAGATCTCCTGTTCAGTGCTACATGATAACACAGCTAATATGTCACTTTATGAGTGGGGCACCTTAGCAGTGTCCTGGTGTGCTAGCCAGACTGCTTGGGCTGGAGGGGTGCCTTGCAACAAAATTGTTTCAAACCTTTGGGTGAAAAGATAATAAGAAAACAGGAAAAAATCCTTTCCTGTTGGACCAGGTTTAAACCAGTGTAAAACCAATGGTAAACCTTTAAGCAAATTTTAGAATGCAATGTCATTTTGAGAAAAATGGTGTAGAATATTAGTCTTCCCCCTCCCTCATCCCACTCAAAATGATGTGACTAGGAAGACCAATATACTCCTTGACTGCCGGTAGGGATGACGATGATGTATCATTGCTCTTTGAACCATGTTCTTTCATGAAAAGCAACCCAGGAGGAGCTGCTGCTGTGCAGCTGAAGGAGGTCAGTATGTGTATAAAGTGTCCATCAAGAAGGGCTTGGTAAGGATTCAGCCTCCATTGTCAGTCTTCCTTAATCTGATCACTGGGATATTTATGTATTTATATACAGTATGCTGTATATATTTACATGTAGAGTATATTTATAGTTTCAGAGCTGGGGGTGACCTACGATACTTTCTCCAGCAAACTGTGGCTCAAGGAATAAGACTGTGCCAGAGAGCTGATGGGCACAGGGAAGCAAAGAATTTCTTGAGGGAATTTTTTGTGAGAAAGGACTCTACTGTATTTGGGGACAAAACTTCCTACAATAAGCTTGAGGTTGCTAAAAAATGTGCTCACTGACACAGAGATAATACAAAAGTTGTTGGAAAGGTGGCTTACAAGCCTCAGCCAAAGCCAGATCAATAATTCACAAGTTTGAAACTCTTGGGAAAGCTGCCAGGTACATCACCCAGTGTGTGCAAGTGAGCAAGAGGGGAAGGAGAGGAGTATATAGAATGAGTGGTGATTGCTGGAGACTGTCTTCACAGGAAAACGAACCAGTCCCAGATTGTCTGACCAGTCTGGGACGTGAGGTGGAATCAATTTCAGCACACCTCTTCATGAATGAGGGTCAGGCAGAAAATGAAATCCAGACAAGGGAGTACAGGGTCAGCGAGAGATTGGATGCCAAGCTTTTGGGAATTAATGACCTTGTTGGAAAGTACTCGGGATAGATACCATTACTGTGGGAGCAGCCAAGGGGAAGGGCTGTGGTAGCTGGGCTAACCCAAGCTCAGGGTAAGAACCACAGTGGCCATTCAGGAGTCCCCACCCAGTTCCCTATCCTTTCTGTGTGCTGTCTGGTCTGTGGGTTAGCACCCAGAAAGTGTGGTGTCAAAGCCCTGCTTTGTGCCAGCTCCCAAGGACATGGTCTCTGGTGGGAGAGTAGTCAAGAACAGAAGTAAGGGTATTTGCGCTTTCTCTTTGTTCACTGAGACAGGATGGTTGGTTCTGATCTTGGCTGAGCCAGTCAGGAGTGGTCATCATCACCTTCTCTTTACTCTCACTTTCCATGTAGACCCTCAGCAGCATCTCCTCTGTTCCGGTTTCCAGGATGTACAAATACGATGACTGTACAGGTTTCCCATGACATGGTAGGTGTGAGATCTCAGAATATGCCCAGTGAAGACACCCTGTTTGCCCAAGCACCTGTGGTGGCTGATCCTTCCCCAGAAAGCAAGCTAGGTATTATGTCTGAGAGACCTACTTGGAGCTATCACTGGGATAGCTCTTGCATGAAACCCTGAGTGACTTTTTTATTATTGTAATGTGGCTCTGATTTCCATGAGACTTCCTTTCTGGTCCTGGACAGGTACTATATGCCCCATATCACCTAGTTTGCTGTCCCTTGCTCATGGTTATGTGATCACTCAGAATTTGTTAACTTGAAGTATGACCAAAAAGAGATCAGTTCTGCCCACCATATGCAGCATAATGGATACTGTATTTAGCTGCCTGGGTAATTGTCTGTAATTCTGTTTATAGCAGGAATTCTAACTGCCTATATAGGGTGCCCACTTAATAACTTCATTCCATGTTTCAAGACTCCATCCTTATTTGTTTATTGTACAAGGCAGAGTCAGAAAGAGTGGGAAGCCTGGTGGGTGCAGCTTTATCCAACTCCCCATTAACAGATGTACTCATATAGCAGCAGACTGGGTGACTGGCTGCTTATCATCTTAGACCTTGCTGTCCTGCATGACCTAATGGGATAATTGATGATTTTGCTTTATTTACCAAGACGAAAACTATCAGACTCAACTTTAAACAGAGTTGGGTGGAAAACATCTGAAGTTGGCCAAACCAATTTTGACAGGATTCCAAAGAGAAGAAAAGCTCCTTTGAATCTTTCAGAAGAGTAGTATTCTTCACATCTGCTATACTAATTATTTAGCATCAAATTCTGGTGCCAAAGGTGAAGTCTGAAGGAACAGGCAGGGGCTCCTATAGGCAGAGTGTGGGAGATGGGACTCCACTACAATCCCTAAGTTGGGAAGTGATTCACTGATGCAGCATTTTACTGCTCTAGATTTACCACCAAGTGAGGACACATTTAAACATATCTTATTCATTCCATTATTTACTCTTTTATTAATTATGTAAAAAAAACAGTTTAGAATGCTTGTAAAGTACTGGCTAAGGCAGAGAAGCACAAGAGAGAGAAGAAACTAAAATCTGTCCTGTGATTACATAGTTTACCTAGGTTTAGGAATACAGCTCTCTAATAATTAAACCTGATGGTCTGGAGGCAGCATCAAGCTCAGAATGGCTCTAAATCTCTGCAAATAAGGTCGGAGGGTATTTCCGGGAAAGAATCTCTGTGTCTTACAACCTTCCCCTAAATATCTACCAATAGACGTGGTGGGAAGCAGGATATCAGCCCAAACTGACTTCTCTGGCTCAGGCTGACAGTTCTTCAGATACATGAACAGCTTAGAAGGGCTCCATAAGACCTGACTGATTTTACAGTGCTAAATTAAAAATTGCCCTGTCTCCAAGCAAACATATACTAAATGACTTAGCATTAATGTACCATACCAGCCAGTATGCCTGCTAGATAATGGCACAGGCAGTGCCTCTCATATATTCTTTCAAATAAAATGCAATGCATATCAGAAAGGTATTTGAGAATCTGCTCTGCATATTTACTGGCAAGATAATATTTCTATTCCATCCAACTGTTTCATAGCTCTGGAGCATATACTCTTCTTTCCGCTGTCTTCCTTCCTTCCCCCATTAAAGCTGACTTTATAAGGAACCATTTTTCAATATTGTAATACTTACTTTCTTAAAGGAGTCTTAAAAAATTGACTGCCTGGCTTCTCATTTTGCATTTCAGCCTGACACATGTACAGTTTTTACTTTATATCCTTTATAGGATTTTGCATATATTTTTGAGAAAAAAAAGGAGACATTTATAATTCAGGACAAATAAAATTTTTAGTGAGGACAAAAAGACAGATACTACCATCGGAAGCTTGTAACTCTCAGTTGTAGTATCAAGAAGAAGCCAACATTTACATCTGCCTCTGCCTAGGACGTGTATTGTGCTGGGTACTATGAGTTGAGTGTGAGGGTGCCCCTGCCTTACGGTAGATAATGCTCTGAGTCAGTTCAAGATGGCTGTTGCTGAAAGCACAGGCATTCAAGAAGCTGGTCAGATGGCTAAGTTTGACTTCTAGAACTTTTCTCTCTCTAACACAAAGATAGATGTTTTAAGCCTGCTCTTTAGTGGCTTCAGACTTTCACAACTACAGCTATGACAGTCACACCTTGCTCTCTTTCCTCATGAAAGGAGATGACCACGCTGCCAATTATGTCATGCTATATTATGCAATTAACTCTAAGCAACCTATTGCAGGTACCAGAAATCATCTGACTGCAACAGCATGGAGATCCATTCTGGTTAATTCCTTCTGCTTCTTAGCAACTTTCTTGGCAAAGAAAATTAGCTCACACAGTGCTCTGCTCTTAGCTGAGCAGGCTGGTTTGGAGTTAGTGTGGGTATCAGTCTCCACAATGTGCTGCAGAAAAGCCTGTGGACAGAGCCCCCATGGCCTGCCAAAGGAGCACCTCTCTGCAGCAGAGGCAGCCAGCCAGGTACTGAGATGTATTAGCAGGAGTGCATCCAGCTGGGTGAGGGAGGTGAGACCACATCTGGGGTGCTGCATCTGGTTTTGGGCCCCCCAATACAAGGGAGACATGGGAAAACTGGAGGGAGCTCAGCAGAGGGCTACCAAGATGGTGGGATCTGGAGTGCTCGCCCTGTGAGAAGAGACTGGGGAATATGGGCTCAATTACCCTGGAGAAGGGAAGGCTTTGGTGGGGGGCTAACAGCAGCCTCCCAGTCTCTACCAGGAGGCTACGAAGGAGATGGCGCCAGGCTGTTCACAGTGGTGCATGGCGGGAGGACAAAGGATAAAGCATGTAAGTTGAAACCAGAGAAGTTTGGACAGGTGTAAGGAAAAGCTTTTTCATCCTGAGGACAGCCAAGAATTGGAATAGGCTGCCAAGGGAGGTTGTGCCATCTCCATCCTTGGAGGGCTTCACGACCTGACTGAGCACCCAGCTCTGACCCTAGAGCTGACCCTGCTTTGACAAATGTGCTGGACTAGAGCCTCCTGAGGTCCTTCCCAGCCTGCATGGTCCTATGATGTGCTTGCTTTAAGACAGATGATGGACTCATGAATGGAGTCCAGTTCCAGATCGCATAACTAGGATTAACTGCACTGGGCTTGACTAACAGGTTGAGAGGTCTGCAGATTTGTCAGCACCTCAAGTAAATCTGTGGCTAGTGAATGATAGATAGGTCTAACTGGGCCCAACTAACTACCACTTCAGACTTCTTTTTAACTTTATTAAAAATTAAAAATGTTAAAATTAGGTATTTTAAACTATTCTGACCTCCCTTTCCTTATTGCCTTGTCTAAAATTAAAATAATTTAGCTTTTAGATGGGGAGTAATATCTGCCAGAAGACTGAATGGTAATTCAGGAGACCCATTTTTTGCTGAGGTAGTCTGTCCTGTTGATGAAAATGGATACAAATGAACAGGATTATATAATTATTCAACTGAAAAATGTCCTCTGGTTCTTTTTGTACATATGTTAATGCTGGCCAGTGGAGAGGAGGAAGTTACTACCTTATTATTGGGCATTCATATGGAAAGCAGTGTAAGAACAGCAATTTAAAACTTATGTGATTTCAGCAGTGAAATATATTTCAAGCATCTGATGCCTTTTTGTCTGTCAAGATCAGAATAGAAATAACATAGACACTTGCAAGCAAAATTCAAAATAAAAAAACCAAAAAGACCCCAAACCCCTATCTGCCTTTACACACTATATATATCTTCTCTAACTTTATATTTTGTAACTATTTTGTAACTGTGACTAACTAGAACTGCAACTATGGCTATAGCTATGCCTATTTCTATTACTACTGCTATCGCTATTGCTGTTACTATTGCTATTGCTATTGCTATTGCTATTATGATTATGATTACTATTACTTCCCTGGCTGTAATGTGTATATTAGGATGATTTTCAAAATAGATGTGATTTCTGAGTCAGTATATAAAGACTTTAGAAGATCACAACAGCTCCTTCAGATGCATGGTAAGCTAAATGGTAACTTTATTATATACTCGTTATCTTTTATCTTTGAAAAGTCCTGTGCGTGCCAATCAGGTGTCGTCTGAAAGTAACATGCCTATATTGTTTTAACAATAAACTGTTTTTTTTAGAAAAATATGGAAATACAGAGATGCAGCAATTGGTGGCAGTGTTAGAGTAGGCACTCTCTGTGGGCAGATGTTCCCTATGCAAAGTGGGTTGTTTGTTGAAGTTGTTACCTCCCTTTTCCTCCTCCCCCCACTCTCTCTCTGCTTGCTGCCTCTGTCCTGCTGGAGGGCACTGCTCTGGGACCACAGGGTGTGATCACAGCCTGGTCAGCTCCCAGAAAAATCTGCAGCATTACTTGCAAAAGTCCACAAAGGGGGTTAGCACCAGCCCATCTGACTTTTTTCTGTGGGGGACTGTGAAGTTGTGCTCAGCTTCCTGCTCACAGAGCTGTGGACCTGGCAACCTCCCACTGATGGGTGGCAATAAGCAATGTGGGAGCAGTGATACTTTCAGATGGCACTGCAAAATGTATGGGAGATATTGGTCCAGGAAGGCAAGTGTCTAGTAGCTTTTGAATTCTGCAGCAGGCGTATGTTGATATAATAACATGCAAAGCAGAACACAGTGAACCTGTTGTTCAGGCTGATCAGTTACTCATTTAATTTTGTTTTATTCTGAGCGATCAGTTTGGGGGGGAAATTTGGTTAGTGGACTAGATTGTCTTTTCTCTATAATATTCAACACCATTACTATTTTTTTTTTTTTGGTGCTGAATGTTTATGAAACTACAGTACAATGGCTGCTATGTAATGCTGATGAAAACAATATGTATTTATTATGAAAATACTTGGAGCTGGAACAACTCCATCCTGGCCCACACAATGAATGAAGTCATGGGCTTCTGAGTAATGTATAACATCAACGTTGCCCATTCATCACTTTAAGTATAGACAGTCACACTTAATTGGCTTTGGCACTAAGAGAAAACTCTCCAGTATAAACCAAAATCGGTCTACATCAACAAGAAGGCTCTGATAATAAAGCCCAGGGTGGGACCCATCTTTTCACATGGTACACCAGATATACTAATTTCCTCAACTTTCCACAGTGCAGACCATCATCTTCCAGCTGCTTGCCAGTTTAATTTTTACCCCTTTGTCACATTTCCCATACGTAAGTATTTGAACCTTCTCTGTAATCCTTTGATATCTCTTTGATGATGACTAACAACTAAGCAGCCTGTATATCTGACTCCCAAATGCTCTTTAAATGATCTTTAGAGAGAAAATGATTGTGCTTATACATCAGAAATGACAGAGAGACCAATACTTGCAAATGGAATCCACATAAACTTCTGTAGATTAGATATGTGTATCAAGGTGTTTCCTCCTTATATTCTGCCCCAGCATATGGACTCTGCTAAAGCAAGCAAACACTTCAGCAGTATAACACATGGTATGCTACAGAGCAGTGCAGGTGCACACCACTACACAGATGAGTGGCAGCGTAAAATCCCCAAATAGATAGAGAGCTAGACTGACTTGACAGAATCACATATTAACTGAGACTAACAAGAGTCCCTCGGCCACTCTTGAGATCCATAGTGTTTCTGTAGTTTTGAAGGTTGCTGGCTCGACATAAATTAGCAACACAGCAGGTTTGCATTAACTGTTATTTCCTCCATACAGCTTCTGTCTCGGCCCAAGATCTTAGACACAGAAAGTCTTCAGAGGTGGATAAGGTCCTTTCCATTTAGTGTCAACTGTAGATCTCTTAGGAATTGCTGGATATGCAGATTCAGAAATTGTCTTCCGTTCTTCTTCACTGGATAGCGGGATACTACCAGGGAAGCCCTGAATTATGTAAGAAGCATATCTCTTTCCAACTTAGCTTTTACAGCTGTATGGTTATCCACCAGATTAAAATAGGAGGTCATAGTGTCAGTGCTAGGGTTGACAGTAAGATGCTCTGCTAGTACAGGTCTCTTGGTTACCTGGCCTGTGTAGTTCTGAGAATAACCCTTGCCTGTGAACCGGGCTTCTTCCTTTCTAAATATTTGACCCACTGTGTCTTTTCTATCCTTAATATATTTATTTTTACTGTGTGATACAGTGGCAACCTTTGTGTCCTTGTCTGTATGCAGTCGAGGATCTTGTAGTCTATTCCTGACTACATTTTATAACAACACACTTGAGAGAAGACCCTGGCCACTGTGAACTGAGTAATGTTTGAGTATATTTAACACTGGAGATATCAACCTTCAATGATTTAGTACAAAAACTTGGCAGGAATAAAGGCAGTAAGAATGCAGATAATTGGATTTAAAAGTGGCTTTGACTTTACAGCCATATAATAGGCTTGCTAAAATCTACTGTTGATAAGCTGATACCCCTTTTGTTGGGAGCTAAAGACATCCTGTTTTCCTGAAACATTAAGGGAATGAAGGGCTAAAATCTCTGAAAATTCAGTGGCTACATGGTTCATGTTTATTATTTTCCCTGGAAGGGAGTCTCTGATATTCACTCAGTGGAGATGAAAAAAAAAAAGGAAAAAAAGCAGAATACCATTTTCATGTCACAGTAACATAATGAATGAGACAAGCCATTCGCTCCACAAGGGATGGGCACTCTTGAAGTAGGCAATCCATAAATCTCTTTCACTGTGTTTGTCAGCAGTCATTTTTAAGGGCTTCTTTCTCAATTCACAGGTTGTAGTTATTAGTAACCTCATAGCTGTGCTGCAGATGTCATTGAGGCTTATTCCTTGGAGCCACGGCATCAGTCATGGTTTTCACATACTGGAGCAGAATAATCCATAGTATTTTTTTTCCCCCTAGTAAACATGACTTCAATAACTTAAATTGAAAAATGTAAGATATAATCATCATGCACATGCACATACCACATTGATTTGGCTGCTTAAACTGATGCAAGGCAGTGACATTTTTGGTAATACTGTACAGTTCTCTGAGACTTACCTTGTATGCATGGAAAAGAAAGGCAACCACAGCTCTGAGTTATGTAGAGGAATTGCTGCTGATGCAGCTGATGTTGGAATTGCTGTAAACTTATTCCAGATACCACTTTTCACATGGCAGGCTGCAGTGTTACTCCCTCAAGTGTTGCCACATTGTTAAAACATCTCACATGATCAGAGTTGTCCAAAAGTATATGAAGAAACCTATGCTGAGGGTTTGTGACCTCAAAGTTTTGTTTCATGGCAAGGATGCTTGCAGGACCTTATGAATGTGGGATGTTTGCTAGAGGATGAAAAAAGTTGTTGAAAAAGTGTATGTTTAATGAGAACACAAAAGGTATTTCATATATTTCAGCCAGAAAATATCTGTAATCTCAATACAGAAAAAGTCTTATCTAGTATTCAGTTCTCCACTGTAAGGTGGCAGGTGAGGAGTCTAAAGTTGTCTCTAAAATATGGTGTAAGTGTGGTAAAATATTATATGCCTTCTTACATAATCAGCTTTAACTATGTGTATGCACATTTTCTAATAATGATATTTCCAATCCAGGAGGCTTTATAAGTACATAGCAAACTTGGCTAACAATCATCTTCTTCCCTGGAATGGGTTGCACCTTAGTAGTGAATCTCATAAATTTAATCGATAGGCACATACATCAGAGTGGTGATTTATATCTTGGCTGTTGATCAATGACACCATACATTTGCTGCCTGTTTATGGAGTAGATGGAGTGTTTTGGGTCTGTGCAATTGCATACTGAACTCACTGCTTTACACTCCCTGCCAACTATTCTTTTTCAGCCTAAACATATTTCTTCTGTACTTCAATTATGGATTTTGCAGAAAAATACAGCTCCGATGAGCTCTTCCTGAAATTGCTGCTGCAGCTCTTCACATCCACCAAAACCGTCCCCACAGACTCTGTCAAAAAACAAAAACAGAATCTACCCTGATGTGTAAGACTGGAGCATGAGCTTCTGTTTGGATCTTGACTCATTTCATCCACTTAGCTTAACTTTTGGTTCTCTCTAGCTTAAATCTGGAGTGGGTCAGCTGGCATCACAGGTAGGAAAATAGCCGTGCAGGAGAATATATTGATATTTGTCTTCTGTTCTTCCAAGCATTGTGGAGGAAATGGACTCAAACCACTTGGCTTGGAGAATGTAAGCCTAAACACAAGCACAAACTCAGATGCAGAAATGGGGTGCAAGTCCATCTGTTGTTGGTCACCGTTTTTGAGGAAGCAGGTACTGTCAGATCACCTTCTCTCATCTTCTTTGGCTGTTTCTTCAAGTTAGAAAATATCTCCTGCTACTGATAAGCTATTTGAAAGAACTGACCTAACAATGTGGTGGAAAACTACTGTATATTCAAAGTATACTCAAAGTATACTGTAGGAGTACAGTCAGGACTCTCTGTACTGGCTAAATGACATGTTGCAGGCAACAACATGCTATGCTCTGTTCCTATCTCACTGGACCATAATGGTGGCAGCTTCCTGTGGCTGCTTGTAGGAGAGCATTGGCTTAGAACAAGCTCTGGACATTCAGGCTGTCCTTTGATAATTTTCTGGCTGCTCAAAGTTATGTATCCTTTCTAATGCAGCCAAAAGAGTCAAGCTTATTTTCTGCGTCTGACCCTTTTCTTTGGCAGGTCTGATTTCCTCCTATTATTCTGTGTGCTGGGAAAGCATGCATCACATTCCAACCCTGCCTTCCTGTACAGAGGTGCCATCCATTACTGCATCTGTTCTTTCGTGTCCCTGCTGGAACGCACCTATTTTCAACCGAGCAAACGTGTTGAAAACATCAGCTCCCAAATAGGACCATGAACATGGGACAAAAAGTTCAAACTGAAATGTAGGCTGTTGGACAAAAAGTTGGATGCCTGGATCAAAGTGGTTGTATTTTCAGCAGTGCTGAGGTCTTAGACCTCTCACTGAAATCCAAACCAGGAGCTTTTAAGTTGACCATATTTTAATGCTCTTGGAATTTGTCAGGTTGAGTGTACTTAAATATGTGACATTGCCTGATGTTTAAGTGTAGCAAAATCTCACAAGTTTCTGAACAATAACACCAAATGTGAGAAGCATAAATCTTTCATTTCATTGCCTTTTTCAGCCACTTAAGGCTCATGAAGATACTTACTCTGTCACTGCTTTTTTTGCCACAGGGAAATTCTCATTCATCATCTTAGAATCGTCCTTTAAAATGCTCACAGATTTTATTCTAATGATGTCTTCCTTCACTTGCAGAAGCATTATAAGGCCCATAA
The DNA here is from genome assembly GCF_965638725.1 of Aptenodytes patagonicus. Classification (NCBI taxonomy): domain Eukaryota; kingdom Metazoa; phylum Chordata; class Aves; order Sphenisciformes; family Spheniscidae; genus Aptenodytes; species Aptenodytes patagonicus. Next base: position 93,042,884 of record NC_134951.1, read on the forward strand.
GTGATGCAGGAACACGATGGGGAATAACATTAGTTTCAAGTTCAATGTGAATTGGCATATGCTAAAACAAACCCATGTCCCCAGAGATGGCTGAATTTACTCCCTCTGCTCAGTACATTAGGCCCATCAGGCGATTCACATATACTTTGTACAAGTTTATACTGATGGCATTAGAAAAGTGTGAAATATCAAATGTCGCATATTAAAGCACCTGTCAAAACACAAGAACCTGATGAGATAATGTAAAGATTCTTAGATTATTTGCTAAAACTTCACTTTTCAGACTTTCTGTTCTAGAAAAACACAGCAATTTTTTTTTTTTTTGCCACTGAGTAAAACTTTCTCATGCATATAATCCCTTTGGTTTCATTGAGAAATGAAACAGCCCAGTGTTAAGTGACAGAAGTAAAGTTGGCAGAACCTGCACATATGCTTCCCAGCTACTCTGCACCAGAGCAGCTTTGTGGCAGCATGTCACTGCAGAGCAGCACTTGCACTTCAAGCTGAAAACTTTACTTGGTATACTCTAGCAAAAGCCGTGCACAGAATCCCTTGAGTAGCTCACCCAAGTTACCAGTGTCTTCTGTGTTTTTCTTAGTTGAGTAAATGTAGCATTTTCCCTGCTCCTGCTGATGCTCAAAGGCATCTTCTTTTCTCCAAAATTGTTCTGTGGAACATGACACTGTAGAAAGGAAATCATTTTAGTTAGCTAAAGAGATAGAAATTTGGCAGAGCAAGTAATTGATGGCCTCTGAAGGTTTAAGGAGAAGAGATTCTTGGTGCAGGGAAAGGTTTTTTTAGTAGCAATAGACAGTAATAGTTCAGATGCAGGAGGTCCCTGTGTTTTGGAAAAGGGAGAGCTCAAGTGTTGCAGGGAGGTTGAGGCTGGTGTATCTTTTATGGTAATTTAGATTAAGAAGATTTAGAGTGCAGAACTTTCAAAAAACGAGGGGAATTCTCCCCTGCCAACCTGTAGTGTCTATTTCATTTATCGTAGCACCTTGCCTTGCAACACTTCTGAGAGTGTATTTAGAACAGGCCTATTCATGAAAGCACAAGTTTTAAAGAGTAGTCACTGACCTTGCATACCCACTGTTGAATGTGCAGCCTGAGTTTGATTTTTACAGATTCTGATGTGAAAGAACTGGCTAGAAAGTTTATAAGATTGGACCCACACAACTATAAAAGCATCGAAAGCAAGTGGTCAAATGTTTAGATTTAGGACTTTGTAAGTATTTATATTAACTGAAAAGAAGCAAGTCAACATAGTGTATACAAATGTGTAACTCTGGATGCCATATCATAACATGTTGAAGATTATTATCTTCTGTAGGATACATGCTGCTGACTTACATAAGAAACATGTTTTTCAAAAGAAAAATTAAGTCCTCAAAGACCTGTAAGAAATGATAACCTCTGATTTGAATGTTTGATTTATTTTCTCTTTAATTTAAATATCTTTCTCTCATATAAATTACAAATCAATACCCAAAGCACAAGCGATTCATTAGTCTTATCTCCTGCTTGGCATACACTAAAACTACCATGATTATCACTTGTAAAAAAATTCTTGTTAATGAAAGTACCTCTTCAGGTCATTTCTTCACAGCCTATGATCTAAGATAAACAGCTATAGCTCAGCAGACCATTGTTAAGTATTTTTTTGTCTATTCTGAGAAATGATACAGATTTAGTTCATCATACCTCATTAATGAATTGGAGTAGAACATGATGTTAGTGAGAGGTTCATTTTCTCCTACAGAAAACAAATGTTTTGCGTTTTTTTTCCTAATAGTATTTGCTAATTAGTATTGAGATATTGGTATTCAAAATACAATATGTGAAATGTTCAGATGAAGCTGATTGGATTCACATTTTATTATGCAGCATTATACTTAATGGCACATTCAGTCTCTAGGAAGGCATGACCTGTGGTTAAAAAGAAGAGAGGACAAAATAAAGAGCTCATTCTCTGACACTGACTGACTTGACCTTTTTCATCTTGTTGCTTCCCCGTTCTCTCCTCATCTGCCTTTTTGGATCTGAACTGTTTGACAGAATGGTGTATAGCTTGTGCTGTATTATTTGACAAATATATTGTGTTATAAACACATACCCTATTTTAAGTCATTTGCATAAAGGGTAAGTTAATAATTGAGGTGTCCTGATAAATTTTTCATGTCTCTATGGATCACAGTTAATTTTCTTTTTTTTTATAGAATTTTAGATGAATTTAAAGTATTGGGAAACCTTGGTGTATCTGTGATTACAAAATGCTTATTATTTAGTATTTAAGCTGAAATGTCGAAGATAATCACAGTGATTTGACTAATTGAGTTTTGGCTGACTGACTCAATGTACCTTAAAATCTCAGAAAGATTTTCTGAGAAATGATACTTAGGGTCATTTGGAAATTCAGTAACTTTTAAGATGTCTGAAATTAGATACAGATGATTAAGACAGCCAGTACCACTAGTCGATTGTCGTCCAACTTCTATTTTAAAAATCCTAGTGATGATAATAATATTATTGGACTCTGTCCCTTGTAAATTTTGTGTTAAAAAGACTGCCTTAGAGTTTTTTGCTCTTTAGTATTCTGTAGAGCCTCTGTGTAGAGAAACTTCTATTAATTAATCCCACAACTGAGTAAAATATTCAAGCTACACAGTAAGACAGTGACTTAAAATAGCTTTTATTCTTTTTTATGTTTTTTCTTTCTTATGCATGGAATAAAGAATTAAAATGTTATTGATGCCTTGATTAGTTCTTTTATTGGTTGGGGGAGAGTTTGCTAGGCCATAAACCATTAAGCCACCACCTAATGGCAATCAGAGTTATTAACTGTGAAAAAGGAGTTATGATTGTGCAGTTGTAAGGTGATGAATGGGTACGTTGAGAAAAAAAAAAAAAGTGAGAAACCTATTCCTGTGTGAGTTATTGGTGTTGAATGACTATAATGCAGTTTTGGTGTTTCGGTTTTTTTTTTGTTTGTTTTGTTTTGTTTTTACTTTTAATATATCATGAACCTTTTCATTAATATCTTTCCAACTGATTATCTAGTATCTAATATTTTTTTCAGATGAATTATCTAATATCTAATTTCTTTCCTTAAAGAGAAACTTCTCATGATGGCATCAGAAAGGACATAATCACAAAGCACCCAATAGCTTACAAGAGCTGCCTGAAAAGCAGACATTTGATATTGTTAGAAGGGAGAAGTGTAAGTCACAGGTCCTTCAACTGAGACAGATGCAGTATGTAGGTATCTTTGTGGATAGGTACCTGTGGGCATCTGGAAGAGAGGGAGCTGCACACAGAGAAATATGTGTATTTCAAAGTGTACAAAATGTTCCCTAACAGTAACACTGTTTTCTGTACAAAGGTTTTGCCTGTTCTTCATATTACCTCTGCATAAAATGGTGTTGATGAGGCTTATTTTACTATTGAGGCACTTGTGTTTAAAAAAACTGTCCTCAGATGAAAGGACTACAGTCTGTAAATATAAAGCCTGTCATTGCTAATAACAAGTCTAGAAAAGTAAATTTATGTGCCTAGATCTTTGGTTTGAATTGTACACCCAACATTACAAACAATTTCTGAACCTATTTTTTATGGTGTACAATGTTGCCTATTAGTTCTCTTTCATAATTTAATTTGCTGTGTTATAATAGTTACGAGGCCCATCCTTTTCACTTATTTTTTCATCACTATTTATATAAAAACATTTCTAGTCATTGAAGAGACCTATGGGGACTGCATTCTGAAAATAAAGAGTATGTATCTTTCTCCATCTTGATGTAATACAGATGATGAATATTAATTAAACAGGCAACTTTTAAAGTACAAGTTTCCACCTAGATCTTTGTAGTCTCCTTTTCTTTAACTCTATCACCTCATAAAATAAGGAAGAACTACTGATCGGGAAGCACAGAGTGATGCAATAGGCAAAGCAAGTTTGCATTGCTTTGTTGAATGTCCTATCAAGTGCCTTGTGCTAGCTTGTCAGATCTAATCAAAACTCTTTGATGCTGTGGTTTCTGGATGAGTGATTTGATTTTAGGTAAATTGGGCATTCATATTTATGCTTTAAACTAGATGTGGCATATAATGTTTGTGTTTGATCACTGCTCCAGTAAACACAAAGGTGGGGTGTTTTTTTTTTATTATTTTGCAAGTAAGACAGAGAGTTGCAAGATTGTACTTGACTTGCAAAACAACAAAATAAATCTTACAAAAAAGTCAGCATTCAATAAATTATGCACTTCACATCAAGCTGTGTCAACATCTTAAATGAAGTATAGCTTAAAGATAAGGTGTTAAAAGGGAAAATTATAGTTGTACAGTGAGTTTCTTTAAAACTATCACTTATCCCTATTCCATCACTGTAGCTGTTATTTTCTCTTTTGGGTTTTATTTTTTCCTACATTTTTGGGCTAAAGTGTCTGAATTATGACAGAAACTGCCATATTATGAATAATTCTTGATAAATGCAGAAGAAGATGAAATCTCTACAAACTCAATGAACATTTAAGGTCACATATATAATATTAGTACTGACAGATTGTTGAAAACTGAGGGCTCTTCTTGAACTGAAGGAAGCGTCATTGAAAATCTGGGATTTTTTTAAGTATGTATTGCATGTCGTGTACATATTACAAAATTCTTGTTTCTGACAAGTACACACTCTCAGATTGACACTCATTTTTCCTTCCTGTGGCTTTAGTCCAATACACAGCCCTTCTGTTCTTTTTACCCTCTCACACTAGCATGCCCATATGATAAGGTACTAAACTTAATACACTTTTGAACTTCACCACTGGGTTATCATTTCAACAGGTTGTTCTTAATTTGTAAGAAGAAAGTTCACAGCTGAAATGTGTGAGAAGAAATTTCAATAAAGAGGTAATCTCGGAAAATTCAGTTTACTTTTGCTTTGGATCAGCATGCAAAACTTCACCTACCCAACTCATCTGCACAGCACACAAAGGCAAGCCATTTGCTCCATTAGTAAATGCCACTTCTCTTAACTGTTGGCATTTCCCAATTTCATTCAAGGTGGAATCAGGAAATGTAGATATATATGAAAATATTTGTAATAACTACAAGAGGCTAATAATTATCTTCAAAGCAACCAAAGTCAGGAAATTCAGACTTAAGCTTCCAAAATCAACCGAAGTTTTGGTGTTTATTTCCACACACTATCAACCTCCTTACGGTACAGGATCTGAGTCATACATCAAGTGATTAGAAAGGTTTGAGCCACTTCAACCAATGTCAGGATGAATGTTGGACACAGTTCTTTTTCACTCTGAATTGCATGAAACATTGGCCAGTTTTCTTTCCAAAAGCAGAAAACGGGAAGAGGGATGTAGAGGTGGTTGATACTTGCTGTGTGACTGGGTAGTTTCAGTAGACTATGTTCTGCATTTGGGCCAGTAACCCTTACTTTACGGCTCTTGTTGAGAAATAGGTGTATCATACTACATTAGCAAATAGTGTTTCTAGAGTAGAGCCACAGCCAAAATCGTGCAATGCTGTAGACTGTGCTAATGGCTCATTTGCTTTTTAACTTTGCTCCCTTGATATCAGAGAAAACTGCAGGATTCTGGACTGTAAGATGGTGTCTTACAGTAGTAGCTATGTGGGGAAGCCTGGATTGTACATGGAGGCTGACAACTGGTAAAGAATTTAAGCCCTTGAGAAACTTGGTTATAACTATCTTGAAATTCAAAAAGCCTTTGGTTTATCAAATATCCTACAAGTCTATGAGGTGCTCTATTTCTTTCGTGAATATGCATTTGCAACGTTATCTGCATCTGAATTTTAATTTATTAGTATGCAAATACTTATGAATACTGGATTTTTACCTGCTAATTCTTGTTAAAAGGGTAGAGATGTCACACAATAAAGCACAAGAAATCTAAATCAGATTTTTACCAGCTAAGCTTAAATTGTGTGGCTCATTTGCTTGTTTCACTGACTTTCATTGCATCCTGTATTGTCTTAAGGGCACCTTGAAGTTCTGGAGGCCATGATTCACTGTTCCGAGATGTCTGAGAAACTTTCTATTGACTTAAATGAAGAGTGTATCAGAGCCAAGAAATCCACCAGAATTTATGAACTTTTCAATGACTTGATGAAGTTCTCAAAGATGCAGATATTTTTGGAGAAATGACTCAAAATTAAGCACTGAATCTTTATGAAATTATGCTCAGGGATAATTAACTAACATGACAGCAAGGGGAAAGATACTTAAGAAAGATTTTAAATGAGTCATCATCACTTAATAGTTCCTGCATATATTTTACAAACTCCAAGCCCTATCCTTAAAAGCTTCTTGCAAGACAGGTCTGCTTTTTATGTTTTTGACTGACTTACATGTAGCTTCAAAATTATTTAGTTATAGGTAAGTTTTAGTGGCAATGCTAATTCACTGCTTCTTTTGCCCGTACAGTATCCTCCTACCTAAGGGCATGAAACTTGCTATTCCATAAGATATATCTTTGTTCCATGTCTGAGGAGCACCTAAAGAATCATTACTTTTTAGAAATACAAAACATATCTAATGTTATATGAAAGACAAGTTGTACTACATAGCCAGTTGAAGTTCATTTATGGTTACGACAGGAGCTTTTAAGGAACAGTTTCTGAAATACAGAGCGTGAAGGAAGGATGCCCTCTATCTTTCATGTGAGTCTAGTGAATGTATACTGAATATCACAATATGTGAAGAAAAACCATATTTTAGTGCTGCGTGAATTCAGATACATAGGAGAAAGAATTCCTTTTAATCCATTGACATTCTAGAGGTCAGAACATGGTTCTTAATTTCTGTGGAAAACTTTGGCATTTTAGTGAACTATGTTAGTCAAAACCCTGAAATATTTTGGCCAGGAAATATTTTTTAGTAGTTCTAGTTACTGTATTATTCAGGTCCCCTTGTTCCCAGTCAGACTACATCTTCCCTTATGCATTATCATTCCTCAGTGAAGCCAAAATGTCAGATTTCCTTCTCCTCACATAAAGTCTGTGTTCTTCAAAACTCTTCTTTATTACTCCTCTTCGTTCACAGAACATACTAGCAATTGCCTAAAAGAATATAACTTTTGTTTTGTGATCAACAAATAATTACATGCTTGGGGTGTGTACCTCCTCATTTTCCATTTTCTGCTACTGGGCTCAAATGCCTTCTTTGGAAGACAGGCTACTTACCTGTAGCCTGACCAATAGTTATTTATTTTTGTCCTTTGGCCCAATTCCATTCCTTATTACTCTGCTTAGCCAGAACTTTCCTTTCCAATACCCAAGATATATCTCTCATTTATTCCAGTTGTTTCTTTTATGCTTACCTGTATTTTTACAGTCCATCAGAGAACAGCCTTTCAATTTACTTATCCCATAAAAATATGTAACAAGTCATATCCAAAGCTTTGTGTAATTGCATAAATAAAGAACATATGTATCTGAGAGACAGCTGGTTGACAGGACAAAATTCATTGCCCTGGCACAGAGGAGAGAAGATTGCAAGGGATATGATTTTACTAATTTGTAGCTTTGTTAGTCTAGCCCACCTGGGAATTGTTCTCAGGGTAACTCAGGAAGTGCAATTCAGCTTTTCCTTCTGTTAGAATCATCTTTCTATTAGAACTTAATTCCTGTATTTGAAAGGCTGAACCAGACCTTGAATCAACCAAGTCCTTTCTCCAGCTTCTTAAGGAGATTCCTTCCTCATATCTCTCCTTTTGTGTTGGTGTGTAAAGTAAAAAATGTAAGTAGAAAAGTGTGAGGTAATGCCACCTCATGTAGCCTTGGGCACCTGCCACATGGAAGTCTCTCATCCTATCCCAGGAAAGATTCCTAGATAATTTATAGATCCTTTCTTGAGGCTGGGCATATAGATAAATCACACAGCAGGAGAGATCTACTCTATCATCTCTGAAAAATCTGCCTGTAGAATATGGTGCTTCTCATGCACCATGGCCTGCCACTGTGGCTAGAGGACTTATTGCTCAATCCATACTTGACATACTTATGCAAACTGATAGCTAGCTCACTGCACATTTCTAAGACCCATTTTTTAATGGAAGGATACCTTGGTGAGTCACATAGTAACCCCAAAATGGCAAGGAAAATGCAGATTGGTCTCTTGTCTGCAGTGGCAAGTTAGGAGACAACTGCTTCACCAAATTCCAAAGAATTTCTTCAGCAATGGACTATTGTGATCTTCCACAGAGGTAACAAATGGCTCTTGTCCATCTACTACCCTCCAAAATAAAATCCTGAAAAATTGATAGGCAAGTGGAGAAAACTGATGAGTCCAAAAGTGATTTACTACAATTAGTATTGATGTAAGTGTTTGAAGAAGTGGACAAACCATTTTGCAGGCCCTCTCAAGCTCAAAATTGAGTGAAGTCCCTCTATCACCCAACAGATGTCCTGAATGTCAAAGGTGTGTTTCATCTGTCATCCAAAAGCAGGCAGGAATCACAGCCCCAAAGAACCAGAAGAATCTCTTGGTTTTCTTTGCTCATGAAGGCTGCCAAGCTGTAATTGTGATTGGTTTTAGTGGTAAAATACAAATGTTCAAAGATAGAAATGGTGGGACAAATGCCCTGAGATCTCACACCCCTGAGTGATTTATAGAAGGGAATGTTAGTAAGATGTATCCCAACCAGACTGTCACTCCAAGCTCTTGCTTTGCAACTCCATAACCCAAATAATCACTGAAATTAAAATGAAAGAGGAGGAAGTCCAATTTTTTTTTTCTCTGTGGAAAATGGTCAACTGCATGTACTCTCTGTCTTCCTATTCAGCCCCATATGCTTGGATTAACCCTTACTAGGCACCCCTTAATCAACCCAATGGAGGGCTTCACTTTAATTATAACAAATATAACAAATTTCTTCAGGAAAGAAAAAAGGGATCTTGTCAAGTATCCCAGTGGTGCTCTAGTGTGAGGATTCACTTTGGGCAGAACTGTGTCCAAGAAAGATCTTACATGGGACTAGATGGGAGCTACATGTGTGAAAGCCTGGTTGTTTGGCCTGAGCATAAAGAAAAATGATGAGGATTGGCAACACCATGGCACTTGGCCAAACACCCCTTTTCAAGACCGTGCACCTGCAGTAGCCTGTAATGTGTATTACCTTTCACATTGGAGCTAGCTCAACAGTGTGAAGCAGACTAAGAAATGCTCTGCAGTTTGTGTGGTGAATACTGTTTTACCACCTCTTACCCCAAAATCAAGGTGTTAACTGGGATCCAGTCACATAGTCACCTCCCACCAGACACCTGAGTGGTGCAGAGAGAGATGATAACTGTCGTGTTTCTTAAGGACTCTATCTCTTAATTTTGGTAGCTTTTGTTGGAGAACTTGAGATAGACTTTGCTACAGCGTGTATTTTAGAGTAGATAAGGAAAATTGTTCAACCTTTTCCACATTGCCCTGTGTCCCCATTTTCCCTATTGTCAGTGGAAGTGGTGGTGTGGCTTTCTTCCCCCTCCCTCTCCACTGGAGAGATTGCTTTCACCTACAAGCTGAGCAGAGGGCACATTGCACTCTGCCCCCACCCCTTGCACCCTCCATCTCCTGCATCTCTGTGGACTGAATACAAGGTAGATGCTGTAAAAAATCTTATTGCACTTCAGAGCTTGCTGTGTCTGACTTTTACCTTACATGGTCAAAATGCTGACTTCTCACAATTGTTCTCTTCTAAGCAATTACAGTGTAAGTTATCAGTTCACGTGTAGAGTGGCAGACATTGTGCAAGGTAGAGCTGCTATGATGATAACGAGCAAGGCTGCAGAGAAGTCAATTACATAAGACCAGCAGAGCTCATAGACTCAATTCATTAGTGTTCTTCTAACCTCCAAATCACCATTTCAGGTCCATCCCTAGGGGCTGTGATATATATGAGAGACGTTAAAGATAACGCCTCAGGCCCTCTGATATCCTTGACAGCAAGAGGAGCTATATCTTTTAACTCCTTTCTCTTGGTTCCACTCCTCCTCTCTCTGGTACCCTTTCTGTGGCAGTGCTGCGCCCCAGACCATGAGCTTTGGAATAGCAAATACAATTTCTCCTATGTTGCTTAAGAAATGCTGAATAAAGAACTGCTCACATACATGACAAAGAAGAGCAAAATAAAAGTGCCCCTAACAAGGACACTGTTCACTCAATGAAGAATTGCAAAAATAAAAATATTACATAAATTTATATTGAAATGTTCAATAAGGAGGAATATTAATGGAGGAAACAAGAAATCTCGAGTGACTAAAAATGAACATCACGGCCAAGCTTCCTCCAAGTATGATTATATTGAAATTAGCTGATTCTACCAGACATGAATTTGATTGTATGGCTCAAACAGAGAAATACAAAGCATTTAACAGCATAGAATGATCTGACAGCACTTTCTTTAAAGCTAACAAAAATAGTAAATAATTTGCAATAGCAACATTGTATTAGCTCATTATTTACGACAGTATTTTGCCAAGAATTGGCAGGGATGGAGAGTACAATGAGATGGCAGGGCCCTATGAATGCTAAAGGGAAATTATTGTAGCCTAAATGGAAAAACTGATTTATGTTTATGGCAGACCTGAAGGCAGAAGGACTCCCAGGGGTAAGAAGAGGACAGTAATGATGGGGCTCAGGCACAAATCGAAATCGTGGTTGCGCTGCTGTGGAAATGGTATAGAAAGTTCATCCTGAAGGATTAATGCACTTGTCAGCTGCCTGAAAGGACAGGAGAGGCATGGTTGTGTAGGGAAGCTGATCCAGATACTTAAAGAGAAGAGGGCCCTGGCTCCTGCTGGCACTCAGTCAGTCAGCTTTGCTGTTAGGGGATCACTAGTTGACCGGAACTGAAAAGTCCTCGTCTCAGTTTGTGCTTTGGAAGTGTAGATAAGATATTTTAAGCAAAGTCCACTTCTGTTCTTTTCATTGCGTTATCATTCTGGTTTTAGCAAAAACAAGAATTGGTTAAGAGTAACACTGACTGAGTAAGCTCCTCTAGTCCAAAGTGAATTTTTGAATTTTCTCTGAGGAAGGTACTGAAATCTGGACAGTTTCTTGAATCTGCCCTTTTCTTGCTTCCCTTCCCTCTTCACTCTCAAAAAGTATCAATTTTTGTATGGGAACTACTTGCAATACACATGCAGCTAATTACAGAAGATGGGAATCCATGGAAGTACTGATTGCGATAGGGACAGGCATTTAGCATTGTGCATTGTCATGCAGAGATAACTGAACTAGCTCTTTTCAAACCACTTGTGTACCAGAAACTCTCTTCTTGATGGTCCGCTTGAGCTAAAAGCACAGGCACTTTACACCTAGCTGTGACGTTACCACTCCTCAGATGAAATGGAGCACCTGATTTTGGGAGTGCTTCTAGTCCATCCCAGTGCAAAGTAAAACAGGGTCACTAATACTTGTTAAAGATAATGAATGGAGCTCTTACAGAAATGAATGCATGACTGTATACAAGAAGGCCAAGTGCAAGGTCCTGCACCTGGGTCGGGGCATTCCCCAATATCAATACAAACTGGGTGACGATTTGATTGACAGCAGCCCTGCAGAGAAGGACTTGAGGATACTGGTGGATGGTGGATGTAAAATTGAACATGAGGTGTCAATGTGCGCTCGCAGCCCAGAAAGCCAAACGTATCCTGGGCTGCATCAAAAGAAGTGTGGCCAGCAGGTTGAGGGGGGTGATTCTCCCCCTCTACTCTGCTCTCATGAGACCCCACCTGGAGTACTGCATCAGACTCTGGGGTCCCCAGTACAAGAAAGATATGGACCTATTAGAGCGTGTCCAGAGGAGAGCCATGAAAATAAGGAAAGGGCTGGAACACCTCTCGTATGAAGAAAGGTTGAAAGAGTTGGGGTTGTTCAGCCTGGAGAAGAGAAGGCTCTGGGAAGACCTTATTGTGGCCTTTCAATACATAAAGAGGGCATGGAGAGAGACTTTTTACCAGGACCTATAGTGACAGGACAAAGGGCAATGGTTTTAAACTGAAAGAGTGTATATTTAGATCCAGCCGGCTGAACATGAGCCGGCAGTGTGCCCAGGCGGCCAAGAAGGCCAATGGCATCCTGGCCTGTATCAGAAACAGTGTGGCCAGTAGGAGTAGGGAAGTGATGGTGCCCCTGTACTCGGCACTGGTGAGGCCGCACCTCGAATACTGTGTTCAGTTTTGGGCCCCTCACTACAAGAAGGACGTTGAGGTGCTGGAACGTGTCCAGAGAAGGGCAACGAGGCTGGTGAGGGGTCTGGAGAACAAGTCTTATGAGGAGCGGCTGAGGGAACTGGGACTGTTCAGCCTGGAGAAAAGGAGGCTGAGGGGAGACCTCATCGCTCTCTACAACTACCTGAAAGGAGGTTGTAGCGAGGTGGGTGTTGGTCTCTTCTCCCAAGTAACAAGTGATAGGACGAGAGGAAATGGCCTCAAGTTGCGGCAGGGGAGGTTTAGATTGGATGTAAGGAAAAATTTCTTTACTGAAAGAGTGGTGAAACATTGGAACAGGCTGCCCAGGGAAGTGGTGGAGTCCCCATCCCTGGAGGTTTTTAAAAGACGTGTAGATGAGGCGCTTAGGGACATGGTTTAGTGGGCATGGTGGTGTTGGGTTGACGGTTGGACTCGATGATCTTAGAGGTCTTTTCCAACCTCAATGATTCTATGATTCTATGATTCTATGATTGGATATACAGAAGAAATTTTTTACAATGAGGGTGGTGGTGAGGCACTGGCACAGGTTGCCCAGCGAAGTTGTGGATGCCCCATCCCTGGAATTGTTAAAAGTCAGGCTGGGGCTTTGAGCAACCTGATCTAGTGCAAGACGTCCCTGCCCATGGCAGGGGGGTTGGACTAGGTGATCTCTGAAGGTCCCTTCCAACCCAGACCATTTTACGATTCTATGATTCTATGACTGTGCCCTTATATTTACTGCTTTTTGGCCGAGTTATCTGAATTCAAGAACTGCACTAATGTACCTACTTGTTGGGCTGGCTTGAAGAAATTTGCCTAGATATTTCCATATAGTATTCTGCATGGACACATGCAAGGTTTAGCTCATAAGGGTCTGAGCATATGAAAAAACACCAATATGATACTAATATTGATCCTGTTTAGTCGGTTAATGTACTGATTTTGGTAAGGTCTGAAATGGGTCCTATATGAATATTTATAATAGTACTATGATTCTGAAATAGCAAAAAATATACTTTTATTGCACAACAAATAAATATAACCTCCTCTGATAGATATCGTTAAAAAAAAAGAAAACTAAAGGGTGTTTCTTTATGTATGAAATTCCATAATACATGTGCTATAGTGCTACATTATTGATTTATGATGGAATCAAAGCATCCAGTACCACATAATAGATTAGAAACTCTTTGACAGATAGAGAGCTGAGGTTAATGCAGGGAATAGTTATGACCCTTAGTATTTAAGCTCTTGTGATTATTTTAAAAGAGTGGTTATATTTGACACTGGTTGAATTTGTCAGTTACATCAAAATAAGAGTAACAGCAAATAGACAGAAGAAAGTTAAACTTCAAGGAGACTTAAAGAGGTCAGAATAGTCCAATGCAAGAACATGACATACATTCATGTAAAATACTGAGGAAGAATAAAATAGCATCAAAAATTAGAAGATGGATACCCTGAAACCAGCCGGGAACATCTGGAGATGATGAAACCCCCCCCCCCACCCTAAATACAAGACACATGTTCTGGATGATATGTAGAACATGGGAGGAAATAGTGTAGCTTTCATAGCACTGGTGAGTCAGTACATGGACTAAATCGTGAGCTTTTGGTTCCATTACATAGGAAAGATTGGAGAAACTGAGAAAAGATAAAAGTGTCAAGCAAAATGCTTTGAGAGACAGTAAGTCAGACTTCTGATGTAACATATTTGAAAAAACTCAAGTGATGTGAGTGCTTACTTCCCAACGGCTTTGGGACAGAGACATGGGTCAAATGCAGATCTTGATTTGGTAAAACACTGTAGCACAGACTTAATTTTCAACATGTGCTTAAGCAGAGCTCTTTTCTTCAGGCATTGACTTATTCTCCAAAATACTGGGGAAATATGGAATTTAAGCACACAGGACAATTTTCACACTGAAAGACCTTGCTAAATTATAACCTATTAAGATGCAGAAAAAGAGTAATGTGAAGGAAATCCTCATGCAATGGGAGGTGTATGGAATAATTGATACATAGGAAATGCTGATTACCCTACTTGTTTTAATTTATTTTGGTATAAACAATGACTCAAAATGAAAGGCCTTTTCAGTACACCTTAAAATGTACTGCACTGCTTCTTGGACTTGCTGGGATCTAAATCCCTAGGTGAAAACTGAACAGATGGGAAAACTGTTCTACCACTGATCCTTCCACTTGCATTTGATTCATTGAAAATTCTTGAGAAATAGAGAATTTTGCTTCTGATGCTGTTAAAAAACTGGTTGCCTTTCACCCTCTTTTTTCACCTTCATTTTCTTTCACCTTCTGATTTTTTTTTAATGCAGTGGATGTATCCAGGATGACTGAGCAGTTGGGAAAATTTGGTTTCTGCAGTACAGTTATGAGGAGTTGCTCACTGTGTAGTCTGCCAGTCTCATACTGGGCAGCAAAATGTTTCAACTTTTACTACTGTGTTTGCACAGTCCTTGAGGGCTATCTAGCAGGAAGGAAAATGCAGCTTGGGAAATTAAAATAATGTAATATTTTCCACCTATACAAAGAATTAGCAGCAATAAAATATTTGCTACAAGGAGAAATAGAAACAAATCTTTTCTCAGTGTTCAGGTGTTTATGAAAACCTTCATGTGTGGAGGTGAAATTAAGAACAAATAAGTCATGACCTCAGCTAAACACAGAGGCTGAGATTGGCAGGTCTTGAGTGTGTAGTGCAGCTCAGAGGGACCAGCTTTAAATCACGTCCTATACCTTGCTTTACCTCCTGGCTGTGTGAAATGTTCTTTGATAAGTTTCTGAAGGCTTCTTTAACCTGTGCTGACTGTGAGCTTCCCAAAGGGGTCTTCTGACACAGCCCATTATTCCAGGCTACATCCCGTATTTGTTGCCTCAGCACTCTTACCCTGCCTATATTCATCTATACTTCACTGCGACCCTTTCCAAAGGATTTCTTTCTAGGGCCTTGAATCTGGTTATAGCTCCTTTATCACTGAGGAAAATCTGACGCTAGCTTTCTGCAAATACTCAAAATTATGAGCCAAAGACATTGGATACACTCTTTTTGAGTTCAGAGGTCATGGGAGAGGTCTCCCCAGGTGAGCTACAAAACCAGCTTTTCCAACTTATAATCACAAAAGTGAGATGTACTGATTTGGTCCTTGAGAGACCTTACCATTTACTAAGATCCTGGAAGTCTAATGAGAAAAGCTGTAAATGTCGGCCTCGTGAATAGCCGTTTTGCTTTTATAGGTGAAAAGGGGAAAATCACCTCAAACATCAAGTGCAGTTTGATAGGTGCAAAAGAAATTTGAATTAAACTGGTTTGGTGATCCTGAAACAAGCTGTGTTTTACTTCATGTTACATTTCAAAGTGTGCTGGTTTTGGTGGGATAGAGTTAATTTTCTTCACAGTAGCTAGTATGGGGCAAAGTTTTGGATTTGTGCTGGAAACAGTGTTGATAACACAGGGATGTTTTCGTTACTGCTGAGCAGTGCTTACACAGAGTCCAGGCCTTTTCTGCTTCTCACACCACCTCACCAGTGGGTAGGCTGGGGGTGCACAAGAAGTTGGGAGGGGACACCGCCGGGACGGCTGACCCCAACTGACCAAAGGGATAGCCCATACCATATGACGTCATGCTCAGCATATAAAGCTGGGGGAAGAAGGAGGAAAGGGGGACGTTCAGAGTGATGGCGTTTGTCTTCCCAAGTAACCATTACATGTGATGGAGCCCTGCTTTCCTGGAGGTGGCTGAACACCTGCCTGCCCATGGGAAGTAGTGAATGAATTCCTTGTTTTGCTTTGCTTGTGTGCACAGCTTTTGCTTTCCCTATTAAACTGTCTTTATCTCAACCCATGAGTTTTCTCACTTTCACCCTTCTGATTCTCTCCCCCATGCTACCAAGGGGGAGTGAGCGAGTGGCTGTGTGGTGCCTAGTTGCTGGCTGGGGTTAAACCACGACAGAAAGCAAATTGCTTTGTCCACTTTTTTTCAGCACTTTCAGTAGTTTCATAGGCTATCAAGATCAAGAGTAGAAGAAATAAAAGTCTTTAAGTCTTAAATATAGTTTCTTCTTGGGTTACTTAGACACTTAAATACAGATTTGTAGATGCTTCAAGACTTCGGATCCAGCCCCGCAAAAAGACTTCCATGCCTAACTTTTACTGAAATTCACAGGAGTTAGACAGATGCCTGGCTAACTTGGGTGATAAGCGGCGAGAACATAATTCCTACTGAGCTGCAATGAAATTCAGGCTCCCAAATAATTTAATCCAATATTCACACCATCTCCTACAAGTTTACCTTCAATGGAGCAACCGCTGTATGAAGGCATGGTACTGTATGCAGGAATGACAAAAAACAGACATTCTGTCACTCGGGGCTGATAGCTGCTGCCTCTCTCTGAAGTCAACAAGATGCCCTAGGAGCTAGGCATGAACAGATAATGTTCTGAATAGAACACTTAGGTGCTTTGGAAATCTTTTACTATATATCAACAGGCAGAGCTCAAAAATAAATAAAGACAGTCTTACTGAGAAATTATCAGCTTTAACAAACTGGTTTGAGCGCATGCATTCTGGCAGGCTGGTGAAACTTGTTTGCCTCCTCTATTTTTAAGGACTTCCTACTGCCTATTCCCTTTTTGCCAGGAGTTCAGACATTGAGTAGGAACACTTTGTTCTGGGTGCTGCTTTCCAAAATACTTGTTGGAGAGCACACAACAAAAATATTTTACCACAGGTGAAAACAAATATCCCTAAATAGCAATTACAAACAATTACTTAGCTTTTTGAAACATTTTGGTTGTGTGTTTGTGTGTTTCCTCTCTTTTTTTAGACACTCAGTAATAATTTGTTAAACAAATTATTTTAGAAAACATAATAAACATTAAGTATGCATCAAAGGCATCTGGAAGTGCTATGCACTGCACACAGAAACAGTGGGATTAATCTATGCATATTCAGCACTGGAGGTTGTTCTCTTTCTAAAAGTTTTACATTAGCAACCCAAACACACAACCCAGGTCAGGAACATGCTTAAACAAAAGAGATGGACTGGCAATAGAATTTTAGAGCCAGGGCATTTTGGAAATCCCATGAAACATTGCTATCATCTTTGGCACTTAAATCCCAGTGAATACCTGGCCCATTTTCAGATCTATCTATCTCAGCTGTTTTGGGGGATGTAACAGAGGTGCCCAGGTCAGGGCTGATGACAGAGGAGTCACGAGCTGGTCACACTCCTAGCTCAGGCCAGTGCTGATTACACTGTCAAACAATCTAAAGTACAGCAAGAATTTTCTTGCTGTTTTATACGTAAAGAATACAGTTGCCACACAGGGTTACTAGGACCAAATGAAAGCAGAATATCAACACAGAAAAAGGAAATTTCTGGGGAGGAACATGGCTCAGGCTCTTAAAAGATGCAAGTACTACCAGTACTGCTTGGACCAAGCACTCTATGTCCTCATTGCTAATTTTTGGTGCTGGAAAAAACCATGCATATTATCCTATTCTGAAAATTATTTTGTTTTCATGCATATACCGTACATGCGTGGGTAATACAAGTTTGCTCAGAAAGGCTTCGTACCTGACACAGAACAGGAGGAGGAAGAAGGTAGACCAGAGTTTTGCTGCTTCAACGAATCTTTCTTTCCTCTTCATTTCCCAGCAGAGTCTTTCCCCACTGAAGAACGGAGAGTACCGAAGTACTTGTTTTCAAATGTTACATGACAGATGGGTTTCTATGCTTGAAAATGGTTGTATTCGTGGTGCAATAAGCCTACTTCAAAACTCTGGGACTCAATGCCTGAGGTGTTTTACGTTCACATGTGAAAAAGAAATTCAGGTTCCAAAGAACTTGTAGTTAACGAAAAAATAAATTTAAAAGACTGAATTTGGACAAAAAAGGGTCCCTGTAACAGATACAAACAAGAATATAATTTTTAAAAAAAAAAGTTTGCATAGTTTCACATGTAGTTTGTTAAAGCAAACCCCATTATTTTTAGGGGAGGCTTCACCTCAAATAGCTCTAGGTGAGATCGGAGGCATTTCAGAGTTGTAATGGATGCTAAGGAAGGGAGGCAGTCCCATCCAGTACCTAACACAAGTGCAGCAAGCTGTGTCTGGCAGCGTCTGTCCACCTGTCTGTCTGTCTGTCTGCTATGGCAGGAATTTTAATCTTAGTCTTACAGTGTCACCTCACCTTGCGTTTTCTTTCATGCTTATTGTGACCTGTTACTGCTTTAGTAATGTAGATTGCAAGACTTCTGTTGACACATCCTGAGGGTTGGAAAGTTCCACACTTCTCCTGTAAGAGCATGACTTCACAGCTCTTAGTTTCCCACATTTTTTGTTTCATAGTTTCTACAAATTAAAATAACTCCACCAATATTTGCTTGTTATATGACTAATTGCTGGTTTCCTTGCGTTTGCCTGTCTGTTGACCCCTGGATAATTCAACTGCTGTGTCCAAACACTTCTCTGTGATGGTCCAGACACTGTGGCATATTTTGTGCTACAGAAACATGTTGCAGCAAGAAAAATCGACTACAGTCAACTACAGTTCAGCCCACAGAGCCTCACAGGTACTAATAGTTTGTTGACATGTCATAATATTGCAATGTAAGACAAAAAGTCCTTTGACTTTGTAAGTGGTAAATGTTACAATAGATTGGATATGACAAGCACCACTTGCAGGACTCTAGTAAAATATAAGCAGGGTGACAGATCATCTGCACGTATGTAGCAAAAATGCTGCATATCTAACAAGCATTCACGAGTGTAACCCTTTCATCAGGCTTAACTGTATTTTACCGCCACTGAAAGCTGGGATGCAGGAAGAAAGTATTAGCAGTCAGAGCTTTTTCTGCAATTTGTCATGCATGTCAACACAGTGAAAGACATGCTTGAGCTGGCAGTGACAGTGCAATTGAACAGATAGCACAAGACATGCCCTTCACTTTGCTGACATGCACTCAACATACGTCAGAACACCACTCAGTAGAAGCAATTTCTGTCCTTGAGCGTTCCCAAGGAAGGGACGTGTTTCTCGTCTGGCACCTGTGCTGCTCTCCAGGCTCCAGCTCCTGATTAACAGAACGTGAGCAGCAGTCACAGCTCCGGTCTTTGCCTGTGCTGGAAGTTTAGTGTGAGATGAAAAACATTTTCAATTCATATGAGTAATGAACATTACAAATTAGACTCAGATCAATTATTAAATGAAGATCATTATGAAATATTAAAAGGAAGCTATTATACATAATGTAGCTGTCACAGATTAAAAATCGGCATTCATGTAATATCCTTCTCTGCCTGATAATGTATTTGGATATCTAATGTGTTTAAAAGGAGTGCAAAAAGTAAAGATAAGTCGGAGGGAGGTGCATCTATTAAAACAAGAACTGGACTTGCTAATGACTTCTGCAAAAGGGAGTTTTCTTCTGTCTTGGATATAGTTTATCTCTGGTCTATAGTGAGGACATGGAGGACACGTCATCTCAGGCCTGGGTACTGCTGTCATTATTACTGTCTTTGAAGACACTACTTTATTGTACACGTTCAGGGAGAACACAAATTTTGATTTAACATCTAGCCCTGTCACTTGTGTGAAGTCCTGGTGACTACAGAGTGGTTTTGTACTAATAAAATGAAGTTGCTGGTTGGCTGGGGGTTTGTCGTGACAGAAGGTACAAGTAGTAGAGTCACTTCTAAAGCCCTGCTGTGCTGAGATATTTTGCATTGCATCTGATGAGTCAGTGGTGCAGCTTTCTCTCCATGCTTGATGTGCTGAGGACTTGATGCTGTTACAAAACCTCATTAAATTCACCTCAGAGTTAGAGATGGTTGAAAAAAAGAGGAATCATTGATAGAGCAGTTCTCACATCATAAAATACTGGTTCCAGGGAAATGAGACATTCTGGGGAATTTTGTTGGTCCTTGTGAATTTTACAGTGGGAATCAGGCAGGTAAAGCTGGCCAAAGGACAGGATACCTGGTTCTCCTTGGGCCTCCTGTGCCTCCTGACTCCCCAGGTGGTGAGGCAACTGTCTTATCTGACGGCACTCCACTTTCCTCCTGGGCTGGGGGAGTCCTGTCCTCAAAGCTGGGGTGCAGTTTTCCCAGCATGCCAGCACCGAGGAGGACACACTGGCTTCTGTGTCCTGCTGGCTGAGGCCAGGAGTTGTCACCAGGGAGAAGGGTCAGGTGGAGAAGAGGCAATGGGGGATGAGGTCCCAAGGCACTGCAACCTGTCCAGGAGGAAGGGGTGGGAGACCAGCGGCTTGCTCATGTGCTATGACAGGGGCAGAAAGGGAGCAGAAATCCGGGCTGCAGTGAGAGGCCACTGGCCCTTTGCACCACGCAGTGGGGTGCCCGGGGCAGGGCAGGAAGCCCATTGGATGGATGGAGGGGGAGATTATATTTAGCTTCAAGAAAAACAAAATGTTTAGCAACCTGTCCTCTAAGGTTATTTCCATATTTCCAAAACAAAATCTGTTGGGAAGTCAGTACATTTCAGGATTTTGCTTTTTTGTCGGTACTGGGGAGGGAAGCTTAAAAATCACAAGTTGTTTTTTTTGTTTTTCATCAGAATGGACTTTTCCTATTTATCTCTGCTCTAGTGTTAACAGCTTATGTTTGTTTTTTGTTTTTATTTTGGAGACTCCCATTACAACAACCCCTGTTGGCCAAGAAGCCATTAGATATTTGTATGTTAACACATGCGGGTATTTTGATGCTTCAGGAGGCAAGGCTGCATTCTGCAGCGTTACCCTGTGAGAAAGGAAACTTTTGAGGCACTTGTGTTTGTTTTTGTGGTCTATTTTTGTGTGTGCTAGAAGGAATGACACCCTCAACCTTGAGTTCCAAGATATTATTGGTTGAAACCAGATACTTAAGAACATTATTGTATAATATTAAATACTAAATAATATTTGGTTTATGTATTTATAAACTATAAGGTCACAGATTTTTGGGTAATAGTAAATGATTAAACTTCTGAAAAAAAAAAAAAAGTCTTTCCTGGAGGTTGGAAAATCTCCTTTGAAGCCTTTTCTATCTCTTGAGTAAATATGTGCAGTTATAATTAGTCAGTTTTGTTAAACACGTATTATGTAACCAAAAACCTGGAACAACTCCAATACCATTTCTCTCTATTGTGTAAATATGTAATTAGGCAAGATTTTTTCCAGTGCTGCTGCTGATTACATTTTCCTCGGTCATGCAAGAATGTTTGTTTTCTGCTCTCAGTCATACCACAATCCAAGCTCTACAACAAGCCCTGACGCGGCATATTACCTTTCCACTCCCAATTACTAGTTCTTTGCCCCCTATTAATTTATTTGGGTGACTCCTTCTTTTAAACGGGACAAACCCCATGTGAAATCTGACATAAAATATCAATCTAAGAGAAGATTAGGGACTCATAACGGCACTAAGCATAGGGAAGTTTTTCCATCATGTGGGGCTAGTCAGAGGGGAATAGCCCAGAAGACCAGATGATTCCGTTTCCGAGCATGCCACTGGCACCCAGCCATGTGGTGCCACTTTGCATATTTCCTCTGCTGAGAGGACGCAGGATGCAATAGGTGCTGTGGCTGTGCTTCAGGAGTGCTTGAGGAAAACAACGCAGAGGTTGTAGCTCCTGCCTCTTGCAGCCCTCACGACCAGAAAAATACAGACGATTTTGTGTAAGCTTTGTGACACTGCTGATAGCATGTCCTAGAGTAGGAAAAACTGGCAAAGATGACTGACGGGAGCCTGTCAGCACAGGACAGATACCAGTTTGCTTTAGCTCTGGCATAATTTTTTTGTGATTTTGCCAAGGGCTTTCTAATAGTGGATTTTCATGTTTAGAAATATTTTTGAAGATGTGTGAGTAATTTTGAGTATTCACAGGGCTTAGGCAGCATTTTTATTATTTCTGGCTTTGATTGTATTTCCCCAAGAAGCTGTGACTGTTAACTATTGTTTTGAAAGACCTTTAACATTCAGGAGGCAGCTAGAGATTTTTAAAAACATAATTAACGTTTTAGTGAACTTCTGAAATAATTCAGGCATATATGAACCATTAAGGACTCAGTGGAAGGGAATCTATCACCACTCACCAGTGAAACAGAGCAGTGTCATGCTCCTACAGTGTATTTTAAATGGCTGTTCTTAGACTGGTTGTCATTCTCATTTCTGTTGCCTCATAAATAAATAATACTACTACTTTTTATGGTGAATGCCTCTATATAATATTAAAATCAGCTCACTTCCTGAAGATCAAGAAGTTAGAAGGCATTATATATATATGTTTTGAAAAAGTAGAGCTGTTGCTTCAGAGAACTGCAGAAAATTAAGGCTTATCTCAGCAATAAAGTTGATCTTCAAAAACAAAATTATTAAACTTTCATAGATTTGTGGTACTTCAGGTATAAAGCAGCATTTTTTCTTTAAAAGAAAACCATCCACCCCTAATCTATTACAATTTTTTGAGCATATGAAAATAATTGAGGTTAGTAGGAAAAAGGTTTATGTAAATTGCAAAGACTTAAAAAGCCAATAATAAAGTTCATTAAAAGACTCTATGAAGTCATCCCATGGTGAGAAATGTACCTTCAATGCCTTAAAAATGGCTGAGCTATGAAAGGACATCTACACAGTCCATTTTTTTAAATTATGGAAAGCTAACATCAGACTGTGGCAAGATGTTCTACAAGATCAATTGTTTAATTATTAGTTGTATTAATAGGAAAACACTATAAATCTATCACATTAAGTATTACAAGAATGAAGTAAAGCAGTAGTGAGGCTGAAGAGAAAAATACTGAAAGTTTCCTAGGACACAAAATTATTTCAACTAATCAGTGCTACTGAGGACTGAAACTCATCAGGTCTTAAAAAAGAAAAGAAGTTTCCAACTTTGATTCACTGCTGATGTCTGCCCATTGTCATGTACAACAAAGACAGCAATCTGAGTTACCCATGCATTTCATTGCCTTTCAATTTAATTGTACGAGTTGTGGTTGTCATTGTGGGAAGTCCAATGGTATCCTTGCTCACTGTGCAAAGATAATCCAACAGCAGACAGAAAGTTAAGTGGAGGACACAAAATGTAGAGGAGGTATACCATTACACAAGCCTATATGGCTCTAAGGCAATCTCATTTCTGTCTCTTTCTCCTTAGCATGTAATAAACAAACGAGCTGTCCCAGAGCAGCTTTTTGTAATCCCCAGTTTTTTGGATTTCAAGCACAATCTATACTTCTTTATTTGGAGAGATGGGTTTTCAGAAAGCCACAATTAGATAAAGTTGTTTTTTTATTCTCCAACTCCATATTCTGGCTCAGCTCTTTGAGTGACCCTATAGGTACACATGTACAGCAGGAGGGGGAAGCGAAGCCAGGGCAGAAACTGCACGAGCTTTGGGACTTCCCGGCTGTGCCGATCTGCACTGTAGTGGCTGGATGTCTTACTGTTTGCAGAAGAATGACGTTACAATAATAAAAATTACACAAGTTAAAAGAGAAGGGGAAAGGCAAAGTGATTCACTTGTCTTTCTGAGGTGCGTGTTTTTGGAGCCCAGGGAAGCAGCACATTCACACACCTGTTCCAGGCCTTTTGGACTGAAACCCCAGGAGGATCCTTGTCCATCCCATCTGCTCTCTTCCGCTTTCTTCATAATCAATATATTCTTACTGTCAGAGAAAGTGTGAAACTGTTTGACTAAAAAAGCTGCCCTGCATTAACTGTCTTGAGAGCTTAAGGCAGTTTCGTTACTTGAACTGAGCAATTCACCTTAAAATAACAGTATGACTTTTCCCCAGAGAGATGAAAACCAAAGCCTGATCTGTCATAACTGATAAAAGCAGAACTTTGTCAGCCAGTCAGCAAAGACCTCAGGGTGAAGGGAATTAATGGGATTTATTAATGTGTTGCTGTTGCCTGAACATGTGCACTATATAGCTGTTGAATTAAAACTTGCCACAGCATTCTTGCAGAGTGATGCTTTTTGTTGTATTTTGTTATCTACTGTTAAAATCTTAAAAAGAAAAAATCATTAATTGCACTGAAAATAAGTCTGCTCATTAAGAAAGGCTGAAACCATGAACATCAAGTGAGCATTCACCTAATCTTTATTCATATTTGGGATAACAACATATGTCTGATTCAAGATAGTATAGATAACTGCAGCTGATTAAATTATTTCTTTTTTCCCCCCTACTTATTGGTTGATAGTACTGAAAGGTCACTTCATATCATAGCTATTTTTGCTAATATAAAAAATTTGAAAATGCTCTTCTATCTAAAACAAAAAATAGAGCTTAGCATAGAAATTGTTTACATACAGGTACTTCTGTGTCTTAATAATTCTGTTTCCAAATGCTTCAAAGTGCAGCAAACTCCACCAGAACTGCATGACTTATATGACCAAAACTGATGTCAAAAGTTGTCTTCTAACCCTATGGTGTGACTTTATTCATCTGAATTATTCAGGGCATACCTATGAATAAGAAATACTTTTTTCACAAGATGAAATGAGTTCATAAATGTATCTAATTATTAACCATGAAGAAATGTAATGTGCAGTATTCTACGTCATGGATAAATTATCAAGTCGCAGAGAATACATTTTCATGTTCCATGTCATTCAGATTTCCTCTTTTCTTTCAAAGTGTCAGAAGACTTTTGTGACAAAGCTGTAGTTCAGAATTTTTCCACGTATAAAGAAAATAAGAACTGTACACACATGTGAGACACTTCAGTCTCATGAGAAGAAATTCTTGCAGGATTTCATGGACAGGATCAAGAACTACTGGAAATATTCAGTGATAGTAGTGGAAGTCTCATGAGAACAGATTGCCGGGTACGCTGTTTTAAATAAACTTTGGATTGAAACTAAACTTTGGGGTGAGTGTCTGAACAGGTTTATTATCTCTATACATACTTCACACTTAATCAGAAAGGTCTATAAATAGCTTCATAAGATACTATGATATAAAAAAAATCATGTCCTGATCTTAAGAAATGTGAATCCTACAGCTGGTCCTTGTTCAGGCTAATAGTTCTACTAGATTTAATTTTAAGGACAGCCAGTCAGTGCTATGGATCAGTGAAACACAGAAAATAATCTCTACCCTTTTTAGTAAGTCACCTCTATCCATAAGATCTTGACACCCCTTGCCATTAAAAGGGCTCTGCAAACATTGAATATGGGGCTGATCCTGTACACAGGTACATATCCCATATGCTTGCAAACTTCCTGGAGAATTGTAGTGTGATTGCTCAGGCAGGTAAAGCTGAGTACTTTTGAAATGCCTGCAAATAAAAGGCTACAAATGGCCTTTTACTTACTTCTTTTAGAAGAAAATTAATATATTCACAGCTTCTAATCAGCCTACAGTTGTAGAAACTTATAGAATATAAAATAAAATCATTTCATCCTGTGTTCTCTCTTGCAGCATGCGTCAGAGAAGATCCATTTCTCCATCAGGAAGAGCTTCGTGCTCCTGTAGGTATTTACAGGAGGGAGGTGTCAGTGCTTTGCTCTCCCTGCCATGTCTCTGAGACCGTGCTACAGCTGGTGGCAGCGCCTGCTCCTGATTCAGGGACCTGGTGTGGGCTCCACCTTGCTGCTGGATGCACTGGCAATGCATCTGGTGAGCAGATGCTGTAACTTTTAAAAAGGGTAGCAGATGATGGTGTGCTCTTCTGCCCAAACAGGAGGCACTATAACATCAAGGGTATCTGAACCAGGCAGGTACTCCACCTCTCCTGGCCCTGAAATAGCCCTGGCTTTATCCACAAAATATAGCTCTCATTCTGCTGTTTGTGATTTCCAAAAAGTCAGTGCAATGATTTAAGTTGCTGCCATTCACTTGTTAGGATTAAACCTCGTGTCCAGAGGAGGCTTTGCCAGACAGGGCAGCTGCCCAGGGTGCCCAGCTCCACGGCCGGGGCTGGCTATCCATACGGATACAGGCTCCAGCCTCAAGCCTGATGTTTCCAGTTGCCTTGTGGGCTGGCACAACCTACTCAGTAGATTGCTTCTGGCACCATTATATTCCACCAGGACACTGAAATCAAGTAACTAGAAGGAAATTCAAGACTAAGGAGATGAAATTCCCGGAAGCTGGCACACAGCAGTGGGACTCACAGGAGGTAAAAAATAGTCCTGTCTTCTGCCATTGCCAGCACTTAGTACAAGCCACATTTTTTTTAACTGATCCTTCCTTCAGTGCTGTCGTGGTTTAACACACACCATATCATCTCCCCACATGGCCACTTACCCACACAAGCCTTAACAGGGACAAATCTGTCACCCCAAGCAAAAGTCTATAAATTAACTGAAATGCTACTTGAATAAACTGGGAAAGGAGATTAACAGAGGCACTGATCTTGTCGTTTCTGTTGTGAAGTGGTGGGGTGCTGCTCACATTTGCGTGTAAATAGCTAGCTCCATTGTACAGATTTGGGGGTTTTATTGACCTCCAAGAAAATGCTGTTGATCAGAGTTGTGGAAAATATGTGAATTATAATCACATGAAAATTCTCTGGAAAAGGATAAAAACTGGAAAGCTCTTTCCAAAAACCCAAGTTCCAGAATAATGAGGTAAAATTATATCTGTAATTAAATGTAGACAATGTGGTCTCAGGAGAAAACCCCAAAAGTTTATATTCCTTATAAAGATCATCTAAAGTTGATGAGAGAACTGAAGTATCAACCTGTGGTCTGTAACAAAGGCAAATATAAAAACAGTGTATTTTTAACTGGAACAGCATATTTAGGATGGAAGCAGAGTAGATCTTTACTGGAACAAGAAAGAAATGTACAACTTAAATAAAACACAGATGTGTTTTTGTCACAGGTGGGAAGATATGTATTAAGAGTCTTGTAGTATGTGTATTACCATGATATCAACTAATCATTAAGTAAATTACCTGATTGGTTTAAAGCCACACTTATATTTAGTTCTAATATTTATTTCAAATTATATGTACTAATTAGTTTATGCAAAACAGATACTAGGAAATAAATGAAAAGAAGAAAAGGCTTCTACGGAGAGATTTTTTAAGACACTGCAGGCAGTTTGTGACTCCATTTCCCCATGCTGTGAGTTGCATATGGGTTTCTCCTCTCTTCTTTTTTTTTAATAGATTCTTGTGCTGAAACCCAGCATAACCTAGATTTGAACAGGAGCAGGTGTTTGGGCTGTAGCATTCTCCTGCCTGTTTTGCTGTCCTTTTTATCACTCTGGGGTGAGATACTGGATGTTTTACTTCAGAAACTTATCTGCAGCACAAGACAGCTTGTATTTCCTATCTTCTCTGTCTCTTCCATTTAGGACCACAGTAATACATTCAGATTAATTTGTAATCTTCAATGGCAGTTTAATTTAAAAATTTATGCAAGTATCAACTGAATATTTGCATGAGATAATAAAATTACTTCTATAATCCTTCAGGACTCCATTATGGCCTACTTGCCAGTCAGGCTTTAACTGGGGGAAATCCCCCGATGCTCCTACAGAGGATAAGGTGTTAAATTTTCAAGGCTATTCTGTTAAGTCAGAAACCTTGACATCGGGAGGAATGACATGCAAAACATTTGCTAACTCTACTTTTCACATTGATTTTGATATTAATGATAAAAGCTTTCCAAGAGATTGGCTAAGAATTGATGAAAATTGAGTTGGAGACCAAAGTCCAGGCACGACGTCACTCACTTGCAGCACCATGGGCCGTAGGGCTGAGGAGATGCAAGGAAGTGAAGAGGCAGAGAGGAGCTGGTGAGAGCAGGGGGTCCTGTGGGCTCAAGGTGTCAGTAAGTTTGCTAAGACAAGTGGACGTAATTCACTATTAGGAAGAATTAGTAAAAAATAAGGGGGTTTTGAGACTAAGTCTGTAAAGGGGGTAGATTTGTGTGTGTGTTTAACTATACTGAGACCTTTTGTACTTCAAAGAGGAATGTGTGGGGCAATGGAATAGCCTCATAAAGAGTTTATGACCTTCTCCTATTACAATGTCACCGTAAAATTTCTTGTATCCTTATGGGACTCATGACATTTATATTGTACTATAATTCTGCACCCACTTTCGGGTATTTCATTCACTTTGGTGAATTTTATTCACAGAACCGAGGAAGAAAACCCACGTGCTCCTAGCTATTTTAAATATAACATAGGTAGACTGATTATAAACATCTTTTCCATGTGATGTTCCTTACGCCTTGCACATAAGCTGCTTGCAATTTTATCCCATAAGGCATGGT
This sequence comes from Aptenodytes patagonicus, assembly GCF_965638725.1. Lineage (NCBI taxonomy): Eukaryota > Metazoa > Chordata > Aves > Sphenisciformes > Spheniscidae > Aptenodytes > Aptenodytes patagonicus. Next base: position 93,071,353 of record NC_134951.1, read on the forward strand.
CCTAGGAAATAGTTAGTGCTTCGAGGGGCAAAACAAGTCAGAGTTCCCTGAAGTCCTGACAGCCAGGAGATGGGTAGTCCTGCGATCTCCCGCCTCCCAAACCACCTGTCGGAGGACCACTCGATGGAGAGAGCGGTCTTCACACCTGCTGAAACTCCAGTGTCTCTCACAGCCTGACAGGCTGAGCTCCTGATGCCGTTAGTCGTTCTCCCCCTCTTGATCTTCTCTCTCTCCTTAAAGTAAAAGCTTAAACAGTAATAGCCCTTGAAAAGATTCACCCTTACAGTGCCTATGTGTTCACATACACTTAAGCTTATATGCAGTGTAAAGCAAAAATGCCAGCAGTTAAAACCTGTTATCTGAAAGGTGGAAAAAAAAAGTTTTACAGTGATGTTTGTTCTGTAGAAAATTCACAATTTTTTTTTTGCTACCACCTCTTAAACAAACTTCTTGGTGCCTCTTAAAACTCTTTGGACTATTGCTACGAGCAGTATTGCTTAATACATCATACATTAAGGAGCAAAACCTCATGTGAAAACACAACCCCATTTAGATTATGCTTTCATGCATCAGAAAAATTATTTTAAAAGCTTTTTGAGCCCCTTCTGAGAATTGATTTGATTCCCACATCATTTTGCTCAGAAGTGCAATCAAAATCTCTTAAGAACAGGGCACAGTCTAATTGGCATACTTAAAAATTCTTAATTGTGACTAGGAGACGGCAGTGCATTTTCAGAATATGGTTTCAAAGAAAGAATTTTTTTTCTTCAAGAACCATTACAGTGGTTAGTTATTTCTTTGGAAACTTTAACAGTTCAACTTCAAACTTGAGTTTTTCAAGATTAAATTGTTCTCTTGCCCCAGAAGATATAAATTACTAATGTTTAACTCAGAAGATAGAAAAACCTTGCTGCTTTGTGTGTTCTTGAATGTTTCGGTGGGCACAGTGCATAGCAGGTTTCAGGAAAGCAATTATGTTCTTGTTTTCCATGAATAATAGTATTGAGAATAGGACTGAAAACCTCAGTCTTCTGACTTTCATAGTATCTCCATTCACAGTCAGAACAACACACTTACTACTGTAAGGGTAGCGATGCACAGCCAATTTCATGGTGCTATTTTGGGCATTCATTTATCTGTAAAGTCAGATTTTCTTATTGCTGTGGGAGGCCTCCACCTCAGATACCTTCAGTTGTATGAAGGTCCTGTACCCTGTACAGGCCAGTGCCCCTGCACTCAGCATTGGTGAGGCTGCACCTCGAATACTGTGTTCAGTTTTGGGCCCCTCACTACAAGAAGGACGTCGAGGTGCTGGAGCGTGTCCAGAGAAGGGCAACGAGGCTGGTGAAGGGTCTGGAGATCAAGTCTTATGAGGAGCGGCTGAGGGACCTGGGGTTGTTTAGCCTGGAGAAAAGGAGGCTGAGGGGAGACCTCATCGCTCTCTACAACTACCTGAAAGGAGGTTGTAGCAAGGTGGGTGTCGGTCTCTTCTCCCAAGTAACTAGTGATAGGACGAGAGGAAATGGCCTCAAGTTGCGCCAGGGGAGGTTTAGATTGGACGTGAGGAAAAATTTCTTTACTGAAAGAGTGGTTAAACATTGGAAGAGGCTGCCCAGGGAAGTGGTTGAGTCACCATCCCTGGAGGTGTTTAAAAGACGTGTAGATGAGGCGCTTAGGGACATGGTTTAGTGGGCATGGTGGTGTTGGGTTGACAGTTGGACTCGATGATCTCAGAGGTCTTTTCCAACCTTAATGATTCTATGATTCTATGATTCTAAGGTCAGGCATCTTGTCTAGGAGACAAGATGGAGATGGAGATGCCATCTCTCTCGCTCTGGGGTGGTTGTCAGAGCACTTCCCAATGGTGAGCCATCCCTGTCCTCCTGCCGCTGCTGTCCCTCCATGAGCCAAGGGGAGCCAGGAAAACTTGCTGGGACTGAGTGCCTGGCTATCAGCAGTGAAAGTTAAATGAGATACACTTAACCCCATGAAGCCAGCTTTATAACTTCACATGTATCTGCTATAAACACCTACAGAAATGTTGGGTTTTTTTAAATTTGGTTCATCGTAAAGGTATTGGTTTTAAGTGCTACATTTATTTTTTTATTCAGGCTGAAAGATGATGCCTCAGACTGTTGGAAAGCTGGACAGTTCTACATGCTCTCATCTGACATAAACCAGAATTTCTTCTGTGAAATAAGACCTTCTTCTGGTCATGATCCATGCTGCAAGATCTGTATTGGTCTCATCCAATTCCCCCAACCTACTGGTGTCGTGTGACTGTACCTGTCCTGCTAAATCATGAGGTGTTGTCAGAGTTAAAGATCTATGGAAGTCGCACCAAAGTATTCACAAAAAGAATTTAAAATGGCAGGTGTATTACTCTAGAGTAAACACTTTCAATTTTCAAGTCCTCTAAAACATTTCTTGTACAACCCTGTATAGGGAGTTTAAGCCTACTGTCAATAGGTAGGTTTGTTTGCTTTTATTATCTTTCACAGACTCCTTAGGACTAGTCTAGAGACTTGCCCAAGGGCCCACAAATGGATGGTTGAAAAAACCTCTGTAGAGTAAAACAGAAATTCTGTGACCTCAGTTTCACAGTTACGCTGGATTTTATTTTTGATACAAATAATTTTCTACAGCATGAGTGAAGGGAAGACTTACTTGTGTGGAATATAGGCACAACCAAGACAAATATATGTGGCAAGTCCTAAGAGATAATGGGCTTGGTTAACACAGAAATGAAGCTATTAAATATGTTTTCATAGATGAACAAGGGAAGGAGGAGATTTTGTGAATTATAAACTTCTAAACAGGTAACAGTTCACTGGGATAGCTAGAGAAGTTTAAGATGTTTGTTGGAAGAAGACAAAAAGTGACAAATATCATAGGCAGAATGAGAGAGACATAGTAAAGCTTGTAAGATAAATTAAATTTGTTATGTGGAATAAACATCATAAATCATAATGTTGGAAAGGACATTAAGAGTTTCCCACCCAGGCAGATTAATTTTTCCTTTTGCATGTTTTTCTAACTTTCCTAAAGACCTTGAATAGTCATTTCAGTGCTCTGCGCTATTAGAAAGTTTTTCCACCTATCCAGTTTAATTCTTCTGTATACTATATATCTTTTTTAATAAAAAAATATTTTTTATTTTCCTTTTCCTTTTCTCCCCATACTTAAAACTAATCACACTCCTTTTCTAACCACAGCAGACTTTTATCCCCTCCATGCCCCTCCAGTACTGAAAAGTGTCCAAGATCCTTCTCTGCCTCTTATAAAAATGGCATTTCACAAATTCACAGAAGCTTTCTAACTCTAATTCTAACCAGAATTCTGCTTTCATCAGTTCTTTCAGTGAAAGCAAGATTTTGCTCAAAGACCAGTAGCCCCAAAGAAGGGGGAGGGAGAAACTTACAAGCTTTCAATTTATGGAAAAAATTTATAAAGAACATGAAATGGATATAGGCATCTTTTTACAATTCTAATAAGAAAAGTAATGTAGTTTATGAAACTTCGGAGGACATATAATAACAAATAATCCTTTAGGGGTATGACTTCCTCTCACAGTTTGCATGTAACTTTAATAGGAGTCAAGCGCAAACTGGGATAAGGAAATAGAGGTATCAGATTAGAGGCTTTTAAAAGTCCTTTTCATGGATCATAAACCTCTTCCTAGCATTTTCAGTTATTGCAGTAAGTTAAATATAGTAGTTCTTACTTAAGGACTACATGAGATTTTTTTCAGGCAATTATTTCTCTTCCTTGTCATTAACACAGAAGATACCTGTCATAGTAAACAAGAGACCATAGGTGTCTTGTATAGTTATAGTCAGAAAGCTTTGCTTATTGAGTTGCTCTCGTAAACAGGTCCAGGGTTATCAGTAATAACTGGGAAAATAAGCAGGAGAAAAAAGAGAGGTGTCTCACAAAGAATTGCAAGAAGGTACCTTCAGTCTGTGTAGCATGAAACTTAACATACACATACATACATAGCACTCTGAGGGTTTGTGAGGTTTGCCCTCTGTGAACTTTTCCTACCTTTTAGAAGAAAGAAAGAAAGAAAGAAAGAAAGAAAGAAAGAAAGAAAGAAAGAAAGAAAGAAAGAAAGAAAGAAAGAAAGAAAGAAAGAAAGAAAGAAAGAAAGAAAGAAAGAAAGAAAGAAAGAAAGAAAGAAAGAAAGAAAGAAAGAAAGAAAGAAAGAAAGAAAGAAAGAAAGAAAGAAAAGAATGGAAGGTCACCAGCAACAGCATAAGATATGCCAGCCATAAAGAACATATCCCAGTGTGACTTACTGCGGAGAAGTGAGGGAGGAACTTACAGGAATTGCTGGCAAATTGTTCTTCCTTAGCGTGGAAAAGGAGGCTGAGTAGTATTGCCTTGGGCAAGTCTTCTGTCTTAAATCTACATTAATTCCTTCCACTTTATAGGCTAGCAATGATGCATTCAGTAATTGTCCTTTAAGGTGGTAAACCGTGAGGCACAATGACAGGGAGAGCAGGATCCCAGGGACAGGCATCTGGGTTTTGGATTCTAGCTTTCGAGAAATGCTAGATAAATGTTTTTAACCCCTGAAATGGTGTCTTAAGACCACAGGACAGTAGCAGTCTTTTCAGACTCCAATGATTTAAAGTAGTAAGGATCTAGTGGCTGGTGTCCCTTAGAGCAGTGTGGATTCTGGCAATATCACATCATAATACTTTGAGGTGATTGTTCTGTTTTGAGTTTGTTTGTTTTGTTTTTTTTTTTCCTCCTAAATATGTCCAGAATAAAACGCAACTTGCTTCGTATTAGTAGAGCACTTTAAAGACTCCAGTAAGGGCTCCAGCATCCTAATCTGGTGAAGACACAGCTGGCCTTCGGGGCAAAGTTAGCACCCTAACATGCACTACTGAGTGTGGCCTTCTCAGCACCATGTGGCTCCAGGAGGTGCCTCAGGATAAGCCCATGAATTTAGCAGAGTTAGAAGAAAGGATGATCTCCTCACTGTCTTCATGCCAAACCCCAGCTTGTGCTGCCAAACCTTGGCAAGCATCGGCAGGAGGTGAAGAACTGGAGCAGACTGAGGAAGGACAACTATTTATTCACAACAACCTTCTCCAAATTTGTTTTAGTTGTGCACTGAAAAGAAAATGAGACCTTTAGAAAAAAATGTTACGTAAATTGGAGTTGTGCTGCAACATCTGTTCTGAAGCTGAGACGTTCCAGTTCTCCATTTTTCTCTTTCTGCTTCTTTGATTAGAAAGATCAGCCTGCTCCTCAGATACCTTACTGCTATAAACTTAATAGAAATTTATGTTTTGATTAAAAATACTAGGTTTCAAAACCAAAGCATTTTTCATTTACACAAGAATATTGAACTAGAAGAACAACATGCATTAATAAATCTATTCCTCTGCAAGTGCAGGCAGCAATGGTTAGAAGTTTAAACCAGAAGGATGCACAGAGCATCCCTATTACCTCTTGCAGAAACAGCATAGACCACAAGAGTTGTCCTAACTTTGCAGTAAATGCACAAACTATGAGGCAAGGCCAAAACTACCCCCATAGCGGACTAGAGGCAGAGAGCAGGAGAGCATAAGAACATTGCTAGAAACCAAGTTCTCTGAGGCAGTTGGGATTTTTTTTCCCCAAACACATATGTCCCCCCAGGAGTTGGGGCGTTCTCTCCTAACAGAGGGAGGCAAAAATTCTTTAACATTTCCTACCTGTCTGAACAGGGAGAACATTTCCTTCTTGGTCCCAAATGTAGTATTCAGGATGACTTACATGCATGAACAGCTACCACGTGTTGGTCAAGCACGGTGGAGAATCAGTGCCCTGTGCCTTATACAGGGCTGTTTTTAGCAGTGAGTAGCTTCTAATACTTAGAAATATTTAAAAGGAAAACTGAAAGCTACCTTTTGAATCATGGTGCCAGAGAAGTGGGGAAAGAGAAATCCCAGGTATCAGGTAGGCCGGAAATCTCTTCATCTAGGGTTGCTAAAAGCAGCACTAACTGCAGCATGGTAGATTGTGCTCACTCTGGCAGGCGATGCAGGGCATGGACACAGGGGTCTGTGGCAGCCCTGATGTTTTGAATTGGAAAGACTGCAACCACACTACCTTGGCTTGTTGACTTTCTTGAAAATCTGGGCTCTGCCTGGAAAAAATATGTTTCTCTTTTGACTTCATTTACATTTCTAAAGTTCTTTCAAGTTTTTTAATTTCTCAAATATCATTGGTCATATGATCATTAAAAAAAAAAAAAAGCTGGATTTCAGGTCCTTGATATTAATGTGAAAAACAAATTACTGGTTTATGAGAAAATAGTAATTATATTTTTCAAGTGGTTGAGCAGAGTTGGTAGCACTTCAGTGCAATTTTTTGAAACAACACAGTAACTGAAGGTGATACTTTATTATGAGAGTTGTTACATGATGTTTTAATTCTCCTTCACAAAACCTGAGGTTTTCTTTTCCTTACTGCCTGATTGTGCAAAAATAAAGCATTTCTGCAAAGCACCTACCTAGTAGGAATCTCTGAAGAAGAATGGACATTCCACTGTTTGCTTTAAACTGTTCAATGTTATCTGGAAATGCTTGTATGTCATCCTGGAAACACAGAAAATCAAAGAAAGTGAAAAACAGGTGTGTGAAAAATGTTTGGAAGCTTCTGTGATTTGTCTTGAAGAACCAGCCTTATTTTGCCTTACATTTTTGGAACTGCTGGTACTTCATGTTGCTCTGAGAAATGAGAAGATCACCAGTGGTCAGGCCTCTGGGACCGAGATAAATGCTGGATATGACATGGGAGGACATAGATGTACTTCTCATTGCAGGTGATTACCTCATGTCTCTGGATCCCACTTGCTGTCCACTACCCCACTTGTTGCTTCAGATTGTGACACGTAGACCTCTGGGAGGAATTTAATAGAAAACTGCCCAGTAAATAAACTTTGTTTCCATGAAAGATGAAGAAAAAATTTGCTAGTTTTTTTCCATTGAAAAATTTTCCAGCAGGAAAATATAAATATTTTGATTTTTGGTTTTCAATTTTTAAAGGAAATATAAAATATTTAGTTGAATGTTTCATTTCTTTAAAAACAGCATTATTGATGGAAAACTGTCCATCTGAGTGGAGGGACCAAATCTCAGTTGAGGGCATTGGGGTGCTGCTGTGCAGAATGGCAGTGTTCCACTTTCCACTGTATTTGGAAAATGTTTTTGTTTTCTTTTTAGACAAGAGTAAAACTTCTGAGCATTTGCATGAACTTTGAAATAACAAGAGGATTTTTGCTTTGAAAGTTGCATAAACAAGAACATTAAAACTCAGGTATGACTGCAAAAAAAATTTGGATGTAGAGGAGTCCTCAGGAGCTGACTGACTTAGACGGTCCGTTGCTCTGGATAGTATGTGACAGAAATCATGTCTAGTGGTGGTAGCATTTCATCAGATTTAAGAGACTGAAACATGTTTTCAAGTCTGTGGGTGTCATGGTATTCGATGGTTTATGTGGAAAAAAAATCCAATAAGCTCCAGAGATGCAGGAACTTGAAAATGCATTTAAATAAATTATGAATTTAAATGTATTTAAATAAGCCATTTTGTTGAATATGCAGCAGAAGTGCTGGTTTTCATGGTGAGGTATAAATACTAATGTCATAAACATTAATTATTAGAACGGAAAATTGTGAAAGTAAGAATTTCTAAAGCGCTTGGCATTGACCCAGATCCACAGGCATTGAAGTTACTGGAAAATTCTTCCATTGTATTCACTAGTTAGGCCAATACTGAGTGCTTCTAAATATCTCCTGTAGTTTGATCTGTTAGAGGCAACATTTATGCATCATCAGTACAAACACACAGCACACTTTCAGTAAAAACCTTAATCTGCAGAAAGAGCACTTCTGATTTTCCTATTTTACTCTTTTGGTAAAGGCTGGAAAATTACAATGATTTAAACAATTAGCAAGCTGAGCTTGTTCAAAATTAAATAAAAACAAAACCCTTTTTCAGATATGAAAATATTCTATTAGGCTTTTTCTGCTTATTCGTTTTTTTCACATAATCCTATCAAGACTTTGGTCAGGGTTCTTAACAGAAATACCAAAATATGTTGAATAATATAATATTATAGTATCCCAGAGATCGTACATGTCATAAAATTTCTGGTATTTCATATGGAAAAGATAGTCCCTGACTAAAACATTTTTAGGAAGGACATTTTAATTTAGAGTAGGGTTCAGAGTGGAACCAAACAAAATCTTTAATTGTCCTCAGTGTCCTTGATTAAAAAAAAAAAAAACAACAAAAAAGTAATATTTATGATTAATTAGAGCCAAGAGTTGTGAAAAATACCTACAAGTTTTAGGTTGCTCTTTTTTAGCTTTTCCTTTACATACATATTAGTACAGATTGTTTAAGTTTTGTAAGTGAATGTGATAAGCCATGTAGACTGAGCTGATATACGTAATGTAAGTAAAAAGGGGAAAAAAAATGTAATTAGAAATGTGTGTCTTTTCCTTGGATACTTCTTGGTACCAGAACCAGACATTAGGAACTGGACATTTAGACTGGAAATTAGGAAGCATTTTGTTACTGAGAGGGTGGTCAAACACTGGAACAGGCTTCCTAGAGAGGTGGTCGATGCCCCAAACCTGCCAGTGTTTAAGAGGCATTTGGACAATGCCCTTAATAACATACTTTAACTTGGTCAGCCCTGAAGTGGTCAGGCAGTTGGACTAGATGATCATTGTAGGTCCCTTCCAACTGAAATAGTCTATTCTATTCTATTCTATTCTATTCTATTCTATTCTATTCTATTCTATTCTATTCTATTCTATTCTACCACAAAAGGCGTGTCAATTTTTCTGATGCATTAATCAAACTTCTCAGCTGGTCTGTTTGGGTGTTGCTATATTGAAGATACTATATCTAACATATAGGAAATTGTATTTTAATGTTAAAAATTGTTTAACAGAGCTTATCTAAGGGCCTTACCTCTTCAACTTTGCTAATAAGTTGATTAGTATCTGAGATTTTTCAATGTTAACTATGACAATTCCAGCTGAGCCCTGAAAATAACGCTTGAACTCTATGAAGTAAAACACAAAATATACAGAGAAAGTTAGCCAGGAGATCAAACAGGAAAAGAAAAATTTCTAAAGTTTTGTGGGATGGCCAATTCACGTACAATGTTCATACTAATGGGCTATTGTACTTAATCAGCTGGACAGCTCCCTGTATTTTATTTTTAAGGACAAATAAATAGGTTGCAAGGAATTTTCTAAGGAAAAAAGGATCCACAAAACAAACAAAAAGGAAACTGGAAACAAGGCCTGAAGACACAGTTAGTAATAGCATTTCAATTTTTCACAACATTGCTTGGTAAAAAAAAAGGTATCACAGGGCCAGCAAGTTTCATCCAAACCATTGTTTGTGGTGTGGATGGGATGGCCTTTTCATGTCCCTCCACCTGTTGCTGAGATGACCTGATCTCATTTGGCCTCAAGACCTGGCCTTTTGGGAGACTGCCCCCAGTGTGGTGCTGGGATCCCACAGGTCCCCGGAAGGGAGGAGCGCTTGCTGTAGGAAAGGGCTGTTCCTGCTACGGAGAGGTGGTGCAGGTCCTCTGGTCTCCGTGACCCTGATCTCAGCAGGGGAAGGGGAGGGTGGAAAGAAGTAAAGTGAGGCTGACCTGCTGTGGGAAGGGTACAGAGGTTAGTGCTGCTGACTGAGCCAGCACATTGCTGCTTTATGCGTCAGTGCATTTTCTCTTTTCTCAGATGCAGACTCTGCTGCATCTGATCATCAGTAATGAGGTCTAGGAATGAAATTGCTCTTGATCTCTGGTGATATGAACGCTACTAACACAGCATTTAAAGATACTACTCATAAGGCAAGGTAATTTTAGAGATGTCTCCTGCAGATACCCAGAACTGCAATGAAGCATTAATCTTTCCTTGCTTCCCAGTGCTTCCTACAGGGGCTTCCAATTTTCTCATAAAGTGATTAAAAAAATCCCCCTAGTAAGTCTGTCAGGAAGTGCTAAGTTAGAAGCATCAGCTTCTTCTTGGGGCACTTCCAGCCCAAAAGGAAAGGAACTGGCACAGGGAAGCAAGGTCCCAGCAGGATGCATCGTATCGAGTCACGATGTGGGTCCTGCCTGTGTGTCTTAGGGCACACACAGTTCTGCCTCTTTTATGCCTGAGCAAGTGCATCTGTAGGTACCCCAAGGTCTTCTGTACCTCAGGGGTTTCTGTACACATGGTGGAAATACGTCCTTTTTCACATGTGTCACTCTGAGTGCCTCCATAATTCAGTTGCCCTCCAGCAGTTTCCTGCCTCTCCCACATCAATTAATTTCATTCCATCCATCACTCCCACTTGCAGATAAAAAAAACCCAAATGCTATCTCAGTCATTCAATTAATGAAAACTTTTTTAGAGCAAAAGTGCAAAATAAAAAAATGTGGGGGTTTGTGTTTTTGCAATTTTAGAGTGGAAAAAAAAATCTTTTAAATCATTCAAAAGCAGAGCATGGACCTCCCTGATAACAATTAAAAGCAAATGTTTATTCTCATTTCCTAGACAGAATGACTTTGCCAGATTTCTGCTTCTTTCTTTGCCACACCAGGCCAAACCCACATTTCTTTGACTACCATGCCCAGGCAATGTGTCACTCAGGCTATTCCTTCAATAGCTTTTCCAAAAATCAGCAGTGTCAAAGGCTATCAATGGTGGCAGCCCTGGGCTGACACAAAGAGGAGGTCACGTGAGCAGGGCCATATCACACCATGGAGCCCTGTGCAAAGGTAACTGAGATAGCCATGAGGGAAAATTGCAGTGTCCTTATGCGCACTTCAAAACACAACTCTTGTGGTCAGAATAAACAGACATACAAAAAAACTTTCATTCCTCTCTTCCTTGCCTCACTCCTTTATGAAATCAGTATTGTTTTACATAATGCCTAGAAATTGTATAATATGTTGATGGATAGGACGTTTAAACAAATTACAGATTTAATAGCCTAAAATTGTAACTGTAAACATGGCATAAAATATCTTTAATTTAAGGTATGTCTTTTTTAATCTCACTCTATGAATTTCTGCCAGTGAAATACTATCTAAACAGAAAAGCTCAGTTCTGTTGCTACCTATTTGTTACATCTCTCTCTTTAGACTCTCAGAAAAATCTTGAAAGGCAACTGGATTTGGTTCAACCAATGTTACTTGTTACTTGTGCTTGTTTGCTGGTGCTCATCTGGCCCCAGGCTAGGTCCATCAGGCCCGGTGTCTCAGGGAGACCAGGGAAATGGCTGCGGCCAACCGGGCTGAGGAGAGAAGGTGGGACTGGAGGAAGAGGCGGCCAGGTGGGAAATGTCCAGCTCTGCCATTGCTTTTACAGGGATGAGTCTGTAGCCAGGCTCCAACAGGGATGACTCAGAAAACAGAAGGAGCTCTGTCAGGAGCTTCTGAGGTAGAAACAGCAGCTTCCATTTTACTTCCCAAAAAAGCTGTAAGTAGCTGTTTTGAACCTGGTCCTATTTTTTTAATTTTAGTTTTTGTTCCCTCCCCATCTCTGCCCCATCCCTGAAAATTGCAAGTGTGGAAAGCTGTGTTGGTTTTTGATCACTTCTAATTGCACAATTCACATCTTGGTAAAATACCCAGTTCTTTCTCTTCTCGATCAGATTTTTGTACCTACCCTAAGCCCCTTCCTTTGCCATCCACATTAGCTGTTGAAAAGTTTCCTCTTATTATGCAGTGTTTAGCATAATAGCAGTAGATTTTCCTGCCATGTATTACAGTACTGGAAAATGTTTAAATATTATCCACAAAGCTGAACCTTTTTATAATCACCTCTTCTGTTCTCCTTAGTACCTCAAAATAATTCCTGAGTTGAGCCAGCTAATATCCTCCTGCTTAAGTGTTTCTGAAACCACTTCAGTTGTGTGCACACCGAGAGAAGGTTTCCTCCGCACTTTCCTCTTCCATCCCTGTCATTCAATGTTCCAGTCCAATGGTTTTTCCATTTCTGTTTCCAGTGAGCTAATTTTAAAGTTCCAAATGGCTCCTTACATTTATATCCTCTATTCATTTCTTTCATTTCCATTTATTTACTTTATTGTTCATGTCATTATTCATATTAGGATGTGCCACTATCTTTCAACTCGCAAGTTGCATCCCATTTTTTTTCCTCTATGGATCGGAAAGGTGTAAAGGTGCACTTTGATTTCCGTAACCAATTTGCTATTTTTTTTTTCAAAATAGAATCTTTTTTCTCCTTTTTCTGATAAAAAATCAAGAATTTCCAAACATAAAATTGCTCAGAAGAGCAACAGTCTGTTGACGTAGTCTTCTACAGTAAAGTTTTAAAGAAAACATATTCCATGGGTGAAAAATGAGGTATGCACAGCCCATCTTTCTTAAATGTCAGCTTCCTAACCGAGCTTGAAATCAAAATTCATTTTTGAATGAATTCTTTTGCTATTTATGCTGTATCTTGAATGAATATGGATCAGTACCTCTAATAAATTAGTATTCAGGTTTAATTTCCAGACCAATTGGAAAGAACAATTACAGCTTTCCTAGGAGAACAGGGGAAAATGGATACTATATTACAGTGGATTTGCAAAGTCTGCTTTTCAATGAGATATCCTGAAGGCACAACAAATATTTCAAACTCTAAGGAGCCATGGCATTAACTGCTTCAAGAGTCGATTTTAACAATTAAGGTCTTAGCTCAGAAAAAAATAAGCAAATGCAGAAGACTGAGCCAAGCACAGAAGAGAGAGTGCTGGGAGAACATTTCAAAATGAAAGGACCTCAAGGGAGGAGGACAGATAGGAGTGTGGTGCTTAGGGACATGGTTTAGTGGTGGACTTGGCAGTGCTAGGTTAATGGTTGGACTGATGATCTTAAAGGTCTTTTCCAACCTAAAAAATTCTATGATCCTATGATGGATTGCCCACCAGCGATAATAAATCATATGTACATGTTGCATCTGTGAGAAAAGGCTAATGATTATACTTGTTTCAAAACCCAAAGGCCAAAGGAAATCTTGCCTTAGATTGTCCTTTATTGTTTGTTTATTTCTATGCCTAAGTTCAGAAATTATTTCTTTTCTTCCGGATCCAGAAACTAGCCATATGCTGAAAGCAATGAGATAACTTGTTGCTTCCAGAAATCATAGAATCATAGAATCATTAAGGTTGGAAGAGACCTCTAAGATCATCAAGCCCAACCGTCGACCCAACACCACCATGCCCACTAAACCATGTCCCTAAGTGCCTCATCTACACATCTTTTAAACACCTCCAGGGATGGTGACTCAACCACTTCCCTGGGCAGCCTCTTCCAATGTTTAACCACTCTTTCAGTAAAGAAATTTTTCCTCATGTCCAATCTAAACCTCCCCTGGCGCAACTTGAGGCCATTTCCTCTCGTCCTATCGCTTGTTACTTGGGAGAAGAGACCGACACCCACCTTGCTACAACCTCCTTTCAGGTAGTTGTAGAGAGCGATGAGGTCTCCCCTCAGCCTCCTTTTCTCCAGGCTAAACAACCCCAGTTCCCTCAGCCGCTCCTCATAAGACTTGTTCTCCAGACCCTTCACCAGCTTTGTTGCCCTTCTCTGGACACGCTCCAGCACCTCAACGTCCTTCTTGTAGTGAGGGGCCCAAAACTGAACACAGTATTCGAGGTGCGGCCTCACCAGGGCCGAGTACAGGGGCACAATCACTTCCCTACTCCTGCTGGCCACGCTATTTCTGATACAGGCCAGGATGCCATTGGCCTTCTTGGCTGCCTGGGCACACTGCCGGCTCATGTTCAGTCGGCTGTCGACCAACACCCCCAGGTCCTTTTCTGCTGGGCAGCTTTCCAGCCACTCTTCCCCAAGCCTGTAGTGCTGCATGGGGTTGTTGTGGCCAAAGTGCAGGACCCGGCACTTGGCCTTGTTGAATCTCATGCAGTTGGCCTGGGCCCATCGATCCAGCCTGTCCAGGTCCCTCTGCAGAGCCTTCCTACCCTCGAGCAGATCAACGCTCCCACCCAACTTGGTGTCGTCTGCAAACTTACTGAGGGTGCGCTCGATCCCCTCATCCAGATCATCGATAAAGATATTGAACAAGACCGGCCCCAAAACTGAGCCCTGGGGAACACCGCTCGTGACCGGCCACCGACTGGATTTAACTCCATTCACCACAACTCTTTGGGCCTGGCCATCCAACCAGTTTTTTACCCAGCGAAGACTACACCTGTCTAAGCCATGAGCCACCAGCTTCTCTAGGAGAATGCTGTGGGAGACAGTGTCAAAGGCCTTACTGAAGTCCAGGTAGACCACATCCACAGCCTTTCCCTCATCCACTAGGTGGGTCACCTGGTCATAGAAGGAGATCAGGTTGGTCAAGCAGGACCTGCCTCTCATGAATCCGTGCTGGCTGGGCCTGATCCCCTGGTTGTCCCGCTCATGCTTTGTGAGCGCCCTCAAGACGAACTGCTCCATAATCTTCCCCGGCACCGAGGTCAGGCTGACAGGCCTGTAGTTCCCCGGATCCTCCTTCCGGCCCTTCTTGTGGATGGGCGTCACATTGGCAAGCCTCCAGTCATCCGGGACCTCCCCCGTTAACCAGGACTGCTGATAAATGACGGAGAGTGGCTTGGCGAGCACCTCCGCCAGCTCCCCCAGCACTCTCGGGTGGATCCCATCCGGCCCCATAGACTTGTGAGCATCCAGGTGGCGTAGCAGGTCGTTGACTGCTTCCTCTTGGATTACGGGGGGTTCATCCTGCTCACCGTCCCCGTCTTCCAGCTCAGGGGGCCGAGTACCCTGAGGATAACTGGTCTGCCTGTTAAAGACTGAGGCAAAGAAGGCATTGAGTACCTCAGCCTTTTCCTCATCCTCGGTGACAATGTTCCCCCCCGCATCCAATAAAGGATGGAGATTCTTCTTGGCTCTCTTCTTGTCATTAATATAGTTGTAAAAACTTTTTTTGTTGTCTCTAACGACAGCGGCCAGATTGCGTTCTAGCTGGGCTTTTGCCTTTCTCATTTCCTCTCTGCACGACCTAACGAGATCCCTGTACTCTTCTTGAGTCGCCTGCCCCTTCTTCCACAAGTGGTAAACTCTCCTTTTTTTCCTGAGTCCCAGCAAAAGCTCCTCATTCAGCCAGGTTGGTCGTCTTGAGTTCAGAAGATCGAGCCTGGGTTGTTCTCTTCTGGGAGAACTGAAGTGCTGCAAATTGGAAAAAAATGCTGGATACTGCTGTTAATGCAAGATCACAGCTCTTGAAGCCTTACTTGTTTATGTACAAGGATTTCCCTTCTATGAAACAGTAAGATGATCAGGTTTAAAAACAGGTAACATAGGAATTGCAGGAGTTACCTGTTATTAATACATTAACCACTGTATTTAACTTGTTTGTTTGTGAACAGAACATGAAGCATACAAAGATAGTTGCTTTTCATAACTATTCACTAAATAATGACTAAATCATTGAATAAAAATTTTCTATCTGTGCACATTTCACTGCAGCTTGTCTGTTTGTAATAGGTGGTTGGTCACTTGTAACACAAGTCCTTGTTTGGCTTCTCCAGCTGACAGAAATATTGCTGTAGCAGTGCAAGTAATAAAGAGCCAAAGTTCTGCCTCACAGGGTACTCAGCACTTCTAAAATTAGCAGTTATTCAGTGTTCATAGCATTAAGCCCACATCCTTCAAAAGTTAATAATAATAATAGTAATAATAATTAGATGCTTCTCAGGTTTTGCCAAAAAGAGATATAGTCCCAGCACAAAGCGATGGTAAAAGTTAATCCTGGTCTTCAGGCCTCTGCTGCTGAGGGGCAGTATTATTTCCAAGCTAAGGTGCTAAAGGAAGGTAGGGGGGAATGATTTCTTCACAAGAACAATGTTCTGGGCTCTTTTTGTCCTTCTTCTGGCATGCATCTCATTAGCAATCCTATGGGCTCACCACTCCACATGGCTGGCAGAGAGAGGAAACAATGCCACAGGAATGCTTTCATGCTTACTGCATGCCCCTGTTTGTACCTTTTGCCCACATGGTGGCATCTGGGGGAGATCCAAAGTCTACATGACATTGCTCCTGAAACCGGGAGTGGTACTGGGAAGGGATGTTCTTCCTGCTTGCCAGGGTCGAGGACTGTTAGTTGGTGAAAGAGCTCTGTAGAGTTATACATCACTGAAGGTGTGCAGCAGACTATACATAACACTTGGAGAATATGTTTTTATAGTCATAAAATCAATCTTCAAAAATATGCAGTTCTACAACAAATATTTATGTAAGGTGTTATTTTTGTGTACAGTGTATGTTTCTCTTTTTCTTATGTCACTCACTAAAATTCCCCCTGAGATGGAAATGCAATTTTTAGCCAAATTGACTTTGTATAAAGATACCTGAATACAGAATGAAGTTGGGGGTTTTTTTGGTTGTGTTTTTTTTTTTTTTGGGGGGGACGACTGATCTAAAATAGTGTTTTTTGCTTTGTAGTTGAGAATTGCCTCATATTCACAGCTCTGGGAGATGAAGGTTGCTGTCTCACATGCGGCCAGTAGCTGCTGGTCCACCAGGCACTGGTCCACTGAGATGCCTGCAGGAGTGCTGCAGGAACTGATACTTTTGCTGTCTGGGAGTGGGGGGCTGCAGGAGCAGTACCACTGTTGTGTATTTGGATGCATGGAGCAAATGGCTGGGGATACTCAGGACATTGGGGAAGGAAGGGTCATCCGTTGGGTAAGGGCAGTCCCTTCTCCCTCACCCCCTGAAATATGAGACAAAAATATGTTCTGCGTGTGACAACTTCTGTTTGATTAAATTGCTGTATTTCTTTAAATTACCTTCCACGTCATATTGATAATAACTAAATAATGCCATATACATTGTCTTATGGAAATGCATCGCCTCAGCCACTCCCAAGGAAGGAAGAGGGTCAGCAGTTCCCTGAATTCTTTTTGAGTGGCTGGTCCATGAGGTCACAATGCCCTGCTGCATGCTACATTACATGTTAGAGCATCAGGCAGATTGCAGTTTATATCTATTTAGGAAATAATGGTCAACAATATCCTGGTACAGTTTTCTCAAGTTGTTATGTACATACATACACTTGGAGGGTCAAAGTGCAGCTGAGATGGAGAAGTGGTCCCACAGATCATTTCTGCTACGCAGGTATGAGCCCTGCCTAAACAGATGATTTAGTAAGTAAAGTGTTTTTTTTCCATCAGTAACTATCCAGGTGTTAGTGAAGAAGTTTGAGTAACTCCTCAATATTTTCTATTGGCTGAGCCATCAGGCTGACAGAGCCTATGTACTTTAGGATGCAATTTTATGCCAGAATATCTATATTAAAATATGATTCTAGAACAAAAGTGGATATACAGATGAGCAAGCTCACCCAGCACAGATTTCTCATCTCCATTTTTTCCTTCTTCTCTGTTTTTTTTCCACATAGGAAGTCATCAGAGTTATATTTTTCCTGATTAACACATTCCTTCATCAACTATAATTGCAACCATTAAATTAGATTGCCTCCTGTTAATCTTCCACTGCTTCAATCCTATTATGCAGAGAAATAATGTAAACTGTCAGAATTAGAGGATGCAAGTGCCAATCTTGAAACTAGAGAAAAATATTGTTTTAATAAAAAGCCTTTCCATCATAGTGAACCTTAAAGCAATACATAGATGGTATTTTCTTAAACCACCAGAAATATGCATAAAAAATGGTAAATCTTTTCATTAACAGGAGGAAATGAACATATCAAAGCTGATCGCATTCTCACATGCATCATTTGTATAGCTCAACAGACAGCTTAGAATTAAAGGGAGCCTGAGGCAAGGAGTTGGAGAAGCAAATAGGAGCACTTGAAGTCTTAATTTATATTTCAATATAAAGTTTATAAGGCTAGATAAAAAAGTAGGTAGTGGAAACATTAAGTCCCAGCAGTCTAGCCAGTCTGATTAATATCTCTTAGAACAGAACCTATATTAAGACAGTTCAGGGAAGACACAGCTGGGTTTAAATGCAAAGCCTGGCACAGGTACCAGGCTTGGCACATAATGGAGGTGGAATACTTCCTCTAGAGCTACCTTATGTTAAAATACGATATTAATCTTGCAGTGAGTTTTAAAGATCTCATGATCTGAGTGAACGTATTAGCTTTTGCAGCACTGAAACATTCTACACATCCTCCTGTGATTTTTTGCAGACTTTATCAAAGATTAATTAGAGTTGCAGCTCGTTCAGGAAAATACTGCATTTTTAAATGTTAAAATAAGTTATAAACTGTCCTTAGTTTTCTAGTGTATAGATAAAACCAGTGACTCCTGGACTGAATACTTGATCTTCAGTACCTCTATAGTCCATGGTCAATCAATTATTTTTTTATATTTGAGATAGTAAGGGAAAAAATGCTTATTACCAGAATGAGCAGAATTATGTTAGCTTTGCTGTGAAGAGTAAAATATGCATATTTAGAGAAATCTATTGTTTGTTTATTATCTAATTGCTAAAGTGGCTTGGGAAAATTGTCATTAGTGGATCTAAAAGTTGGTTGTTCATTCAGAAAATAAGCGACTGGCATGCAAAAAAAAAAAAAAGAAAAAAAACCCCAAACCCAGCAGAGTATTTCCATAAATCCCCAGCTCATACATTTTCATTCCAAAGATTCTCCATCAGTTTTTGACACGATGATTTTTTTTCTCCTGTAGGTTATCATGAAGGTATTCTCAGAATTCATTCAGGCTCCCATTTGTAACTATTATTATTACAATAAGTACGTTCCCTGCAACAGCAAAGGTTCTCTTGAATTTTTTTCAGGCTTATTCAGGCTATTTCAACCTCTGCAGTCCTCCTTTCCTTGGTGCAGCAACCTGGCAGTCCTCCAGCTGTGGCCTGCAGGGATTAGTTGATGTCCTCTGCCAGGACAATTATTTCTGTTGCCAAAGACATTGAAAGATGCTTAAATGTGCAATGTATGCTTTTATGACCTTACTTTTCTGCATATCTAATTGCAGTAGTCACCCTCAGCACACTGTGCTGCTAAGAGCAGGGGTCAAAATGAACTCAGTGCTCCTGAATTTTGGAAAGGTATAGAGTGTCCTCTAAGTGTGGCCATATTTCAAAGGAGAAGAGCCCTGGATCTTGAGTAGGGACACCTGGGAGACCAGGTCTCCAGCTCTGGTGTTGCTGGCTAACCTTGGCTGGCCAAGGGTGCAACTCAACTGTCCCTTTGCAGGTGAGCTGGCTGGGGGCTGCTGCAAGTAGAGATTGGGAGGGAGCCTCAGATGCATGCCTCTGGTCTGCAGTGTGATGCTTTGATCATGGACAACTCTGGCCAATTGTGTACAAAACTTAGATGATGTAAAATGTGACTGACAGCATTTGGAAAGGATAGTCACTGTGTTGCCAGTGTGGGCAGGAATGACTTTAACAGCTAAGGATGAAAAGTAACTCCTCCATGGAGTGCTCTCCTTTACAGAATGTATTACATCCAGCACAGTGGCATGTCCTCAAAGGTAAGGGAACAGAAAACAAGCAAATGGGAAGGACAACAAGGGGGAATTGGTGGGTGACAACAAAAAGAAGCAAGAAAAGAGACCCAGAAAAGCAAGGCAGATATGGAAATGCACGTGGGGAAGAAAGGATAGAAAGAAATGGGAGAAGAAAGCTTCACCAAGATGCTGAAGGAAACTAAAGTGAGAATAAGCAAAGTGATTCAGAGAAGAAGAAAGTGGGAAAAAGTCAGAGCGAGTTGGAGCAGTCATTGAAAAGAGGCATAAGGGAACCACCTGCGCTCCTGCAGGAGTGGGTGATGAGGGGAGCTGACCCATTTCCCATGGTCAGCACCCAGCTACCCCATAGATCAGACGCAACAGCAGCATCCTTATCTTCTTCCAGGCACATCCTTGGCCCTCAATCCTTCCACCCTAAGCTGACATCATAAAAAACCAAAGGTGCTCCCTGAAGTGCATGAACAAGTCAGTCCCCGCTGAGTTCCTTCCCCATTTGTAAATGCGATCTGTCACAGAGGGAAAGGCCTGCTGGCACCAGTGGGGTGAGACAGCACTGAGGTCTGAGGAGACCACCCCCCCCAACAGTGCTGCCCTCAGACGGCTTGTCTTTCTTACTCATTTTTCAATTACATTTTCACTCCGGCAGTGGAAATATCCATATAACACATAGGTTTTTGACTGACGAGACAAGGCTTGTCAGAGGTGGATAAAGCATTTTTGTTGAAGAAATTCTCATTCTGTGTCCTTGTCTCTCAGTCTGTCATATCTATTTCTAAACTACCTACTTTGGGATCTGAGCAGAAAGTGTATTATCACTTAATTCTATGAAATATTTTGTAAAACATTTTATGTATGTGTGGGAATGTGGAGTGTGGAGCCTAATTAAATTATAATTATCTCGTAATTTTAATGGTAAAAGTTATTATATATTTGTAATCTAATTATAGAGTAGTTTCATGATAATTGAAAAGTTATTAGTGGAACATAGAGTGAAACATTATAGGAAGTCACTATTTTGTCCAATTTTCCCATCATTATTTGTCTAAAAAATATAAGGATGGAATTGCTTGTATCATACTCTCAAAAACATTTTGCCGAAAGGAGTTCATTGTTCAGATTTGAATGAGTGTTTAAGTGCTTTCCTTCTCTCATCCCAAAAACTTTACATTCAATCATCCCTCTACAAACCTTGAAAATACTTCTGGTGGACAGACAGCACTTCAGAATGTCCTCAGGTGCTTTTTGAGATAAGATGGAGATGGAAAGTAGAAGAGCATCTGTATACTGGGTGATAAGGATGAAAACAGCGTCACAGTGATTTATAGTATATCTGAGATATACGTGGAGTATTTTTTTCTTTGTTTCTTTAAAAGAAATGGAGCTTTGCACTTGAGGCTAAGCTTGGGACTTGTCAGAATGAGTTGCAAGTGCGCTGAGACCTCTTTAAGATTACATAGCTGAAGCAGAACAAAACTTTTCCAAACATGGATAATTGCATGCAATTTACCTATGGGGCTTTGCATTGTTTCGAAATGTTTTGAATAGCAGTGATCTTCATGGTCACAGTATTCATGAGAGAACTGTTATCTGCTGGAGAAACATTTCAGGTAAACTTTAGACAGCAGCTCTGTTATTTCTGCACTTGCTACATCTTTAGGAACTACGTCGCACTGTTTAAGCTCAGCCTGTTTTAGAGGGAAGGCTAAGGCCTGGCTCCCGATGACCTTACTTCATGTTGGGAAAGAGAGAGCTGGTCCCGAAGCTATTCAAGTCTACATGGTAAACCATAAAATGGGGACATCCCTTTGAACCATTGTTTTGCACTGGTAAATCAAGGTGAAGATGTGATGGAGCTCCATTTTGTCAATAAAAGGGGGAAAGGTCCTGGCTGAAGGCCAGGATTGGGCCCATTTGCTACTGGTGGATGTTGGAAAGCAGAATGCAAAGCATCACCAATGCCTATCAGCAGACCGAGCCAAACCTTTGCTAGGAATGAGCGCTGCACATCCGAATGCAGCACTTGAGCTGCACTTGCTCTTTCTCTTCCTCCTCCCTACTTGCTAAAGAGGTGCCAACATGTTTCAAAAAAAATGATGCTGGTGGTCAATGGACTGCAGCCTGTTTTTCTCTCCCAATCCCTTTGACAAACTGAGTCCAGCACCTACACCAACTGCTTTGCACAGCCTTCTGTCACAAACATTGTCACCCACAAGAGAAGGACTAGTGATGCCGTTGCTTCTGCTGGCACCACTAGACTTTGCACTGATCTTGAGAAACATGCAGAAAGGGCTTCCATGGCCCTTCACCCTCCTCTCTGATCCTGAAGAAAAACTGCAAGGTGCTTCTTGAACCACAGCAGCTTCTATGTTACTGTTAGGCATAAAAAAAGAAACACCTAACCCGCACACTACAAAATATTTCTTACGGTGTAAATATATGTGCTTAAAAAAAAAAATGCTTTCTATTCCTCTTGTTGAAATTTTAGCCATGGAAAGGGAAAGACTGAAAAGAAACACTGACAAATCACTTATTTCAAAACTGGAAAGAAAATTTTAAAGTGCTCAGAAAATTTGTACACGGAGCTATTTTAAAACTAACAACAGAGTGATGACATCTTGGAATGAATGCCTACAGAGTTAGAAAGCGTAGGGTAAATTAGTTTCAGATGGATGACAGACATTTTAAAAAAATGCTTAAGTGAGTTAGAAATCTAAATCTTCCTTTCAGACATGACTAAAGGCACTTAGAGAGAGAGAGCTTTTTTAAAAATGTGACTTGAGCTCCTGAGTTACAGACACCCTTTGAAAACTGTTTAAATGTAAGACAGTTTTCTTTGTAAAGTAGAAAATGTGAGAAATTTTAGATAGCCTTAGATGGGGAGGTTTGTAAGGAGCTTTACTGAGTATTGTTGAGATAAGACTTCAAGAAAATAGATTTCTTAGAAACCTCAAGACTTGGCTAAAGGATCTCAGGCTACTTACTGCTATTTCTGTTTCTCATTTCCCCAAATGAGCACTAGTAGAGGTAACAGGAGCAGATGAAAATATAAGGGTCATTAACAAAAGCAAATTTTGTTTAGATTTCACCAGTAAGCAATAAGGAAAGAAAATTTGCCCAGAAATTCAAGCAAAATATACATGTGTAGAGCAATTTATCCTACAATGTTCCCAAAGCAAGGGGTATTAATAGATGGGACATGTATCACTGTTGCCAAAACCTGTGTGGGCATCTTGCAACAGTCAGGAACATTTCCAGGGAGACTTTTCCTGTGGGAAGTGCTGTGTGCCCTCTGCTTTCTCATCAATCCTTGTGCATCATATGCTCTGGTCTCTACCATGGAGAATAAGCTGGTTTTAGTTTACTTAGTTCATTTAGTTATTAAAGAATGAATTATTCTCCAGGCTTAAGAGATATTGATGTATTTTCATGTGGTACAGTCTAAGAACATTTGTTCACAAATTGCAAACTCTGTTACCACTCAGTTTGCTGATACTTTATGTCTCAAATCTATAGATTTTATAGCAACTTAGTGATACAAATTTGGGGTAAGGATTGCTCTGATCCCAACATTGCAGGCATGCAGGCTGAACAATATTAGAATTATTCATCAGAAGTGTACAAATCTTGATGTCTTTCACAAAGGCCAAATAAAATGAACTTTTCTTTATGAACCCATATTCTCTATATACAGCAGTATTTTTGCATTGCATGTAGTTACAGTTAAGACACTATGGTAGCACCTCTGTTGAAACATAAATCTTTGGCATTAATTTGAGAATTTTTGTTTAAGGAGTAGAATACAGCACAAGAAGCAATTGCATTTTCAATGTTATGAGGTCCGTAATTCCAGTAAATTATGTCCAGTATGCTTGATCCAACACTCCAGGTATTTTCTTTCAAGTTTTTTTTTTTGAGCACCTATATACTTTCTGTAAGCGTCAGGGTCCTGATCTAGCTGCTATCATGACATGAAAAAGTATCGTCATATAACAATATATTCAAAGAGATGCTATCAGAACCTTTACAAGTAGCTTCTAAGTTTGGGTCTCTGTTCAATATTGACTACTGTTTTTTCAGTATTTTGATAGGACTTAGATGAACAAGTTATTTTCAGGAAGCCATGTTATGACCAGGAAAACTGCAAGACCATTTTACGTAAACAAAGCTGAATAATCTGGTTACATCAAGTACAGAATATAGCAAAATAAGCTTCATTGAATCTAAGGCAGACATTTTCAATAAAACCAGCCACCTACAGACATATTTAATCACCTTAGTAAAGAGGATTTGATTTTCTATGGCAACTGAACATCTGTCACATCCAGTGGCTTCCCAGATACTTTGAATTTTTTGTTCCAAAACGGATGTCCGCAGCACCCTTTGAGTCAATATTTGATGTTCCATCTGGCCCAGGCGTGTGCTCCCGCTACCACCTTTGTACCACTCAGATTTTTTAGAGGAAAATTGTAAGCAATGTTCTTTACTTTTGAGTGCTTAAGCCCCATCAACCTCACTGGCTTAAGACACCTACGTATATTTAGGCTGAAGCAGACATGCCTTCCTGGTTATGACTGCTTTCTCAGTCATCATGTATGCTAGTAACAGCAACATTTTACATGTTCTTTTAGAAAGATCCATCTGATTTTTTTTTCCTGTCTGAGCCTGGGAATTGTAGAATACCCTGGCTTTCTGTAATATTTTGCACAATGAGATGAAATGAGTAACCTTAGTGGACTATGTGGTTGGAACTGGACAATCCTCTCGTTCAGACACAGCCTAGCTGTTACTACCTGCTCCTGAAGTGGGTTTCCATAAGGCGGAGTAGCTCCAAGTTAATGTAACCTGCAGGTCTGCTCCCTGCCATGCGCCCCCAGGGACACTTTCATAGGGTGGCTGTTCCCAAGGAGGCTGGGATCAGTGGTGTCCAAGAGCCCCAGGGAGGCTGCTGGGACTACGTCTGCACTCGTGGGCAAAGCTGGGTTAGCACTAATCCCTGCCTCCTTACCACATCTGAAATGGACATGCTCTCTCTCGGTTTAGATGCATGTGTAATTGTCTTTCTCAGATACTGTCAGAGAGGGATGATCAGTCCTGGTGATTTTAGATTAATAAATCAACTTTGATTTGATGAGCTAATTTGAATTTTGGTGATGAATTCTTTAATAACATGAAATAACAATGGAAAAAGAGCAGAGAGAGCTTCTGAACAGTAAAACCTTAGAAAATACAGATGTGATATAGAAATGAAAGTTGTTGCACAGCTTTCCTAACTGGCAGTGCTTATTACAGACTTTAATAAGTTTTTTTCCTAAAAAAACCTATTTTCATGTGTAGTTGATTAGATGAGGGGAAAAACTACATTTATCTAATTTTCAAGTCAGACAATTGATTTTAGAAAGCCAGAAGGTGCAAAAAGTTAGAAATTATGTTGTCTAACTTTGGTGTTACAGGGTGACCAACATTTTCATTTCTTGGGCCTAGGCACCAGAACCTTCTTGAACTGTTAGAAGAATTCAGATGCAGAACAGAGTGAATTACTCTTGGCATTTGAAGAAAATGAGCATGTTTCAAAATGACTATATTTTATTAATTTCTGAATTTTATGATACTTTTATATTATTGCTTGTATTAAAAATTGTTTTATAGGAAACAAATTCTAAAAAAACTTTGCAATTTATTAACACTGAATCCTTGGTCTATTTACAGACACATTGCTTCTATGTAGCATGAATTGTATAAAAAGACATACATAATTATTCTTATATTATATCAAGAATTCATACTGAATCCAAATCAGGACTGACTGATGTAAAATAAACATTTTGCTTAACAGTCAGTGTTCTTCTAAAACTTGTCTATTCTTACTGGATTCAGTGCTCAAGTCTCATTTGTACAAAACGGAGAAGAGCCAGTTTGGCTTCTAAATTTTTCTGCAAATTGTTAATGCATCTTTCCATGTCAGAATCTAAAAAAGTGCTCTACCAGAAATGTACATTAATTTGTTATTATATGGACAAATTCTGCCCTTGGATATGCATTTCCACATTTGTATGTAAGATAAGAATTTGATCCACAATGTACAATTAAGTGAAGCAAAGACACAAAGTAAAGCTTCTAGCTTGATATAAAAAGACATTAAGCAATTTTATTTTGGGCCCAATCAAGCATGCTTAATCCAAAATATAATGCTGCCTTTCAAAGACCAGAAAGCGAAACTCTAGATTTCAGAAATATTTATGTTCTGCTTTTATGACATATCTTAGCACTTCAGTCTGCTGGAAACCCAGGTGTAACTCTCTTATCTGTTGGGACAGTTTAAACCTGCTTCCATGGATATGCAGTCTTTATGGCTAGATTTGAAGATACCCTATGGTGGGTTGTTCAGTGTTTCTCTTGGTGACACTTTTTCACATGTACGGTCATGGTATCTGTGAATTAATAGCTTGTTCATGACTACGTTAAGTGCCAGGCTGGAAGGCTGCTGGATCAATGATCTCTTTCTACATGATTTTACATTTTTTGCACTTTACGTTTTGTTCTATTTACATTCATTTTACAGTACGTCATAAAAGGCGGAAGGCGTTTCCCAGGAGAGGGTTGCATGCAGTGCATTGAATGAGGCAGGATTCTTGAGAAAAATAGTATAGTGTCATGAGTTCAGAGACTGATGTGCAAATATTCAGAAGAGGCTGAATTAAGATTTCAGCCTTACTGATGAACAACAGGGCCAGATAATTGAAGCCAAAGAGAATGCACATGCACACATGCATCCCCACCCCCCTGCCCCAACACATACCCACACATGGACATGTCCAAAACCCAAATCAATGAGAATTACATTATGACCACTGCAAGCACTCAGATGTATAGAAGTGCCAAAACCAGGAAATGAACCTTCAGGGGCATACATCACAACTATTTTATATTTTTTTGACCCATTTATTCAACGTATCGGGGAAAAATCAGACTTACCTGATGAAAGAAGCTTTTGCTGCAGAAATTGAAAGATATATAATGAATGTGGCAGGGGATTACAGGATAGATATAGGATGATCTTAAGGTTAGTACTGCTGCCACGGACTTTTTTGTGTACTAGACAAGACTGTGTTGGTATCTTGGGACTTTTGCCTAAATAGATGAAGAATAACTTAATGGCAATGAATAATAGTGATTGTCTTTGGGTTTGGTTCTGGGTTGTTTTTTTTGTGTTGATGTAGTGGTATGGTGATGACTTATACAAGTGGGAAAATATGTACAGCTATACCACTTTGGAGTATATTGTAAGAAAAGCAAGTGATTTTTGCCGGTGACTCACAAAGTCAGCAGGTGAATAGATCTGACAAATTTAATGAGAGAAATCCAATGATGTTGTCCTATTTCCTCAGAAATAAAGGAATTTCTCTGATTATTAATAAATGTGTCCTTATATTAGGTATTAAAAGTGACTCCGTCAATGATTCTGCAAAGTCTAAAAGTTATATATCACCTCACTACTTTCACAATCATCAAAACCAGTATGAGACGTTCTCCCTGTTGGACACCAATATTCCAGATAGTATCTGCAAAATACAACTATACTTTCAGTGATAAATTTTGTACAGTATGTTCTAGTTGTTTAAGTAAGGTATGAATTTTTCTTGGTCATGAGTTCCAACAGTTGCAAATTGCTAGACCAGTTGATCTTCTAATGTCCTGTACTTACAACATTATCAAATTCCTTGTGTCTGTAACTTTAAGCAAGTTTATAATTTATGATTCCATAGCACCTTGTAGGACTGTCCCATCAGCTATTTCTACTGAATAGTAGCTTCTCTCACAGTCTTTTGCTTCATTTCTCTGCTATTTGTAATTGTGTAAAGAAATCTCTGAACATTTCCTTTATTAATGCTTGCTTTAATTTAAATGTGATGTTCCAGATTAATTACAGCTTCTGATCTACCCAGTTAGCTAGAAAGGCTTTCCTGGATGTCTGGTTAATCACGTATTTCTGTTCTCCTTCTAATGCTTCTGTATTTAAATTTGGTTGCCCTCATGAAAATCAGGCTCGAGATCTTCATCAGCTTTATATCACATGCTGAAAATGAACAAGCAAACAAACAAATATAGATAAAGTTCAGTTTTCTAGGCCAGTTCTCTGTTTTTTGAAGGCTCCTAGGTGCCTTCAAAATGGAACGCTCTCTGTTTTTCTGCGTTTTTTCCGTCCTTATTCAAGAAAAAGTTTCTGTGACAAGGAAGCAGAGGGACAGTACTTTGCTTAGGAAAAGGACGGATGTTTCTCAGTCACAGCTGGTCTCAGAGGTGGTGTTCTTCCTTGGTATGCCATTTAATGGAGCAAGCACAGTTTAATCCTGACCTGGGATAGTGCTCACCAACAAAGGTAGATTTGAGCAAGTATATCTTAACAGACTGGAGGATGAGAGGGCACAGGGAATTTGCTTTTGTACAAATTGTTCCTTCTAGTTTTACAGTAGTGTAGAACTGTTTTGAGAATCACACTCGTAGAATAGCTTGGGTTGGTAGGGACCTCAGCGGGTCATCTCATCCCATCCTGGGCTCACAGCAGAGCTATCTTCAGCCTCAGGTTGGGTTGATCAGGGCTTAATTCGTTTGAGTTTTGAATATCTGCAAGGATGGAAATCCCACAGCCTCTCTGGTTTTCAGCAATCAGTTCATCTAAGAGTTAGACTGGGCTGTTTTTCTGCAGTGTGAATATGGATGCTGTTATGAGCCCCTGAAGTCCCGGTTCACATCTTCTATGGGATCCTCTGGATAATTCCCATTGGCTGCACTATAAACTGGACTGATTTTTGCTTATTTTCTTTTTCAAAGGACTTTGTGATTTTCTTCAATTTTGTCTCCAAAGAATGGGCATAACGAGTTCATGCCACCTAGTATGAGCCACCTGAGGGAGCCATCTAAACAGAGTTGCAGTGAGCCCACCTCACATAGTTAATGGAGAAGAATAGCAGCTCTAGCAAGTACCTTTGCCCGCACAGGCTCTGCCAGGTTTGAAACAAAAGGTTGTCTCTAAGTAAAAAAGATGAAATGTGTTATTTAAATAAGTCAAAACAAAGTGTTCTAACTTAAGGAACAACTGTTTTTTTACTGACAAAAGCATTGTTACATTTGCCTGAATTCACAAATTCCATGAACTGCATTTTTCAGCAAATGAAAGGTTTAAGGTTTCTGCCCTGCCTGCATTAATTTTATATAATTAGAGATGAGATTTACAGTTCTGAGGAAGTGAGTTACCTGTCTGGGTTTTACATTGTGAAGAAGTCTAAAATAAATTTTAGTTCAATTTTAAGAAAAACAGGTTATTATTTAAGCAGATTTTTGAGGACTTTGTTGAATGAAAAAAGAGGTTTACATATCTGTAAAAATGTCTTGCTGAGCCAGGGATTTAATGAAAAAAAATATTTCAGAATGGCTTTATGCTGCAATACAAAATTAACCATGTACTTCTGATAACTGGATTTGCTCAACAATTTTAACAAACCTTTTTTTTTTATTCAACAGAAAGGAACTCAACCTTTTTGAGTGAAGATGGAAAAATCTTTTCAGATTAAGAAGTAATAGAAAAGAATCAGAAAGAATAAACATTTATAGATACAAAAATTTACTAGAAACAGATTAGCATAAATCTGTTACATTGTGATAACACTATCCTCTGAATTTTTTTTATTCCCTTGCTTTGATATTGTTACTGATTCTATCTCTGCATTCTCTGTCAGCTGAATCTCTGATATTTCCTTTCAAAAACAATCAAGAAAGCAAACTTTAGTGAGGAGCTGTGATTGACTATAATGATACTTTATTGCAGGATCTTTGTGGCTAGTCCTATTGGACAAAATGCATTGCTGGGGACAGGCAAACAGCTGGCATGCTAAACAGGGGATGGTTTGCCACGTAGGGTCAGGGTATGGGGCTTCAGGGTCCGCGTGCTCTGTTCTAACTTGTGCTGCAGCCTGCCATGAGAAACCGCCCCTCAGGCAAAGGGGCACTTTAGCCTCCAAGATGCTGCTTGTGAGTGAAGCAGGGGAGGAGGTGATGGGGGTCACCCCAAAGTCTCCAAAAGATTAAAATATTTTCCTTTCTCCTCAGTGACCCATTCTACTCCATCTCAGCTGCATGGGAAGCACAAAACATATTATCACAATGGGAATTTATATGTAAATGAGTTTTGCATTGCATTCAGAAGCAGATTCAAATCCCTGAAGTGCCTGGGAGCCAGACCTTTGGATCAGGTCCTCAATGGCTTTTGGTAAGTGAAATTCCTTAGCACTGGGCTGATGTTGCTAATGCTGTGATTCTCCACACCCAAGCAGGAATGGGTTAATTTTTGCCATAGTTCTCCAGCTTGCACATCAGAAATGGCAGCCCAAGAAGAATCAACACCATTCAGATGTGATGAACAGGCTGTGTTTATTCACTTTATATACAAATAGTGGCATTGTCCCAGTACCTCTGTTTAGTTCTGCAGTGATCCAAAAGAAAGCTTCAATAATGAATATTCATTTGAAAATGTTTTTCATGATTGACTCCAAGACAATTGCACATAAGGTTGGTTGCTTGTAATGTGAAAACAGTACTTCTAGGTATTTCTGAAGAGAAGTCTGAATTTTAGGAACTTTATTGAAAGTTAAGTAAGAGTGTTAGGAATTCTAAACCTGACAAGTAAGTCCTTTCCCCAAACAGAGCAAATGACTACAAAATTATGGGTGTATCTCCCAACGCATGTAAAATATCCTGTGTCTAAATTATTTGAATAAACATTCTTCAACCTGACTTTTTGCATGTCTGCATACATACAGATTTTTGACCTTCAGAGTGCACTTGTTCATGTGGTGATCCAGCTTCAGTTGGCATAATTTATGTAGAAAACCTTCAAAACATAAAGATTCACAGTGTATTACAACTATTTGGCTGATTCTGCTCACTGTGAACAAGATTCAGGGGTTATAAAAATGAAAAGGTCACTGCATTACTCCATTGCAGTGAAAAAAACAAATACAATGTTAGGAATTATTTAGGAGAGGAAGAACAAAACAGCTACTCTATAATACTTTCATGCACCACATCTTGAAAATTGTGTATAATTCTAGTGCAACCCTCTCAAAAGTATGCAGTAGAATTTAAAATAGCAGAGAAGGATGACGAGGATGATCACAGATACTGGACAGGCTTAGCATGAAGAATGACTAACTAGACTTCCTTGACTGAAGAGAGATGAAGAGGGGTGGCATGGCAGACATCTGTGAAATCACGTGTGGGGTGAAGAATTGTTGTGGTTTAACCCGGCAGGCAGCTAAACACCACACAGCCGTTCGCTCACTCCCCCACCCCCAGTGGGATGGGGGAGAGAATCAGGAAAAAAAAAGTAAAATTCATGGACTGAGATAAAGACAGTTTAATAGGACCGAAAAGGAATGGAAAATAATAATAATAATAATAATAATAATAATAATAATAATAATAATAATAATAATTGTAAAATAATATACAAAATAAGTGATGCACAATGCAATTGCTCACCACCTGCTGACTGATGCCCAGCCAGTTCCTAAGCAGCGGTCACTGCCCCCCGGCCAACTCCCCCCAGTTTATATACTGAGCATGATGTCACATGGTATGGAATACTCCTTCGGCCAGTTTGGGTCAGCTGTCCTGGCTGTGCCCCCTCCCAGCTTCTCACTGGCAGAGCATGGGAAGCTGACATGTCCTTGACTAGTGTGAGCACTAAGCAACAACTAACACATCGATGTGTTATCAACATTGTTCTCATTCTAAATCCAAACCACAGCACTGTACCAGCTACTAGGAAGAAAATTAACTCTATCCCAGCTGAAACCAGGACAAGAAGGTCAACAGAAAATGAAGTTGCATGGTGTCTGAGGTGCCTTAGAGCTTCAGCATCTGTAATGCTACAGTTCTGCTATTTGCAGCTCTGTAACCTTTAACCCGAGCTGCCTGGAGCCTTGCAGTCAGTTTTTCCTGCATTCCCATGCTTTTATTCCAGTGCTGTTGGTCTCATGTCCCTGCACCTGCAGACACTGATGCTGTTGTTATGCAGGTTCTCATGGGAAGTGACTGCCACTAGCGTGAGAAACATCCTTGCTTACCCCCCTTCACTCTTGTTTTGCTGATTTTAGTTTATGCTAAGGAAAACCAAGCATAGTGCACAACAAAACAGGTTACAGTTATTTAAATACTTGATAAACACTATCCAGAAATACATGTGCGTGGAGACTTAAAAGCTAATTGATAGGTATCTCTGATGCCTCAGTAGCGTGCTCCAACCAGTGTTAATAGCATGACAAGCAGGAACACCAATAGGGAGTTTGAGCCAATCCTCATGGAAAGTACATAGTATTGGGGAAAAGCATGGTAAGACTAAGGGAAAAGCAATTGGGCACTAGGGGAACAGCAATGGGAGACTCAGGAATGTGAAACTTGGCCAAAGTTATAAGGTGAGGAAGCAGATGCTATAACTGGGGTCAGGTGCTTTCCATCAGGTCCATGGAGTTAGGGGAACTAGGAAGGACTCCAAAGATAGCAAGATGCAAAGGATTGGATACAGACGTGTGTGATCCAAATAACTGGGAATGCACACGGTTGTGTTTTGTGGTAACACATAGCGGAAAAGTAAGTTACAGTCCTCTTAGTGCCTTGGTAAACCCAGGTCTGAAAGAGAGGGGAGATGTTGCAGTGTTGTGGCTGTAGGATGTCACCGTGTCTCCTGTATCTAACATGGTGATAGATTTAACCATCTGGCCACGGTTAAATAGGTGACATCCTTCATTTG
The DNA here is from genome assembly GCF_965638725.1 of Aptenodytes patagonicus. Lineage (NCBI taxonomy): Eukaryota > Metazoa > Chordata > Aves > Sphenisciformes > Spheniscidae > Aptenodytes > Aptenodytes patagonicus. The sequence goes on from NC_134951.1 coordinate 93,103,673, forward strand.
CATCCTTAGCGAAAAGTGTGTGTTAAAAAGACCATGGCCAATATTTTAATTCCAGATTCTTGAGCATCTTCAGGTTGAACTGTGAATTTTCTGACACTTCAACATAATGGCACAGGGACAGAGACACATTTCCTTGTGGTTTTTTTTGCAGGAGGGTTCCCTGTGGGAACCAGACTGCACTTGTCACAAGTCTCCAGCCTGTCAAAATCAGCCAGATCAATGTGACCAATACCGGGACAGACCCACCAGGGAATGTTTACTCAATGTGTTTTCCCCTTCAGATCACACAGAAGCTTAGCATGCAGCTAACACTATTGTGTAAGGAAGGAGAAATAAGTTTCCAACCTGTTCTTCTCCTGATAAACTCACAAATTTGCAAAAGAATTTAAAGGTTAACAATGTCATTTAAAAATTAAAGCAGCTGTTACTGTTAAAATGAGTTGGGCATCTATAATGAGAGGTTGCATTGCCTCCCTGGTTGCTTAGAATAAATCTTCAGTGTTTAAGTAATAGAGAGCCGATATGCCTCAGACACCCTGAGTACTACAAAGTGTGTCAGAAGGAGCTCAGTAATATGCAAGTATTAACACACCATTAGCAGGCTTTCTGTGTTCAGCAGTTTCCCTGGAAAGATAGAAGGTAGGATTTTCAGATGGATGCGAGAGGCTTAAGAGCAAAAACTCAAATTACTTTTGCTGAGTTTCTCCCATTCCCTCTGTGCTTGACTGGATCATTACCAGGCAGAATGATCTGCAATTGTATAAATCAAATTTTATAGCAGAAGTCATACACCCCAAAGAGGTTGGGGCACACAGTGCATGCCACTCGGTGGGTGCCTTCCTCAAAATTGGCCAGCCCCTGGCAGGGGCAGTGATCAGCAGGAATAGCATCTGCTGTGCTGGCAGGTTGGCAGAATAAAGCCAGTGCGAGAGGTAGGCAGGGGGAAATGCTGGAGATCTCACCCTGGCTGTCACTGTATGTGAAATTATGGATTAAATTGTGAGATGCCCAGGACAGTTGCAATGAAACAGTGTCTCCCAAGAATCCTGAGCTCTAATTGTTATGAGGAAACATTGGAAAATGAGATGGGAAACTGTGAAAGTGAATGGGCTGCCTAGAGTCATTCAGATAGCATGATGGTGGAGCGTGGATAGTGAGATGACCCCTCTGAATCTCAGATGGCCTTTCAGGTTGTCTGCTTCATTCTGTATCGGTGTTCCCAGGCTAGACTGTGGCAGTCTGGGCAGACTCTCTGTGGACAGTGTATGGGTTTTGTTAGATACTGGTGGCTCTGGGTGTTTTCCTATACCAGGCAACATGCTCCATTTTGAAGGTCCTACTAGGCTCTTGCAATACTCTTGAACACGTTAAGAGAAATGGGAACAAGGCCTTTGGCATGCTAAAATTTTCTTAAAGCTATTCCATTATAAAGGATTCTCCTTTGTTTTTGTTAAGACATATACAAATGTTTATACATATACATTAAGTTAAGGATATACTTGAAAGCGTTTTTTCCCCAGAACTTGTGAAATGCAGATGCAAGAGTAGGTTTAGTGATGGGGAGAGTGAGACTATGAATGTGCAGAGACCAAAAGGAGAGAAAACGGAATGAGAGTGCATGCTTCATGCCTTGGAGGCAACAGGAAAAAGGATTATATGGTACTAATGGAAAAGGTTTTCTTTTATGTTCGGGATACAAGCACTGTTGAAAGGCAAGATGGAATATGAGCCAAGGAGAAGGAATTTTCCTGACATCTCTTACAGCAATGCTAAAGGGGAATATGTTAGAAATAAATTGTTTAGTAGAAACAATAAACTGCAGCAGAAGGATGTGAGATGAAATTAATGGTAACAAAAGTCATTTGAAAGTCTGCACAGAGAACATGCATAAATGGTCACTGAGCAGGTGATCTGGAAAATATTGAGTCTGGGGCTTCTGGAATAAATAACTCAAACAAATGAATCTTATAAAAAAACCAAAAAGTGAATGACATGGAAAGTGCACCAGGCAGAATGATGCATATTAAGAGATTCTCAGAAAGTTCAAAAGAGGCACAGAGTTACATTTGTTCTGCTGCTGTAGGATGTATCTAGCTTAGAGGTCAGTCTCCAAGGTCAATTACTGTTTTATTTTCCTTGATTCCAAGGCAAAACCCCCAATACTTATAAAAGCAGCCAATATGAAGACAAATATGAGAAACCAAAGGCTGTTTTACCTGGGTAAAGCTGGGGTTCATTGAAAACGTGGTGTCATTTTGATAAAGTGAGGGAACATCTCAGGGATAAAAGGTTTGATTTGTATTATTTTGTGCTCCTAGCCTGAGATTCAAGTGAAATGAAGCACAGCACATGCTTATCCACAAAGGCAACACTTGCAGTTCAGTCAGAACAAAAAGCTAGCAGGATCCCAGAGCACAGCTGCTCAGACAGCATCTAAGGAAATGCGTCTTCATTCCCCCCATTTCAGCACCCTTTTTTTTAAATCAGTCTTCATTTTTACATGCTGGGTACTTCCTAACTTTCCCTATTTCAGGGAACAAAAGGAACGAGATGCCTCAAGTAACAGCATTTTTCAAGTTTTTTTTTCGACTCACCTGCAAAAATAAGATCATTTTGTCAGGAAATCGAGTTCTTATAAGATTTCCTGTAGACGTCAGCAATTTATATCATAAACAGTGACAGTCATTCTCAGAGAACTGTAGACAAAACATCTCCTACTCCCAAAACAAAAACTGTTGTCACTTCAGCTGAAGAAGTTGTCCTGTAACAGCTACGAATGCTTAATAAAGCATCCTCTGCTCTTGGGAGCATGGCAGAATTGAAGAAGGCCATGTCTATTTGTCACTTAGGCAGCCTGAAGTCATTGTATACTGTAAAACAGCTTGTATCCTCCACCCCTCTCAGACCCTTCAGCAGCTCCTGCTACCTCCTTTGGCCCACCCATCCATAAACCAGACCCACCTGAACTCTAACCTTGTTTCCCTGACCTGATGTCGCATGCATTATTTCAGAATACTTAATGTCCCCTGTGCTGAGTTCCTTTGGCAGTGGTTGCTGCCTTGTGGCATCATTGTACCAGGGACAAATCCTCTGAAATCTACTTGCAGTAGAAATCAGGTAGAGCACGCTACAAGCTGGGTGTGGAGGCCTCATTTTGTTAATAGTGATTACTTATATTCCTCTATTTCTATTGTCCCACTGAGACAGAGGTGCTGATATTTAACCATAAAGATCAGTTAACAAACATCTCAAAAGTGCTTCATTTGGCCAAACAGTAAAACTGGGTTTGATATCAGACTGCTTCTGTCCCATCCAGTAAATGCTCCCAGCACTTCAGAGTCCTTGCCTTGGGCTTTGCCTCCAAGACCCTCACCAAATGGTAGCAGAATCAAATAGTTAACCTAGACCAGCCTAAACATGAACTCATTTCAACTTGCTTGCCAGCCACAAAACTTTCAAAGGTCTGGGTTTCTCTGGGTTTTTGCATTGCAGGAGGTGTCTGTGCATGGAAGGAGCATGGAAGGACATTCAGATGCTTTCATTTCACATTTTAGCTGTATGTCAAAAGCTTATTCAAATTTTGAATAAGAATGGGAGATGATAGAGGATCTGCTGGGACTTTGCACTAAATATCAAGCAGCAATTGCCTATGTATCAGCGTACAGACCTATTCCTTGCCTTGCTGAGGAGTGATGGCTGGATCCTGCCACTGTTGGAGGTTCTTTCTGCATTCCTGGTTACGGTGCTTTTTGAAGTCCTAAGCTTCTCATATATGAGATCTTGCTATGCCTGTTGTAAAGAAGAAAAAAAATTAGTCTGTGTATTGGAAGGTATTGAGATACTGCGTGGTTCATTCACCAAACCAGACCAAAAATCAGACTTGATGTAGGGGACCTCACTTCACTGAAGTTGGTGCAAGTGAATACTCCTTCAGGAAGGCTCCATTTATCCTCCAGTTTTATTATGTTATTTTTTTCTTCATTGTTCTCCAAAATTACTATATGAGACTTCTTCCAAGTATTTAATTTCACAGACGTTCAGTGGTCTGTGAAATTTGCGCAGACGGAGACAGATAAACAGGCAGACATGGTGGAAAGGGAATAACTTAAAGAAAGGGTTTTATAAGTACATAAACACATTGTTTGCACTCTGAAGTTGCTTATTTCTATTTCTCCTGGTGTTTTAAAGCTGCTTCAGAAATACTGATGAAGTAAAATTTCTAGATAGTTAGTTAAGTATTGTTAGCTTTTATTAGTAACATTACTGCCTTTTTGTTTACATCAAAGATCACCAAAGTAAGTTTTTAATACTTGCCTTAAACTGGTTTATGGTTTTAACTTTTGCACATGGTTATAACTCTCTAACAACCAATTCATGGTAAATCTAAAAAACCATCACTTTCTGCCATGGAGATTTTATATCCTTGAGGTTACTGTGCTAAGATACACTTGAGTGACACCTTTTGGATAATGTAGTGAATAAATGTAAACACTGTAATTACTGGATATTATGGTTCACCAACTATCCAAATTAAATACAAATACTTTGCTACATCCTACTAGAGAGAGAATTGATTTGACAAAGGTATATTAAACCAATGTATCTTTGAATATGACAAGCAGCTGCAAAAAGAAGTTCAATATTTTATGATAGCTAAACAATTTTAAGAGCTCCTGAAACAGTGATGCTTTTACTTCTAAGCTTCTCTACAAAGACTTCCAATCACCTTGTAATTTTGAGTTTGCCTCAGCTTTTGGCAGTATAATGGCAATTAAGACATTATCAGTGGCTCAACTTATGTGCTTGAATCAGAAAATAATGCAGTTTCCTGTGGAATTCTTTTGTTCTTCAGCTAACACAAAAACAATGTTAATGCACCCTTGACCAGGAAACTAGAAACTTATATTGATGATAGGTGACAATACATCAGATGATAGGTTTATAACCCTATGTGAAGCTAAAGCTTGACCAGCTTGTGGGGTTAGAATTATACAACATCATTTTGACTGTTGTCTTAGACTATCAAGTCAATGGCTGAGTTTGCCCAGATAGGTGATTTAAAGAGCATTTTACTTGCAGTCTGAGGGCAGAAGAAAATGTCAACTCACCTAGTGGACTAGAAGGAGAATTCACTTATTAACCTGTCAAAATCACTGGCAGAGATCCTTTCTTTTACTGAACACATTGGTTTGGGAGGTTGAAGAAGAGTCTTCAGTGTGTGCATGAAGGCAGATTGGATATATTGCTGTAAATTATGGAGTCAGTGAATTTATTCACATGATAAAAGACTATTCAAATTAGAATGGATAAAAGAACTGGGCCTGGATTTCTTGATAATTTTATTCTTAAACCACATTTTTTTTTATTCTACTTATCTCACTTTTAAATCTGGTCACAGAATGTTGGATTTTATTATTTAATCATAACTTTGAAATAACATGAAGTAAAGTACAGTTTTGAGCCTGAAGTACCAGAGTACCAGGGTTGGAATAACTATGGCACAGGTTTGATGAGTCACTGAATCTTACTTTTCCTCTTCCTTCTTTTCTGTAGGATACATCTTATATGCCCTCACCATTTAAAATCTCCAGGTTTCTAATGTGATCTAGGCTCACTCGATAGTCAATGGAGAGAGGAAAGACATTTCCAGATGACAACTGATTCCACCTACCTCAAGATCTTACTCGATCTCTCCTACTGGTGTGAAAACTTGGTCAGAGAGACCACACAGTCAACTGACTTAGGCTAGACCTCTAGATTTTAAACAGCTCACGTTAAGTTATATGAATCCCATCATGAGCTACCAGCTTGTGCCATTCCCCTGGAAGTCCCCAAATACCAGGTGAAATGCACTACACGATTCACATAATTAAGTTTTATAAACCATTTCTTAGAGACAATCAGAGGGAATAGTTTTCTATATGAGTACTAAAATAAGAAATGTAAGTGTTAAGTTGGAGCCGCATGTTTAAATATATTTAGCAAGAGAATAGCATGGAGACCCTCATGACGAATGTGATTTACTAACTGTTTTTGCTTAAAAGTAATTTACATTATTGCAGATATCACATCTACTATTTTCTCCTTTTGTCAGATGTATTCTATGAATCTGGTAGGTGCTCTATTTTTAGAGCGGATGTAGAACTTTTAAAATCTATTTGTTCTTATTTTACAAAAAGGTTAGGATCAGATAAGATCTTCTTAACAGTCCCCAAAATCTGTGCTTTGGCCCAAATGTTAAGTTGGGTTGTGGAAAGAAATACAGGATGGTGGCTGGAGCCCTTTACATGCAATGAAGTGTTAAGCAATAGAATATTGTTAATGAAATGTTAAAGAACCATTTAAGAAAAATTAGCAGTCAGATTGTAGAAATACAACATTTTTAATTAATCCAAAATGTGAGTGAAATTTTTTGTTGGTTTTGCTTCATTTGGAGAGCATTATTAACATTTACATTTCAACAGGCTACTATATCCTCTTCCTTCCCCATCTCCTTGTCAGACTTTGAGATTAAACACATTAGCATACTTTATCGCTGGAAAGCAAGGGCAGCAGCTCTATTTTGTAATAATTTCTTACTCTTGTTGAATTGCTTATTCAAAATACTGCAACTGCTTCCTAAATTTCATGTGTTAGCTGCGCCTTAGTGAGAAATAGGGGCAAATTCAATCAGAATTACAATTGTATAGCAGGCTTCCTTCATAGATTAAAACAAGGTCCCAGGTTTAAATACTTCTGGGTCGAAGGGTCCATCCTACTCCTGCAATAAGCATGTCAAGGCACTGACCTTGCATAATGATCTCTTTCGGAAACGCTGTTTCTTAGATACCTAAGCTCTGGCAATTTTCCAGCCGCAGAGGCACTTTAGTCACAAGGACACTTCAGAAAATCATACCTGTTGCCCTACATCAGGCACAATAGGTTGTTTCTGTGTTGCGGCAGTATCCACTATTAGTTAGGGTTGTATATGACCTGTGTGACCCTCACCCATGCTGGAGAGTGGGCAGCCTGTGCTGTGTGAGAGGGTGCTAATGAGGCTGGATGAGATGCTGCTGAGATTGGTTAGGAAGACTGGATGCTACTTAAGGTCCATGAGTGGGACCATAAGACTGGTCATGGGGTTGTATGGAAAAGTCCAGAGAGGCAGTTCACACTCCCACAGGAGTGTTGAAGGAAGAGCTGAGGCTGTTGTCAAGGACAGTGACACAGGAGCATTGCTACACATTGCTTAGGCCTAACTCTACTGAAATGGAGGAAGGTAAGACAATTTCTGCCAGCTGAGTCCACTGCAGGTTATCCTGTTACTGCAATGCTTGCTTTGAGGGAGAGAACTTATGTTTCCCATGGGTGTTAGGGCAATCTGGCAAATGCGAAAAACATTTCATGTTCTGAAGATGGACATTTCTAGCCCTGAAGTCAGACAATATCTCCTAACAGCACTGCTCTATGAGAAGCACAGCCTTGTTTTTCATTATTTTGATGACATGCATCAAAAACATTCTCCATGCTCTCTCTGCTGATACTACTAGGGATGAAGAACCACAGGAAACTATTCTTCAAAGTGATGCTTTATATGGAAACATTTAAGGTCATCAAAAATTAGGCATGGGGATTTCCTTGCCTCTGTAGCTAGCTTTATTGCATTATTAATGTGATCAGAGGCTATGCCTTTATTAGTAAACCAATACCAATTAGTGACCAATAGAAGATTCATGGCATGAAACAGTTCGTGATGAGAACATGGTATCCACACTACACAGATTTAGGGAGTTTTACATTGTGGTAACTGTAGTCTGAGCTCCTGGACTGAAGCCCGTTCATAGTTGGGGCTGCCCAGGTGCACTCCCAGAATACATTTTCCAGTTTAGCTCATCCAAATAGACTCCAGGTCTGCTCTCTGAAATTACTCCACAATGCCAATGAAAATGTGGTAAACGGGAGATGTTTGGGAGACAAGCACCTGTTCTGAACTAAAACACTAACGGAGATGCACCAATAAGAAACCTACTGATTCTCTACTCAGTGGAAGTCCTGGGCTTATTTTGGAACCAACTAAATTAGAAGAAAGCAATACGCTTTAGCTTGTATCACCATTTTCTTGGACTATTACTTCTACATATAAACTTCTAAGTCAAAATCGTCTTGGGATGTAACTATTTCTAATCAGTCGTGTTATAGGTGAGTAACTTAACCAATAAGCAGAATTTGGTTTAATTGGTCAAGAAAAAAGTCTAAGTTTATGACACACAAGGAACCACTTCTGAAATGGCAAAGATGTTTACCAAGTAGGACTGAAACACATTTGAAAAACTGCAGTTTTATGCTGTACCACATACAACATAAACTAAATATTACCCTGACCTCAATTCCATTCTGTTACAATGCTGCTGACTTCAGCTGACTTATTCTGAGGGTGAATTTAGGCTGATAACTTTGACAAAATACAATGGTATCTAGAGGACTGCCAAAGACATTCATCTTTATTTCCAGAACTCAGGCTTAAAAATCCACTTACATTTAGTTTGTGAATTTCTGACTTACAGGGCTACAACTTAGTATAGGATCTTTATGATATCAAAACCCACAGCAGAACTAAGGTGATTTACATATGCCCCAGAAATTTGAAGGTAAAAGTATAACTAAGTTCTCAAAGTAACCTTTTTTATATGTATATTTTTCCTTTTGGTCCTATTTTCACTTCTGTGGGGAGTAGTTGTTGTAGCTCCTTGAGCTTCTGCTTCCAAATGACAAAACCACAATTTGCTTCAGATAGCTTACAAATACCCAAATCTACAGTCCTTCCCCAAATAAACCTCTCCTAACACCCATGGATATGTACAATGTCCACAGAGTTCCTCACACCTCCCTCCAAGCTCTTTGGAATAATTTTCCATCATTAAATGTTGGGAGAAAAAAGAGGTAAGAAAATAATGATGAAAACTGTTGGGCTTCAATATCTGTGAATACAACAAAAGCCTTTGGATAGCTGATAGGCCAAGATGTGTCCCATAAATGGTCATTTTCTTTGTACATGGGAATGCATCTTCTATAATAATAATAATCTATATTATTAAAGGTAGATTCTGCTGACAATAGGCTGTATACATTTATATATTGATAAATGACAATAAGCCCTATTTAAGGACAATGGAGTCAAATTTCCTATGGGAGGATTTGACACATTCCTGGATAGGAGAAGAATGGAGTGAAAAATAGTACTAACAGCAAGTAGGTCTTTCTTCCCGCTAGCCAAACTGTGAGTGAATCCCTTTATTTTGCATTGTGCTTTTCTACTATTTCCAGCAAATCTGCACAGCTGATATTTGGATCCCTTCAGAAATGCGCTCCTGACAGCTGCGAGCAGATAGCAATAGAACATGTTATTGTCATTTGTTCTGGCAGTACATGTAGATATCATCATAAAACAGGATGACAGTTTGTTTACAGAAAAGCAAACTTGTGTTTGCATTTGATAGGCTGTATTAAGAAGGCTGAAAGCTGTTTTAATCCATCTAGCATTCTTGGAGATAATGTCCACTTAATACAAGACCAACCAGCATTTTGTTTCTGGAGACAAATAAACATTAGAAAATGTTTCCAAGGATGTTTTCAATATATATTGTTATTAACACTGGTACTGTGCAGATTGAATAAAGTCAGTCTAGTAATGTTAGGTACACTGATCTGTCATAGCACAAGAAGCAGTAAAGTGCAGAGAAAGCTATTGTGCTCATCCTCAAGGGGACATTATAGATTTATGCCAATTATACCAGGTAAGAATCTCTCCCATGATGTATGGGTGTTACGGAGATATGAAAATGTTGCCCCTGGGCACAAAAGGCAGCATAGCTGTAGAAGTAATTTCCCTTTCCCTCCAGCTGCAAGATGACATTTGTTTCTGAAAGACTTTCAATAAAGGAGAAAACCCAAGGATGCATCTTCTGTACTAATTTCAGATCAGTGCTTTTTCCTTTAAAAACCAAGCTGCTACCATCATTCCTCTCCTTTCCACACCACTTCTTATCCTTTCCAGAATGAAAATAGACCCACACGTAGCTTGAAACAAGTGGTCCAGGTTTGATTTACCCATTGTTATCTGTTGTACTGCATCTTTAGTGCACAGCTATCAGTTCTTATGGAATGGCTCTTGACTGATACAGTTGACAGGCAATCAGGTGTGTGGTTGTCCAGCTGAGAAAGGTTTTAAAATGGATGAACCAGATGCTCGTTGACACTAAAAATCTCTTGACCCTGCCCTGGCAACAAAAATTGGCCTTTCACACTCACCCTACACCACCAGGGTGTTCAGTATGACTCTAAATAGCGTATATGTGTTATTTATGTTTTTTCTAGGGTGAGCTTTGAGACAGCCATCAGCCTCAATTCACCTCTACAGCTTTGCTCAGCTCTGATTTCTACATGAAATCTTACTAAGTCACAGCAAATATGCGCTGCAGGTACACCATTGCATTGCTATTGAGCAGGAAATGGAACATAACTTAAAGAAAATGCTGAAGATGTTTGTGTCACAAAACATGATTCATCCTTTTTATGACTTTTTATATGTTGCAAAGTCCTTACGTGCTAATTCAAGCATCATTTTTTTCCCCATATGAAAACTTTACAGCAAGTTCAGAGAAGTGAATCAGTTCACCAAAGAGGAGGCATCCATGATCTTGACAACACCATTCTCAAAATGATAAAGGTACTTAATACAATTGCATTCACTGCTTTTATTTATTATTATCAAGGTTAATTTTCTCACTGAAGACCTATACATTTTCAAACGCCTGATTAGAAATATTTTCTCAAATTAAAAAGCTACCCTCCAGGTTTAATTTGAGGTTTTCTTTTTTTTTTTTTAATGAGGGAACAGAGGTCCCTTTGCCAATAATTTAAAGCAATACCAAAACAGAAAAATGAAAAGATATAAACTATATCTAATATTTCTGATGGGAACTCTCAAAACCAGAAACCTGCGTTAGTCTGCGTTTTGCTGCATATTCCAGCTAAATCAATAGAAACCATCATCTTTACTAAATTATTTTTTTATTTTTTTCCAGTGGGCAAAGCTCTGCATTTATTTTATGTGGAACTGTGATAAACAATAAAAATTGGGTAGAAACATTTCATATTTTGACCTGTGTTCAGATAATTTTCTGCCTGTGTGCCGTAAGAAAAGGGCAGCTTTCCATTTGTTTCAGTGGGTTGTGCTCAGATACTCCTGGGTAATCTAGTATAATGTCATAGAGTTATTGTGGGGGACATGAGAAGGGAGGTCACGATGAAATCACCCTGCTATGAGATTTGAATCAAGCCCAGAAGGGAAATGTTCTCCATTAACTAGCATATTTTGCAGTAAATGGTTTTGTGCAATGTAAGCATAAAATGGTTGCCCTTTCCATGTTTTGGTCCTGTTGCAAGGATGTTGTTGTGGTTTATCCCGGCAGGCAGCTGAACACCACACAGCCGTTCGCTCACTCCCCCACCCCCAGTGGGATGGGGGAGAGAATCAGGAAAAAAAAAAGTAAAATTCGTGGGTTGAGATAAAGACAGTTTAATAGGACAGAAAAGGAAGGGAAAATAATAATAATAATAACAATAATAATGATAATAATAATTGTAAAAGAATATACAAAATAAGTGATGCACAATGCAATTGCTCACCACCCGCTGACCGATGCCCAGCCAGTTCCCGAGCAGCGGTCACCACCGCCCGGCCAACTCCCCCCAGTTTATATACTGAGCATGACACCACATGTATGGAATATCCCTGTGGCCAGTTTGGGTCAGCTGTCCTGGCTGTGCCCCCTCCCAGCTTCTCGCTGGCAGAGCATGAGAGGCTGACAAGTCCTTGACTAGTGTGAGCACTACTTAGCAACAACTAAAACATCGGTGTGTTATCAACATTATTCTCATCCTAAATTCAAAACACAGCACTGTACCAGCTACTAGGAAGAAAATTAACTCTGTCCCAGCTGAAACCAGGACAGATGTAAAAAGCTGCTCTCCTCCAAGGCTCAGAAGACTCACAGTGCAAGCATTTAAGTAAAAGACTTGGGAAGAAAATACTTGTTCACCTGGTTATGAATTTCCACACTGGAAAAAAGTTACTTCAAATGAAATAGGAAAATACAGTGGATGGGTGTTATTTAAGCATATAGTTTTAGTGCATCTCATGCATAGTTTACTTCCATTCTTCTTTAATGTTTCATCCAAATGACACAAGGCGTGGTGCTGGGATAATTCTGCAGCCACACATCACCTGCTGACAAGCTTATAACATCAATTTCTGGAGTCTGTAAGTCTCCAAAAGTCACACTGATAAAATATAGCTTCCACTTTCTCTGTAGGCTCTGTTGCACTGTATCCTAAATATAGGCTTACACATTAAAGGCTGAAGTCCATACAGACCAATGCTTATATAGGTTAACTGTCAAAAAGCTTGGGAGGGAGCTATAAGCCTTTTAAGACCTCAGGGAGGGAGCTGAGTGCCTGGGACAGTGATCTGAAGGAGTTTTAACCAGAAGAAAGTGGGGTATCTGGGATTTGGAGTAGGGAGAGGGGGTGATCTAGGGAATGGCTGCCTGTGCAGCTTTTCAGGCTGTTCAGGTGGCTCAAAATGTCATATTAAACAAAGTTGAGCAAGTCCCTGCTCTGCAGCATGGCTGGGGAACTGGGCACTACACCCCCTCGTAGAGAGGCTCATGCCACGGGCCTGGTGCAGAGCGACCACTCCACACCTCTTCCTTCGAAAAACTGCATTTAAACATCCTGCGACGAAAATGACCTTTCCTGGGGCATATGCTCCTCCTCCCTAGTGTACCACTGCTGCAGCTGCCAGCCCAGGCTTTGGAGTGGGCTGCGTTCAACAAGTCCCTGGGCCAAACTCCCCATCGTCTCATCTCCAGGAGGAGACGGACCTGGCGCAGCCAAAGGCACAGCAGGAAAACTCTGCAGAAAGCAAAGCTAAAACATTTGTAAATAAACAAAGGAAATATGGGATATTCGTAGCAGATCCTGTGTCAGGTGTCCAGCAAGTTTAAAGTGGGTTGGTCCTGCTAACTTCTGCATCGATGTTTAGAAGCTCTGGATCTGGCCCATTGACTTCTGACTGACTGCCATGGCTTATAAATATCCTGACATGACAAGAATGTAAAAAAAGGAGTAAAAACCTGTTACTTTAATTGCTTTTGCTCATACCCTTAAGTACAAATATTTCTTCCAGGGTTACATGTAAATCTTTTAAAATAGTAAACTATTCCACACACTTATCATTCTCTGCATGAAAAGTGATTTTAGTCTACTATGAATGTGCTGCTTTATATTTCATAATCTTTAACGGGAAGAGAATGGAAAGGAAATTAACTCATGTCAGTCATGTTGTTTTCTTCTAAGTCTCATACCTACACTGAGAGAGAAAACAGATTAGCTGTTCCGGTACCTTGCATATTCTTTTTCATTTATTATCTTTCATTTTTCTTCTGTAAAAAGTTGTATCCATGAATGTGAAGGACAAATGCATTAAGCTGAGTGAGGCACAATTCATAAAGACGCTTAATGTGGAGAATTAGTTTTTCTGCTGAACCATGTCCATGGCTTGTTGTCCTCATTCCTCTCCAGAGAACAGCATATTTTTACCATGAGGTCTCGATCTGTATAAGCTGGGACTTTGCTTTAGCATGTGCAGGGTCACTGTGCTGATATCACAAGATTTTCAGGGGGGGGAAAGCAAAAACACTGTGTAGAAGATTAGATCTAAATGCATGGTTTTGCTTAGAGCTGTGACTGAAGAGCTGATTTTGTAGTAAGAGATGTCTCTCCCTTCATTTTCATGGCCTCATCTCCTTTTTTTCATGTTTGTCTCTTAGGATTCTCAGGAGGCTGGCTTATTCAATATAAAATACCTGGTGGACCCTGATATTGAGCAGACATACAGCAAGAAGAGGTGGGTGCAGCTGATCATCATAAGGGAGGCCAAAAACCAACCGTATATTACCTTATCATGGCTTAGTGGGATTTATAACCTTTTGCATAATCACTATAAAAAAACAGCCGTGGCTCAGGAGTTAGGGGAGTTACTTAAAAATTCAGGGTCCTGGATTCAAACACCTGCTCTGCACTAGGTTGCTGGCATGACCTTAGGCCTAAGTTACTAACCTATATCTGTAGACCTAAAACTTCTAAAAACTCCGTAGGAAATTTTGCTTAGATTCCATTTCACAAATGAAAAGAGAGATAGTAGTTTCATGTCTCTTGCATGGGGATGTTGTAAGGCTAATTACATCAGATACACAGTCTGTCATTTCCATGAACGGAAATGGCAATGTGAGCTGTGTAAAATTTGGTCCTTACATCTGATGAAATACTAACACTTTGAGGATGCATAAGCAAAGGTATAATTAAGTTTGTACCTTAATTAACCAGGTAAAAGCTAGTGATACCTTTGTGGTAATTAAGAGAATACCATTACTTTCTAAAGTGTAATAAAAGCTACAACCTTTGTCCTTGTCTGGCCGCTCTGTTCTCAGCACAGTTCCCTGCTGGCTGCATGACCTAATTTTTTTTTCCCCTTTCACTCAAATTTCCATGCAAATCTTCTAGCCCATTTTCCACTATATTTTGGTCCCTTGAGGTCCCCAGTTCTGTAACACAGAGAAGGAATCCTGCTTTGCTGCAGTAATTCCACTGACAGCAACTGAAATGCACGTGCATTAAATCCAGCCTTGATCTGTCCCTTTGCAGGCAGCGGCTGAGAAATAAACTGTCGCTCCCCGCAACTGTGTCGTTTAGGGGATGGCCCATCATGCTTCCATTTTCCTTATTTATCCTCACTCTCTTCTCTTAACATCTGCCTAAACCTTAAAACCAACAAACTGTTAAAGCAGATAGGGATATTATAGAGGTGAGAGCAATGGTGTTCTCTGACAATTATCACCTTTGGGAAATGCTGGGTTGTTTTGTTTTCCAAGAGCTCTGAAATTTGGTGAGATCTGTCTGGAAAATGAACTTCCAGAGAGAGGGTGTGTTTGTTTGAAATGAATGTGGTAGAGACATTTATGCAATGATATCACATACCAGAAAAGTCAAAACTAAGCATGAAAAAGAAGGCAGAGCACTACCACAGTCCAACAAATGAAGCTGATCTGGCATAGTCACTAATGTTTCTTACAACAGGAAGGAAAGCTGACATTGTGTGCTGGCTCACAGCACACACAATATTTTCATTCTAAATCTTTGTTTTCATTCATTCCATTTTTCTGAAACTTTCACTTTTAAAAGTGAATTTGCCCACGGTGGCTGTGCGCTAGAAGGGTTTGAAAATGTTGTGGAGAAGCTTTCAAGTGCTTTTGAACCATGCCATCTTTTGGGAAGAGTAGTCATTCAAGAAAGCACAAGAAACGGGAATATTTTAAAAGAAGATAACAAAGGGTGAACTCCATCTGGAAGGCCAGCAGCATACCTGAAAGAGACAGGAGAGACAGTGTCAGCTGAGAGGGAAGGGACAGACCTGGGGGGCTGAATTACCATTCCCTCCACCCAACTTACTGCTTTTCCACAAGATGTCTTAGGAGAGCCATGTCTTTCCGTCAGTGTAAAGCCAGGCTGCTCAAAGACAGCTAGTCCAGAACCTCAAAGGTGATATAAGCATTGGTCTTTTCTAGGTTTCTCCTAGAACTGGCCTGGTTCGCGAGACATTTTCCAACCTAAAATCATATGGCTCCTTGAAGGATGTCACCTCCTGAGCCATTTCTTAAGGTCCTACAGCAGAAGGAGGGATCCAGCAGCCCACATACCATTTCTCAGCAAGACAAAGAGACTAAAAGTCAGACCAAGCAGTTTTAGAGCTATGAGCCCCCCTTCTTCCCTTCCCAAGGGAATAGTGTGAATAGTCAAGAAATGAAGCCAGTCTAGGCTTTTCTGCGTGTGCATATATCCTTTTATCTGGTGTGCTTCAAACTTTACAGAAATCTTCAGCCTTCACTCGAAAGTGCTCCTGTGAAACATCAAATGTATTTGTTTAACTTGGAGGAAGCTGGTAGCATAGCATTCATAGCATTCAACTGGTATTTAAAGGCTAGTTTAAACCTTCCGGAGGTACTTTCATCTTACCATTTATTCATATGTGAATAGTGAATTTTAATAACTCATTTTGAGCTTCTTCTGCAAAAGTATTATTTCAGTTCAAATTCTGTCCTGTTAATTACGTTCTCATTCTGGACATCACGAAACTCTGGTTGATGGTAATTCTCTTGATCCATATGAAAATAATAAGGGTGCTCTACCAGAAAAGTTTTTAGATGTGGACACATTACGGTCCCAGGAGAGTCTGCATGTTGCAGATAATATTTTAACTTATGATAGTTCCTGGTTCAGCGCTAAAGTGCTGGGGGAAAATGCACTTATTAAAATGCTGAGTGTCTCCTCTGAAGTAATGATAACATCATCAAATTTCAGAACCATTGGGGCAGCTAAAGCTAGAGAATTGATTGACTCTTTTGCAAAGTGGCTCTAATTCAACTAACTAGATGTTGAATGGGTGTTAAATTTCAGCCTGAGTGATTCATTGCTTTTTCAGCAACTGTACCTTTCTCATTTAAAGTTTCTGAACGTTAAAATACACCATAGTCATAGGTCATTAAATAACTTTGTGTTTGAATACCTATTTGTAAAATACTGCACCTGGCTTTTCACAAGGAATATAAAGCCTGATCATGCCTGTTCCACATAGAAACCCCATGAAATAGGCAACTTTACCCAAACGATTTCCCGAAAGTTTCCAAGATACTAGGTAAGAGCTATATGCTACATGCTGGAAATAAGACCTTCAAATTGTGTGGTCCTAAGGGTCTGTTAGCAAGCTTAATCACAGCCACAAAAATCTTGGCACGTGTGCCCCAGTGGATGCCCCCAACTCTGCCTCCCTCCCCAAATTCAAGGCATGCAGTATTTAAGTCATGCACCATTAGAGCACCCCACCAAGCCCTCTTTCCTATAGGGAAGAGTCCCTAACACAAGGCAGTACAATGGTAGCTGTCTCTAGCATTTTGCAGCGGTTCAGGCCAGGCAGAACTCAGCCCTTGGGCTGTGGTCCCACGGGGATTTCTTTGGAGGAAATCCTTTCTCAAGCAGGTCCTTCCCATGGTGGCTTGTCGCTGTGCTGTACCGCTTTGCTAGCACGGATGTTGGAGGGCTATGGAAAAAACCAGGCTCAGGGTACTGATCCAGCTGGAAATTAACCAATTTTCTCTTGCCAGGTTATTTTTCAACTGGGTCCATTCCCCAGTTCAGGTAACTGGGTGGCTGCATGAACTGCTGTGCTGGCACCGTGGGGCTCCCGTCTCCCACAGCTGGCACAGGCAGGCTTGCCATGGACTGCTGCCGCTCCAGGCACCTAATGAGGCAGAATGCTGTCAGCCCTCCTTTTTTAATGGTTACTGAATTACACCTGGTACCAGAAGTAAAATGAACTATGAAAACAGCCTCAGTGAAAGAAATAGAACAACTAAAACACTCAGCAGAGCTTAAACTCCAGAAATGTGGTTTAATCAGAGCCTCCTATTGCATCTATGAGCAGTGGCTGCCAGTGGAGCGGAAAAAAATCAGAGGTGTCCTTATTCCTAACAGTGGCCAGCTCTAAGGACATAACGGTTTTCAATTAACTCTGGAAGAACAGGTGAACTATGAACCTGAAACACTGCAATCTAAGAAACACAGCGATGCCTGCAGAATGCATGTGCACTTAGGATATGTTATTAAGCAAAGTGCAAAATAAATGAAATCTGTGAAGAGTTTAATTCCGCTGTCACAAGTAGAGCTGCAATCTCACTGTTATGGGCAGAAGCAGCAATGAAACCTCCAAAAAAAGACAAGAGCGCTCCTAAGATCCGAGCGGCAAAAAGCCATGGGCAGAGCACTGGGAGCCCTGGAGTTTAGCCAGTAACATCTGCTGAGCAAAGGGATGCCTCTCTCCAGAAGGACACCGAGGAAGGGCAGACAGTGCCCAAACCCCACAGGTGTGACACCTGGGAGAAGAAGGCACACAGACGTCAGTGCTGGAGCCTGCGGAAAGCAGCGGGGGGAGCAGTACGTGCCAGGACACTAGGAGCACTTGGGAAGAGACACGTGAGTGAAGATGGAGGGCATTGCTTGGCACATGTGTGCTCACCAGCAGTGTGTGCACAGTAGGCATTGAAGGACAGCAGCAAAGCTCTTAGCTCAGAGGAATTCATCCCCAGAGAAGCAGCTGGCCTGATTATTGGCTTGAAAAGAAGTGGAGCACTAACTATTTTAAGCTGGACAAAGGTGCATTAGCCAAGCAGCTGCTGGGAACAGTGAAAGTCACACAAAGAAAAAACAGAGGCACTTGAAGGTAAAAGGGTAAAGCTAAAAGTGGCAGCGGGGAGGTTGTCGCCTGTCAATGGGTGTTTGAACTGTAAGTGTGTGAGTAAAGAGTACTGAAAAGTTGGTAATGAGATCAAGCTAAATCTGTCAGCCCCTGCTCTACTATAGACTATCTGACTGGAAAAGCAGGGGACCAAACCGAGTATGAGGAAGTCTTCTAGGAAAAAGCAAATTCAGCAGGTTCCAAAGTAGAGCTGAGAGTGCACAGAGACCCCAGTCACCCCTGTGGGGTATATCACAGACATTAGTGGAGGGGTATCAGTTTCCACAAGCTGAGGGTGTGGCCCCTATTATCACCTAGGGCAACTGGTGAGGTTTGGGAGAAAGTGGAGTGAAACAAATTAAGGATGACAATTTGGAGAAACAGAGAGCAGATAGTCCTTGGAGCGATTACACATGTAAGTTTTTCTCAAAAGATAAAGTATCAGAACACAGAGGGAGTGTTTTAAGGCATTAACATAATGCCACACAAAGTGCTCTAGAGCACACGCTGTGTTATTTTGTTCTTTCACTCTGATGAGCCACAGTAGAGTATTTAATATTTCTATTTTGGCTGACCAGTTGTAAGGAACTCGCTCTTGGCCAACAACCCTCACAGTGTCAGAAAGCTTTTTATGTTAATTATATAAAATCCACCACCCTGTCTACACAGTCTGTTTGCTTTCTCAAATATCCACCCCCATGTTTAGCTGCCCTTGATTCTTCTTTTAAGCTCAAATTAAGACCAAAAGCCAATTTTTCTTGATCCACCTCATTCATAAATATAAGTGATGAGCAAAAGAAACGACAGAAGCATCCATGCAGTATATCCTTTTCAAAACCTGGATGCTGAACTTTTGTTCTCTGCCTCTTACCTATTTGGATCATTGACTTTGGATCATTGATTTGTGAGCCTTTCCTCCATGAATACGTTTAAAATATAAATAAAAAGCGACTGCGTAAAATTTGTACTGCTGAATTATGTGAAAAAATAATATTGATTTTAATGGTACTCCAGTAAATACAAACACGAAGATCTTTCTATACAAATAATTCTATTGTTTATAATTATACTCAGTTCATTTAGTCGTATGTGAAAACTTTCATTCAAATATTTTCAATTTGTAAGCTTAAAAAGAGTTAGTTGTGCTAAGCAGGGCCGAATCTGACAGCCTCCTGGCAGAGGTGAGTCTGCTGCAGCTCCGTGCCCCAGGTGCAACTAGTAGCAAGACTGACCACGTATTCCCCATAGACAGAGGCACTCGGATGCAGGTGGGCAACACATACGTGTATACACACAGATCGACACAGGCAGACACACAGAGCACTCACATGAACACAAACAGCACCAATGCCCTCATCTTCCTCCCTTCTTTGGCAGTTCAGGATGAAGCTCTTTTAGTGGGAATATATACATATATATGCATTGTGGGTTGCTCCAGCAGCTGCTTGCCGGCCCTTAAGCTATATTTCCTGTTGACAGTAATATCACTTTGGTGTCTTATAAGAAATGTGAAGATGTATAAACATCAATATTTGGGACAGGATCTGACACTATATTAAAGAGGACTGAACAATAACAGGGCTAAGCATATGGATTATAATGAAATGGAGAAAAAAGTAGGGACTTGCTAAAGGCTACATTTTTAAAAAATGAGAAATGCTTTCCCTTGGCAAAAGATATCAGTCATTTACTGTAGATTCAAAGCTGACCATTTTTTCCTTACATATTTGATGTTTTCATTACTATTATTACAGAAAATTCTCAATGTCAGCAGAAATAAATAATTACATGGTGATTTCAGAAAGGAATGAATTCCACTGTATTTTAAGCTTTCTGCCTGTGTCACCGTCTGTATTTCTAATTGGGGTCTCTGTCACACATCTATTCCAGTTTCATGCCATGACAGATTGAGAAATCTGAAGGAAACAGTCGGACCCACAGCTGCAATTTAAAACACCAGTGTGTGCTTGGAAGCACTGGTTCATTGCCGTTGTTCAGATGTCAGGTCTCAGGCTCCCTGAAAAATGAAGTGGCCTTGAAAATACTATTTTTAAAATAATCTCTTTAGGGTTCTCGCAGTTACGAGCCACTAAAACTGAGATAGCCAAGGTTTTCTGTACAGCCATGAAGGCTGGATGACCTCTGTCACTCTCTTCTTGTGTCCTCTTCTCTCCCTGCCTCCTCCATAGCTTAACTGGGTTTCTTAGCTTTGTCCATGGACGGGGAATCTGACCAGAATAGCAATCACTATTCAAACAAGTCTGAACATGGCTAGTGTGAAATTGTTAGAACTGATAACATGTAAAACAACGCTTCTGAGGAGCAGGAAAACAAAAGGTAATTGTGCAGTAAACAAGGTTTGTTTTTGTTTCAGGCTGTGGGTTGGTACATTTTTGAGTTGCCATTTTGCCTGACTGAAGTTCTCTGATACTCAGTCTGCTGCTGGAAAGGCACATACATCCCCATGGAAGGTCATGCCTTCCCCAAAGTGGACACCATGCAAGGCTGGAACAGGAGCCAAACTGAACAGCCCTGGTAGGGAGCCACTGGTTCATACTACAGATCACATCTCTGACAGGGATGCCCTACAGTGCTGTGCAAACATACACAGGGCCATGATTCTTGTGGCATCACTTTTAAAATACACAAATTGTAGGAAGAGGTCTCATGTTTCTTGAAATGGGCCTCCTTTACATTCCTCACTGGTGACTGCATGGATGCAGACCGATGGCTTTCTCATCTGGAAGCACAAGGGACAGCTAACCTTGCCCTCTCAAGTGTGGTATACCAGTGAAATTTTCCTGGTGAAAGCTTAGGACTTCCCTGAATAATTGATTTGCCTAAAATTTAATTTGCCTTTCATCTAGTTGTTTTTATAGTCACCTAGCAAAGGATGTTTGTACATGTTTTGATTGCCTTCTCTGGAAAGACTTAATCTTGCTTTCCTTGCTGGCCTGGCACAAAGACAACATCTTATGGTGGCGTTGCCCCAGGAATGACCACAAGGAAGAAAGTGTGTCTCCAAGAGGAGGTCACATCAAGGATAATCAACCCTTTGGAAGCAAACTCTTGCCCTTGCAGCATCCAAAGCCAACCCTGCTCTCATGCCCCAGAAGAGCTGTACCACTGAGGCTGCCCACACTTTGCTCCCTCCTCATCTCTCAGACAAACAAAGAAAGGTGCAGCATTGGAAAGGGGCATTATTTTACCCTTTTCAGCTGAGAGTTATGGACCACACAGTCCTGCATGGGAGTAACGAAAAGGGTACCCTGTCTCCCTTTTACACAGCTGCGCAAAAACATACTTTCACACACTGTATTAGAACTGAACACTTTTCTCACAGCCTATCCTTTTTTTGGAGATATTTCCCCCTTTTCTTTCCACAAAACTCAAGTGAACCCCAAAGATAAGCATGTTTTTTTTGGTCAAGCTACCCTAGTTAGAAAAGGCAAGTTACATTTGTTACTTGTAACAGTGCAAAATCTGAGATGCATGATACCAAGAGACAAGAAAATAGGGCTTTAAATCTAGATGTTAACTATGGGCATAAAAAACCCCAGAATGGACCAGAAATTACTGATTTAGCCATAAAATGAAACTGTATTTCTAAAATTATTTATAGGTTTTAATTATTTCAGGACAAAATTGTGGAGACAAGTTTTATAGCTATTAGGCTCTATTGGAAAATTAGATAATACATAAAAGAACAAAATAACGAATACTGCTGCATACAGGAATGAGCAAAGCTGTAATACTCAGGTAGCAATAGGGAAGATTATATTTATATTATAGATGAACATACTGTTCAGTAGTGATAGAAGCTGGTTGTAATGTCATCACAGAAAGGAACTTTACTACCAAAGACCTTTCCATAAACGCCCCCCTGATAATTATTTATTTAGACATAAAGGGACAACTTTATTTCTGGTGCGACTCTTGGAATTCTTTCTCATACTTAATCTTTAAACTTTCTGGTGACATAATGCAAGCATTTTGTGACATATCCTATCATGATGGAATATGTATTAGTAAATAAACTTCTCTGATGGCCCTACACACAAATACCTACAAGCTTTGTTTAGTTGGAGATTCTTTTACCAAGACTGAAAACGACACTTCCTTGATTTGAACTGTCAGATCATCTTGGAAAAGAAAAAATGAGATACCTATATCTTAAAAATGCAAACTATAAATGCAAACAAATTACATAAAGGCACTGATGAAACTGCAAAATCTGTAGTGTTCATGAACTGGTGATATTCTTGTGCCCATGTTAATGAGATATAAACACTTCATAGAGCTCTGTTATTATTTGAATTTATGTGTTGACATGGCTGCAAAATCACTTAAGATTTGTTTATCACTCTTGATATATGTATTTATATTCATTACAGATTTCTTTGCATTGCAGCTGATTGTATAGAGCAAAAAACAAGAATGTAAAAATATAGCAGGATGGCCAAGTAGGTGTTAACACAAAGGTGCTGAAAACATAGATGATTGCTTTTTGTATTTCAGGCATCAGCATGAGCGTGACTTCTGTGAATTTCTGTTTTCTTTTAGTTATGTGCAATGTTTTTCGTGTTTTGGCACTAAGACTGATGCTGAGAAATCCTGGTTTTAAAGAAGGAAAAGCTGAAAACTGGTCTGTCAGATGGAGAAATTACTTCAGGTATCAAAACCCAACTGAGTAGCAGAGTTACTAATTAGCAGAAAGTTTAACAAAATTACATGCTTTGCAGTTGACTGCTTGGTACCAGTTTTCATTGACAAGTCTGGCTTTTTGGCTCAAGGGTATTTTTAGTCTTCAGCAAGGGGAACAGGAAGGAGAGGATATAAAAGAGAACAAAGTATCAAATGAAAAAATCAGGTGATTAGCTCAATCAAATGGGAACATACCCAATTACTTTCTTCCTGTGGAGGTGTTGCCCCACAGTATTTTCAGTTTTTCTTGTAAACATTAAACAAGAACAACTGATTGCCTAGTTTTAATTTTTACATCACACTACATTAACACAAGCAAAGTAGAAAAATGCTGTAACTCGGGTATGTGTTTTCTCAGTCTATAAATATCCAGAAGGCAATGTGTGGTAGCAACTCCCAGGAGATTTTGGTGGTGGTTTTGGTCATGAATCTGGCCCTATTCTAGATTTATTATTAGAAGAGACTAATGCAGCTGTGAGTGGGACCAGTGATGGATAACTGCATTGGTTTGATAGGCAAAGCCAGTGAAACATATGATGCAACTGCAAAGTTGTGTAAAAATTAAGCAGAGCAATGCTGTAAGGAATGAACGCTGCTGGGACAACAAAACAGGAGACAAAAAGAGAAGGCCTGAAGTAGCAAATTAGAGAAAATTCATCCATATAGTAATTATTTTCTATAGATTTTTATGTAACTCAATAACTTTTTTCCTTGGCTTTGACCATGGAAACTCCATGGATTTTCACAACTTCTAATGGTACATGAAGGGGTTGACAGAAGAGCATTAGAGCTGGTAGGTTATATGCCAGAAGCCAGATTTTCATCTGCATGAAGGCCATTTCACATCACAATAGATATAAAAAGGGAGGAGAAGATTTTTAAGAAAGTGACTACATTCCTAAATCTTCACATAGATAGTCTCAAGAACAGTACCCTGGAAGCTGATTATTACTGAGGGATTTCAGAGTGGAAAGCATGAATATGGTATGGGAATTGGTCTTTGGGCTAACAGAATGGGTGGCATGAGAATAAATACAATACAATACATATTTATTTTTTGGATTTCCTCTCTGCAAATTTGCAGACAAGTAGTCCTCTAGGTACTTATTTTAGTTTTATAACATTGTTGTCACCTCAGAACACTGGGAAGTTTTGGATCATTCAGGCAATCAAGGTGCTGTACATTCTTTCCTTAAGCAAATTAAATCTGTGGAAAGGTCAGAATATAACTAATTGAACTTTAAAAGAATAATTGGCTTAAAAGACAATGATTTGAATGGCTTTGGAATTTATCCAAACAGAGCAAATAATTTTTATTTCACTCATGTTAAGTAACAGTGCCATGCTATGGTTAAAACCTATACCACAGCTCTGTTCAGACATACGTCATTCCTACAATTTTTGGTGAGAGAAGGAAGATGTTGGGGTTCTGTGTTGGGTCAAGAATAATGTCGGTGGGAATGCAGAGGAAAAGGGCTCTGTCATTCTAAGTTCTGAGATACTGGGGCAGAGTTTGCACCTTAGGACATCGGAAGGTACAAATTCAAACCAATATCCCTGAAATCTGCCTGCCAATCTTTTTATAAGTATGTTGTTTCTAGCACTGTATTGGATTTCAGCTTGGCAAACTTTGAATAATTATACATTTTTTAAACACTTTTATCTGTTACTCAGTTTAAATAGCAACCTAAAATCATAGAATCATAGAGGTTGGAAAAGACCTCTAAGATCATCAAGTCCAACTGTCAACCCAACACCACCATGCCCACTAAACCATGTCCCTAAGTGCCTCATCTACTCGTCTTTTAAACACCTCCAGGGATGGTGACTCAACCACTTCCCTGGGCAGCCTCTTCCAATGTTTAACCACTCTTTCAGTAAAGAAATTTTTCCTCATGTCCAATCTAAACCTCCCCTGGCGCAACTTGAGGCCATTTCCTCTCATCCTAAATCACAACAGAAGAGGTTCTAGAAAGGTGTTGTCTCTTTTTTCCCTATTTTGCTTTGTGAAAAATTATTAAAGCTAGTTGACAGAGAAAGATAGTCACATAAACGTGCTCATATTTTTATGTCACTTTTTTTTATTAATGAAGAGACTAACAGAACTTAACAGTTTCGAGCACCTGCCTAACTCATAACCAATTTCCCTTTCATATGTAATTTTGTAATGGCCCCATTGTTTCAAGAGAATCAATTAACTATCTGTTTCTTAAACATGATGCGGTCCTTGTTCAGAGAGGATGATATTCATGTTCGTGACAATCTTTCATAGAGGATATGGGGAGAAAATGTAATAGGCTTCAGCAGAAACTCCACAAAACATCTGCCAAAAGCCTGGCACTCACAGCTTTCTTGGTAAGAATTGGCTTTCTCCTTGCAATTTGGGAACTCCCTGTATTATTGATGCCTACATTACACAGGGTGTTTGCACACGCCGCTCCTCTTCTCTCACTCCTCATCACACAGCTGTGTTGCTAAGTGGTACTTGGGGAAGAGCAGCATTACAGTTGCTGCCAAAGGAGGCTTTCTTCAGGGCAGTGATACCCAAGGTCCTTGCGCCAGATTACAGCCTCAGGAGAGGAAAGGCTTACAGTACAGAAGGGTCAGAAGGGATGGATGTTTTCAACAAATTAGGACACAGGCCAGAAGCAGAAGTGAGTTTCCTACCTCTTCCAGATGTGAAAGCTCCTTGCAACACAGAGTTGTGGGGCAGGCAGTGCTGGGGCTGGAGGAACACTGTGAGTTAACTGAACAGCAGCAGCAACGCAAGGAGCACCAAGGAAGAAAAATAAAAACTGCCAAGCCCAAAACTCGGACAAAATAAAATTTCTTCAAACAGTGTTTTGAGGCGTGCTGAGTGCCATGAAGGGAAATATTAATCTAACAAACTGGTATCCTTAAATTCAGATTCTCCCATGGCTGCTTGTTGTCAGAGAAGCTGGTGCCTGCATGCCAAAGAGGATGTTTTCTCAGCAGGAGCTGTTTAAATGTAAAAGAACCAAGCTTTCTGTGCAGTTTTAAACTCATTAGTCAGTTATCAAGGATCTGGAATATTTGGGAGCTCAATCAGTGAAGTGAAATAGATCATTTCCCACTGTTCAGTAAAGATATTAACCAGTACCTTTGAGCCAGATCCCGAATAAGTAGCAGAGCTGTTGTGAGAAGGATTCTTGCCTTGCTGGCATTTACTGATTTATAGGGCAGTGGGGACTGTCCACCCTTCCTCTCCCCAAAAGCTCGCCCCTGCTTGCCCTAGTCTGCCAAGTCTCAGAACCACTGAGTGGGACTCATACCTTTGACTGCTGCACCACGCTCCCCTGCTGCAACGCCAGGCTTTTGTACATTCACAACATCATGGCACAGCCCCTCTTCAGTCCCAGGGAACTGCGTATAGACACTGTCCATCTGGCCAGTAACCAGCTTCACCTAAGGCACACAGGAGCTAGACCATAGGGAAAGACAGGCTGTGGCAGTGCACTGATCTGGGAATAGCTGCAGTGTTCAGCTGCTCAGCCGAGAGCGAGCTGTGAGGACACCTGAACAGAGAACAAATACTGTCACTTCATAGCAAATAACATTTGACAGGTGCCTTTTGTCTGACATCAATTTTCTTTACTCAATATTTTCAAAACAATCTGTATTTCCAGTGAAGACAGGGAGCACTTCAGTACCTTCTGGCATAGGACTTCCCATACTTTCCCATTTCTTATTGCCTGAACAACCTGTTTGTCTGGGAGCTTTTAGCAAGTTTAGAAATCCTTCCCATGTACCTGACATTTGTGTAAAGGCCACACTGTGGGATTACCATGTTGTGAACTACACTGCTTTCCATCCCAGAGGATGCTTTGCTGGGAGGATGGGCTGCAGCCCGAGGTAGAGCTTGCCACTGCTTGTGTCAGCAGATGTGTGCATGCTCCTCATGCCTACTGCTATTCGTGCACCAAGTCTTCATGCAAGTGGGCTACACCAACGTTGTTTCATCTTTGGCAGAAAACTGTCCCAAGCAGTATTAGCACAGATGCAAACAAATGGATTTGGGGGCTATTTTGTGAGCAGACCAGAAATGTTCCCCAGAGTGGCTGGCTCGCTGGTGAGTGATGGTGGCATTGAGGGGCTGTCTGAAGCCCAGGTAATGTGAGTTCTTTTCCTCAGGTACTACAACTAGGGCACGCTCAGAATGCCCAGTAGGGATCTTGTAGGACCAGACAATATGTACCATCGAAGAATTTGAAATGAACAACATTGCCAGGGATGCTGTTGCAGGGTAGTATAAGAATGGCCGCTGTGAACCTTGCCTTGTGCTCTCTCTCACTGTATCTCAAGAATAATGCAACTGAAACACAACCAAAAAGTTCAAGCCTTGTTACCGCAGCCACCCAAAGTTTCTGAGTATTTTTTAACTACCACCTAAACCAAAGTCCTGAAGCCAACTGCAGGCTACTCTGCTCCCAGCCTCCTATACGGCGTCTTGTGTTGGTTGATAATTGCCTCCCTAAAACTGTTTAAATTAGTCCCAGCTGGCCTGGACTGTTGTCAAAGCTCCTGTTATCAGGAAGTAACTGTCAGTTTTGCAGATCCAGACTTTTCCTGGATCAAAAGGAAGAAATGGAAATGACTATTGCTCCTTTCAGGCAGATTAAGCCCACAGGAGATTGAGATATGGAAAGGGAGGAATAATTTTTCTCTACTCTAGGGAAGAAGTCTTTATAACAACCATACATCACATAAATAAATGGGTTGATTTCCTCCGATTTCTGATAATTGTATGAATACAGTTTTTAAACACATTTAATTTTAAAGCAAAACCTTTGTTCTTGGGAGAATGGAAAGAAAATGGAGAGAATAAAGAAAAATGTAATATAAAGAAAAACATTATATTTAGCGATATACTTGAAGAAATAGCAAGGGACATAATTTTAGCACTATCTTGCTCTGATCACATCGTGTCTGTGTTCCCGATTTCTGTAGTGCTTGGCTTCACTTTTAATACCCTGTCCAATGTCTCCCTTCTTTACCTCTTACTCCACTTGCTGGACTGATCTTTGTCTAGCACAGTTTGTGACACCAACAACTTCCACCATTTCTGAAATTTTCCAGCAAACATAAGCACCTTTCTCTCATGTTGCCCAGCATCTGGGTGGATCTGTCTCTCTATCTCACCAGTCCTTCCACTGCCACAACACACTAGTATGTGCTGGTGTGGCAAAGCCACTGTAGCTTATGCTGACAACTTTTGTCTCATTGTTTATCTTCTTCCCTTTGAAGAAGACTTTCCCTTCTTCTTCAGATAAAGAGGGCTGAAGTTCATACCCATAGGAATAAACTGCTGGAAGAGACCATTAACACAGAAGAGAAAAGGTCATTGATTCTTCCAGTACAGGTAATGGTATCGAGGAAAAATTGCAGGTCCAGGAGAGGGATAGCCTGAAGAACTGAAGGGACAATAGTGCCATAGCCTGAAAAATGGGGAGTGCAGACAGCAAACATGACTCTTCTGATTCACTGCCAAGTAATTAAGCATAAGTATGGCCTGTCTTCAAAGTTTTCTATAGTTAATGCATTTAAAGTGAAATAACATACCTAAATGACTAAACTTTGGTTCATCTTTACTATATCATCTCGAGGCTTCTTGTGTGATCTTGGAAAAGTTGCTTCTTTAACCTCTAGCTCAGTTTCAACTCTTAGCAGTGTTTATTTGCACTAAATAGATGATACCAAAGTGCTCCGGTGTTTTAATAACGAGAACCATGAGAGTAGCCTGAACAGATCTTGACTAGACAAGACCCTTTCATCTACACATGGTCCAAAGACCTTGTGCAAGCTGGTCTAACTTTTGAGTTGGATCTAACTTGGAAGTTGGCTCATGTGATCTCTGTGGGTCTCTCCCAACCCGAATTACTCTGTGATCCCATGGCATGCAGAAGAAATCTAGACCAGAAGGTCATGAAATAGAGATACTTGGAGCACCCCAACTTCTGCCACTGATATTTTGGACTTCATACATAATAATGCTGGGGTTCCACTGAAGTCAATGGCAGTATTTTTAAAGTAACACCAGGCATGTAGACGTTAATGAAAACATGTCTATTCCTTCTAATTAGACAGAATTCAGTGGGATTAATTGCATTAAATGCTCAAATATCCTTTTTGTAGCAGTCATTCAGTATAAGATACAGAAATGGAGAAATGCAGCAGTGCCCAGACATGATTATTTTTTCATGTTTCTATTAAAAAATTGTTTACATATGTTTAACCAAGAAGAATCCAGTGAGCTTACAAGCTCATGCAGAGACTTACTACACCAAATTAAAATCTTCTCTAACAAGTAAGGCTTCTGGGGACTGCAAGAGAGAGATACCTGCAACTTTATATATACATAAATTTAATATGTTCCTAATATCTGTATCTATCTATCTATCTACACAAACACATATATTTACAGAAAGAGAGAGAAAGCAGATATAAAAGGAGAGTGAAAATACATATAAAATCCAACGTGTGTCAATAATTACTCCACAATACTTCCAGTACTTGCCTTTTAAGTAGTTCTGTCAAGCACTTGCTAACATCTAGGGATTGTGAATACATCAGACTGGAAGATACTTAGTATAATCATAATTGAAAGAATCTACTGAATGCTACAACCTGGGCAGAAGTGTTTATAATTTAGATTGGAAATTTCCAAGAAGCCTTTAAGTGATTTCCGAACACAAATAAATAGACCAAATTATTTATATGCCTTTTAAAAATTCCACCTGAGTCCTTTCCTGGTTTATTGATTCTAAGCATGTTGATTTTAGATTTATCAATTTAACTGAAGACTTTATATTTACAAGAAAGATATAATCATGTGTGAGCTTTCCAGACAATTTTAGAATGATGTAGCTCTTCTAATCTGTCTGTTTTGTGCTGAGGATATAGTGTAATTAGTTTGTCCCTCTCAACTGCTTTCACAACATCCCACAGGATATATGGGCTAATTTGTTCCATGTTGCTATAGAAAAACTATTATCTTACAATATCTCCAGCTGAGATATTATGCCACAAATCCTTTTCAGAAGCTGAATTTCACAAGCATTCCCAGAGAGCTACAGATAAAGAGAGCCATATTTGTAGGCATTAGCAAGAAGGAAATGAAACAGCAGATACACACTACAGTAGGAACTCGTGTAAAATTAGTCATCAGTACATGTCCCCATGGAAAAAGACTGATTGAATGTGAGTTTCCAGAAAACGAGTGTAGAAAAAGAAAGAACAGGTGTAATAGAATATGCTTTTCATGCACAGAGCACAAAATTCAACCTCTGCAGAGGATGAATCACTTAACAGCAACTTATGCTTTATTTTGTCAATTTAAGAGGAGGATAGAGAGGGGACAGACAAAATGATGTCTATTTTAAGATTTAAAAGCACTGCAGAACAAAAAAAAACCATGTAAAAGTTCCTTTTCTGAAATTTGTGATAGCTTTGTGGAAGAGTTTCTTTGGGAAAACCCATGGAATCACAGAATTCTTATCTTCATAGAAATACTATTGGAGATAAGCAACACAGTTTGGGCAGGCAGTCTAAGTTAGCCACCCTGGAGAACAGAAAAGGACATGCTAGAAGACTAGAGTGGGTATGGGTTTCAGACAATGGAGAACGGTCTGAAAAAAGGATTGTCTAAAATATGAGAACTGTTTTCATAATGATACAAACATTGAAACTAAGGTAACACTGAAAAGAATTACCTCATTCAAATGCGGAATATAAAATACACTCTAGTGGTATTTCTGGCCCCTTTTATTCATGCCTTGCATATGTTCCTGGAAGGAAATTTTTTTCTTGAGAACATTCCTGTGAAGGGATAGCAATGTACACACTCTGGAAAAAATATATTTTTTGCATGCAGATTCCCTCCGAGAATGTTCACACAACTATCTTCAAAACTCTGTGGTCCTGGGCCCATCCACACAGAGATGAAAACAATACTGTATGACTGTGGAGATGGATGGCATAACACGAAGAACAGAGCAGTTACAAAGGAGAAACACTGCAAGCAATAAGCGGAGCGAAGGGTTTGCAAGTGTCTCATAGTTTGAAACAGGTTTCCAAAGAGTCTTCATTCAATCACTCCAAATAACAAACACATTTCTAAAAATCAGGCTATAAGAGTAGTGTCATGAGTATACAATTAGTAATGATGCAAATAGAGTTTTTTTTCCCTAATGATAACCATCCCTTGCTCATGCAGCAATGGTAGGAGGGTCCCTCCCCTTTGATGCGGTTACTCTGCACCAGTCTGAGGGCACATGCACACTGCAAAGTCCCCCAGCTGACTGTCTGAGAAAAACAGTAGCACACCCCCACTTCAAACCATCAAAATAAATGGCCTAAAATCAAGCTGGGTGAGCAGGGGACACATACGAGCACCACAGATCTACGACAATGTGCTTCATCGATGACCCTCAGGAGTAGCCATCGCACGTGTAGGAGGTGCTGACGGGCTCCCAGGGGCTGAAATTGTGCTGCAAAGATGGGGAAGACCATGGGTGAGCATAGCCTGTGTGAAGGGATGCATTTGTTTGTGGCCCAAAGCCCAGGGCTCCAGCCCTCTGCCACTACAGCCCTGGCAGACAGCAGCACAGGGAAGCTCCTCAGCTTCCAGCTTGCAGCCACGGGTCAAGGCTTTCCCTCGGGAAAGTATTTAAATAAAGTGTGTCCTAGCAGATATCCCAGAATTGTGCCCAATGTTTGTAAAACAGCAGGACATTCCTGAGCAGGGGACTCTATGTGTGTGTGTGTATTTATGTATATGTGTGTATATATTTATATACACCCACAAATACTTTACACAGTTTGTAGTTAATTCACTTCCTAATAGGAAGAAAATACACTGCAATAAGAAGAGTTTCTCCACTTTTTCTGATCATAAGCTTCCCTTTCCTTCATAGGCTGTAAAATCTCAGAGACTAAACTTAGGTCCAGCATACTGCCCATCCCAGACATCAGGCCTGCATAATTTTGGGTAAGCACCTACTGCACCTGGCAAAAAGTTCAAAATGTGTCCTTGCAGGCTGTTCTTCATAATTTTAATTTTTTTTTTTTTTAATGTAACGTATTATGATGCTGCAGGTGTGCAAAGATCCTGAGATCTGGAACATCAGGACAATCCCAGGAGAGGTGGGTTAGTGGGCAGAAAGTGGAGATGTGGTCAAAGGTTCAGTCATTTTATCATACAGTTGCTCAATTCAGTATATGGGTATCACCACCAGTTATGTGCTGTCTTGAATTTTAATGCTGTCCTTCAGTTTCTTGGACAAACAGGAAATATTGAAAACAACAAGCAGAAGAGAAAGGTTTTCATAAAGAAATGGTGGTTCTTCTCCACTGTGGTGGGAGCTCATTTGTTTCCCACATTGGTGTTTAGGAGGCTTTTGTCCAGAGGCAATGTAAATTAAAGGGTAGGAGCTGGGCCTGCTGCCAGTGGCATCCAGGGGGGATCTCAGTCACTTCAACAGACCTGTCGTGCTCTGCCTGCCAGCGTCAACAGGATCTGTGCAGACTGGGTGATGAGGATGTGGCCTCATGTTTATCATAACCTGATAAAGGCAAGAAGATGAGAGGTGAAAACTGAAATGTTTAGCTACGTTTCTGCTGCTTTTGGTCTTCTCAAATGGGCTGAATATAAAACATTGCCCCAGTAAGAAACATCTACAAGATCTAAGAAAATATTTACTAAATGACCAAAATGCTGTGAATTTAAGTTCTAAAGTGTGTTTCAGTTTAGCTTTCTCCTGGGTGAACTGACAGCAAGACAAGTTTTTCTAAAATGGTATTTGTTGTGTACTAAGATTTCTAGCCTGAGGGTTAATTTTTTTTTTTTTTTTTAATGCAGAGCTACTGCAAAATGACTAAAGCCAAGAAGGAATTTAAAGGCATTCACTCCGTGTTTGATCTGCCTCAGTATGATCCAGAATAATGCAACAAGCATTATTGCATTTCCTGCATTGCTACCAAGACCCAGATCTGGATTGCGTCCTCTGCTGAATTCCTCTGTTGCACTGAGAGGTTCAGAGATATTCCTTTCCCATTGTACAGCCTATTGAGGACTGTCTTGGAGAAACAATCTGAGTAAATACACACACAGAAGTCAAGAAGAGTTGCGGGATTCGCGCCTCGTAGGTTTAGCGACTGACTGGAAGCTCTCAGGGAGCATGGCTACATTATTCAAAGGTCTGTGGATGAACTTCTAACCTACACCAAGGAATTCGGGACACATTTATGCACCCAAAGCACAATCTTTTTGGAAACTATATCTGACATGCAGAAGGTCCAGAGTTCTGCTTACTCAGGGTTAAACCAACAGCAATGCACCCTACATCCAAACGAAGGTGTGCATGAGTGT
The DNA here is from genome assembly GCF_965638725.1 of Aptenodytes patagonicus. Taxonomy (NCBI): domain Eukaryota; kingdom Metazoa; phylum Chordata; class Aves; order Sphenisciformes; family Spheniscidae; genus Aptenodytes; species Aptenodytes patagonicus. The sequence goes on from NC_134951.1 coordinate 93,137,152, forward strand.
ATATGTGTGCGAGTGAAGGGGCTCAGCTACATCAGTGAAGCTTTGCTGAAATCAAAGGAGATGTTGATTTGCTCCACGTAAAACCTTTTCTATGTTCTCTACTTTGAAGACAAAATTTACAGAAATGTTTTCCAAAGATTGTATTGCCTCGCTGTGTGGTGAATAGTTTGACCAAGATAGATACTGGCAATATTACAAAAGGTTTTTAAACATCTAGTCTATATACATCCAGAGCCAGTCTTCACTGTCTGGCTCACAGCTGTCCACCTAATAAGGGTCCAGAGTTAGACTTCTCATGCACGGAGATGACAGATTGAGTGCCATCAGCAAGAACAGATTTTGTGCCTAAGTTTATATCGTAAGAAAATCTAAGTCTAAAAATGTTTGATCACTATTTCAGCTGAAAATCTGCCAGTGCAGAAGGGAGGGATTTTTCCTACTTTCATGTGGAAATCCTCAAGTGAAAACAATGCAAAGAATGTAATAGCCAAGGGACAAAGAAAAGGATAAGAAAAGCATTTTAATAGTGGAATAAATTCTTATCTGAACCTGCTGACATAATTACAGGTCATCTCCACAATTCATTAAAAGTGGCAAAAATTCAGGTTTTGGAGTCTTGAAGCTTCACAGAAATGCCAAATTTTCACAGACTGAAATCAGCCAGCAGACAATTACAAATATTTCCAAGCTGAAAAAGCCTTTTAGAAAACTGTACTTATTTTGCTTGTTAACAGAGATAATCAAACCTTTCAGGCCTTGTTGTGCCAGGCTGCACTTCACCAGCATAAAGAACTAAGCCATTCTTGCTGGAGAAAAAGTAAATTAATGAGCTCTTAATAAATAGTTTAACAGGCAGCGTCAAAAAATTGTACGCTCACAGTAAATGACACGACAGTGACTTATGCTGGATTCCTCTTTGAAAACCAAGTTCTAGCAAGTTCTAGGGATTGCAAAGGAATGCACGTAAAATAATACAGAGTGGGCAGCCAGAGTGTGAGGCAGGGACTCAGCTATACTCCACCTCCTTTGAAATATTAAAACAGGCCTTCTGCAGGGTGTATATACGATGTACAGGGGTAGCTGTGCAGGTGCCTGTGCCTGTCCTGGACTGATGGTGTGTCTTGGTGGTGCAGAGCTTAGGAAGCCATAAGGGTGTTGCCGCTGCAGCTGGATGTGTCCCAGGGTCACAACAATGTTGTTGTTGGTGATGTCTGGCCCCTGCCATGCTCTCCAGCACTGACTGGGTGTGGGAAGCTGCATCGACTCGAGGCAGGTTTGGGCAGAGAAAAAGGAATGGTGAAGTCAGATAAATGTGGCTGTAAAAGTTGCTGCTCTTTCTCCAGATCCAGTGAAGTTTTCCTTCCTTTCTGTCACCTGTATGTTAAAAGAGCTCTGTGTTTCTCCTTCATGTGATAATTAACAGAAACACTCAGATTGAATCTAACACTCTTCGCGGTGGTGCTCCCATGGGCAATGCTGCAAGCGGCAGTCAGTTTTGTTCAACATCTTTATAAATAAATGGAGCATTCGCAGACAGCTCAGGCTGGTATCACAGTTTTCATTACTGTTCAGTGTTTGGTCCCTTGGCCAATTCATAATCAATTTGCTAGCACTCGTGGTCAACACGCACAATACTTTCCTGCACACTGTTGACAGAAAACGCAGGAATTTGAGAGGCAAGATGGTGATGCTTAATTCAAAGCAGGAAACCAAAGCAGGCATTATAAACAGCAACAAAACTGCAAAAATCAGCTTAGCAGGGCAGCATGTATTTGGTCTAAAGTACCTTATAGAGTGTGACAAGGAGTTATTTCAAGTGCATTATGAAGGGCAAAGCAGGCACCGGTCTAGGTAGATACTGCTTTTGGAAATGTGTCGGCAACACACAAGCAACAAATTTTCTAATAAAGTACAAAGCACATCCTGTGCATGCATAGAAGGTACCAGTTTTGTTTTTTCTTGCACATTTGTGTCCAAAAAAATTTAAATAAATCTTTCATAGAATATTTCATGAGATACTGTAGCAAATACTTTGTCAAAACTGATCTAAACTCTGTGCAGGTATCTTTCTTGTCCACGTTGCATTTCTATCCAGAAAAGCAACAAAATTGGTTTATTATGCTTTCTTTGTAACAGTGCAGTTATTTTTTTGCTGATTTACACGCAGCCAAGTTACATCCTCTTCATTGAGGCTGCAGATGTTGCGACTTAACTAAGGACATGGCTGATGTCATTTGTATTCAGACGTTCATTAATCAAGATGCTCATAGGTTTCTTCCTCTTCATACTTTTACACATTATTTCATTACTGATTGTAATCAAATTAACCAGATGGCAACTGCCAAGTTCACATTTGTTACTTACTTCAGATAACAAAACCCAAAATACACTCATGCTGTAATATTTGTTGAGATATTAATTTCTGCAGTAAAGCGTGTGCTAAAGGCAGGATTATTGCTTATTATTAAAGTGTTTACTGAATAGAAAAAGAGCAATCCTTTGAAGATGCTCAAAAGCTCAGGTTTTCACTAAATTTTATAATGAAGTCTCACTGCGCTGTTTAGCACTAATAAGGTATTTCATTGTTGAGGATGGAGGTATGCTGAGTGAACCTTTGTGAGGGGCATGTTGGACCCCATGCAAGTCAATGGATGACCTACCTTTTGGGAAATAGCTCTGGGCTAGGAAAGAAGTTCTTGGATATTTCAAAAAACAAGAACGTAATTCTCAGTGTAGTTGACATTGACTTAAATGGGATTAGAGTTCCACTCCAAGTCATGGTGGAGCTGGAAAAATGGCAAAGATTGATATTTTTAAAATTGTTTTTGAGCTTTTCATAGAATCATAGAATCATAGAATCATAGAATCATAGAATAGTTTGGGTTGGAAGGGACCTTTAAACGTCATCTAGTCCAACCCCCCTGCAATAAGCAGGGACATCTTCAACTAGAGCAGGTTGCTCAGAGCCCCGTCCAACCTGGCCTTGAAGGTTTCCAGGGATGGAGCATCCACCACCTCTCTGGGCAACCTGTGCCAGTGCTTCACCACCCTCAGCGCAAAAAATTTCTTCCTTATATCTAGTCTAGATCTACCCCCCTTTAGTTTCAAGCCATTCCCCCTTGTCCTGTCGCAACAGGCCCTGCTAAGAAGTTTGCCACCATCTTTTTGATATGCCCCCTTTAAGTACTGATAGGCTGCAATAAGGTCTCACCGAAGCCTTCTCTTCTCTAGGCTCAACAACCCCCACTCTCTCAGCCTTTCTTCATAGCAGAGGTGTTTCATCCCCCTGATCATTTTTGCGACCCTCCTCTGGACCTACTCCAACAGGTCCGTGTCTTTCTGATGCTGAGGGCTCCAGAGCTGGACGCAGTACTCCAGGTGGGGTCTCACCAGAGCAGAGTAGAGGGGCAGAATCACCTCCCTCGACCTGCTGGCCATGCTTCTTTTGATGCAGCCCAGGATACGGTTGGCCTTCTGGGCTGCGAGCGCACATTGCTGGCTCATGTCCAGCTCTTCATCCACCAGTACCCCCAAGTCCTTCTCGGCAGGGCTGCTCTCAATCCCTTCATCCCCCAGCCTGTATTGATACCGGGGCTTGCCCTGACCCAGGTGCAGGGCCTTGCACTTGGCCGTGTTGAACCTCATGAGGTTCACATGGGCCCACTTCTTGAGCTTGTCCAGGTCCCTCTGGATGGCATCCCGTCCCTCTGGAGTGACAACCGCACCACTCAGCTTGGTGTCACCTGCAGACTTGCTGAGGGTGCACTCGATCCCACTGTCTATGTCACTGATGAAGATATTAAACAGTACCGGTCCCAATACGGACCCCTGTGGGACGCCACTCGTCACCAATTTTCCATCCTTGTTGAAAACAGTATTTTTTCTTGTAATTCTCTGTAATCATAAAAAAGTAAAGGTGTTACAAAAATTTTCAAAGATCATATTTTTATTTACATTTCAGAAAGCATGTTTATTTTAAGGGTTTGTCTGTATTCTTTTGCTTTTCATGAAACGTAAGATCGCATTTTCCCCCCTTTTTTTTTGGCAAAGGCAAAATAGGAAAAGGAAAAAAAGAAAAAGAGAAAAACTAAAAAGAAGTTAAAATGTTGACAGATACTTTTGATAGAATGTATTAAATTTGCAAAAATATTAAAGTACACAACAAAAAATTTCCAATGAATAATAATGATCATAAACCCTACCATTTCCAGCCAGAGAGTTGTATATGATTAGAAGAGAAGATTCTTTCTTCTCATGAAAATTTCAAAATTTTAAATGTATTTCGCTCTCTTGTCAGGCTGAAAAATAAAGAAAAAACACCCAGAAAAATCTAATGTAAACATCACTGCCATGTAATTTTACACCTAGCAAGTTTTCAGCCTATAACATACAGGATCATGAGATATTTGAAAGGCTACATACGTAGTTGGATGCAGTCATTTTCATTTTTCTGAAGGATAATCATGGTTTTTTTGACAAAACTAAAATTTTCTTTGGGAAAATTTCACATTTGTGAGAAGAGCATTTTTCCATTGGAAAATCATTCTCATGGAAAGTTCTCAAATTACACTGATTGCTTGCTTTCTGCCAATAAGTTTGGTTTAAAGTATTACTATTACAAAGTTTCCTGCTATGTTTGTTAGCTGTAACAGCTTCATATAGAGTTTGACATTTGTTTAGTTTTTATTCTTCTCAGCTTCAATTAAAGGAAAAGTTGAAGAAGCCAAATGAAATTAAAAAAAAATAGTCACTTTGAGGGTCACAGCTTGATTTTTCCTTCTGACATTATACAAATTAGCCTATTCTTATGTAGCACAAAAGATCTTGAATCTCGTAAGTTCACTGCAGCTCAACCATGTTGTATACATTCACTTTCCACCAGTAATTTGCATTTGTCTTTCTCAAAGAAATTTTAATTTTTGCTTTAAAGAACAACATACCAATGGACTTTTACACAGTCTTTATATCCAGAAAATCTCTATGTTCAGCAGATCTGGATCCGTACCGTTGTCCTCAGCCCAGACTCTTGGTGCCTAAGTGGGTGCTGAAGGAGGGCTGGGAGCTTCATCTGCGGCAGCACTTGGCTGCTATAATATCAGCAACATTTATGTGACTGAGATAAAATCAGCAAATAAATGAGAGGGCATTTTCATGCTAAAGGCAAGCTCCCTGGCTATCATAAGCAAGTGTAGATCTGGTGAATCAAAATGGCAATCTGCAGACCTGGAATGAGATTTTTGAGCACACCGAAGGTCCTCATTTCTGATAGCCACTTCCCTTCCCAGTTTCTCCCAGCTGCTTCTGCTGCTGATGTGCAATTCTTCTTCCGGAGGGCAGTGGCTGTCAATAGCTCTTTGCAATCCAGCGACCCCAGGGCACCCACCATGCTGCAGCCTGCAGGGAAGAACAGCTGCAGGGCCATGAGACGCTGGACTCGCGTACAGATTTTTGTCTCCCAAATACTGCAGAGATGCCATATGCAAAATTTTGTATAGTCAGGATTCGCACATGTAAACAAGATTTGGATAAAAATAAATATTTAGCAGGGATTTAGCTAACTGGGTAATCTGCTAGAAGCTAGAGATACACAGGAATAAAAACTGAATGGCACAGATATATTGCTAATAACTATATGTGCAAAAGTTAGACCATCATGTTTTTTCCAGTCATTGATATTCAAATATTCTGAACTGGATTTTCACTAAGCATCCTGTGTCTGAAACAAATGGCTGGTTCATGTAAAGCTTAATGAAGGTCAGAGCGAAACAAACAGGAAATAAACTCTGTTTTCTTGTCACAGCCTACAAAATCACCTGCTATTTCCATTGTCTATTAGTGAATATATAGAGCTTAAAGATTTCACAGTCACACAACATGCTATAGTGTGGAAAGAGCTAACCTTAAAAGCCTTTCTGAAACTGTGTTTACAAAGAATTTATTTGTTGAAAGATAATCCCTGAGATTTATTTATCTGACTGGAATATATGTAAGCTAAACCCAAAATTTTTCAGATATAAATATTTTCATTTGCACAGCAAGTGGTAATTTGTGTTAAACACAAACAAGCAACATTGTTTAGAGATTTTATAACATTATTTGAAGTATGCATGTTCTTTATACTTCCAGAATAAAATTAAAAATACTATAGCAGGCCTTTGGGATGGTATTGTATTTTTTAAATACATTTTATTGAGGCCGTCTTTTGTATGTGAATTCATCATGAAAATTTTCATTAAGACATTTAATTCTCTTTCTATCAGATACTAATATTTTCCCATGGTTGTATCTTTATGGAAATACCATATCAGGCAAACAGTAACTGAACAAAACAACTGAATTTGTTTTTTTAACTACTCATTTTGGAGAAATGCAGTTGAAAGGTTCTTGTCAAAAAGAATATCATTATCTCAATGGGTAGGTTTTACAACATGGCCTTACTCTCCGAAATGGAGGTTCAGTGAGAATACTTTCGTAAATGTAATTATGTGTCTTACAAGACTGAGGCCCAATCCAGTTCAAATTGCAGAGTAAATCAGTTAATATTTCTGTCACGTGAGCCATTGTATTATCATTTGTAATAAAATAATGCACCACTGTTTCTTGAAGTTTATATCATATGTATGTGTTCAAAAATATCTGTATTTTTGGAAACCTGAATACACCTATGTGACAAAATGTGTAATGTATTAAAATTTATTCAAAAAACATCAAAGCTTAATAGGTTCAGAAAAAATGGTGTATGATTTTTTTTTATCATAATCAAAAAAGTGGAAATTAGAGGTAACAGTTTTTATAGAAAACAACTAACTTGCTCTAAATAGCATTAATCTGAATAATTCTCCCTCTGCTCAGCAGACCATTCTAGACGGTCTATCCATTTTTCTCCTGTTGCAAGCTAGCAGTGGATTTTAAATATGATTTTTAATATGACTTTTCTCAGAAGATGAAAATGTACTTACAATGTTTACATTTTCTTCAGTTTGATGCATAGCAATAACATTGAGAATTTCGGATTCTTTAAGGGCAAAGCTCATATTCTCTCATTAGCTTGCATACAAGTATATTTTTATTTTATTCTAAAAGCTTAATTTCAGGAATATAATCTAAGGCATTTATAAAGACAGAATCTGGGCCATGTTTTTGCAAATTCTGTGGCATGTTTTAAATAGGATAGTGAACTAGGTAATCTTCAGAATTAATATTATACTACTCATATTTATTAATGCAATACCTAAGGATAGAGCCTGTCTTAGGCATTGCACACCTGCCCAGCTGTACACTGGCCTTGCCTTTAATGACTTATGATCTACTTAGACAGGATAGGTACAGAAATGGGACAAGCAGACGAAACTGCAATTCCAGAAAAAGTTAGCCCTGTATTTTACAATGGGGACTAACTGAGGGTGGATAAGAAAGATGGAAACAAGTCATTCTGCAAGCAGCAGACCAAATGAACAAGTTTCCTCTGGCTTTATGACTTTTTACAGAGACATAATAGTCCCTCAGTTCTCCTCCCCTCCTCTTGCTTAGCCTGCAGGACTAGCAAAAGCCAGTGGGGCCCGTGGGCCAGGGTGGACTGGAAGGAGAGTTGGCAGCTGCCTCTTTCCAACCTTTGTACCCAAGGCAGCAGGGTTGTCTCCAAGTAGTAGGTGGGCACTGAGCAAAGAGGTGCCTTGGCATGGGATGTTTCCGTTCAGAAACAATTCTGGCATCAGGGCACCTGAATGAATAATCACTTCATGAAGAAAACAAGAATGCTTTCAACATTAGCACGAAAGACATGAAGCACTTCTCATGGAAGCATTTCTGTGAAAGGATGGTTTTGAGACTGCCTATGCAGTTGTGCTATGGTTATCCTTCTTCTAAATGCATTGCTAAATATCCTTCCTAAGAAAGCAGGGCTGTGTGAGCCCTTCTTTCTTTCACAGAAGGTGATTATTTTCTCTTCTTCTTTAAAATATTTTTTTTAACTCCCCAAAGGAACCTTTCTCCATTAGATCTCCAGCTCTTGAGCAGGATAGATGGATTCATGCATGCATGCCAATAAGTAGGAGGAAGAAAGACTTTTCACACCAAGAAAAACATTTTCAGAGGTATCCAAGTGACTGTGGTACCTACAACCCTTTTGCAAAGCTCTTCACAACTTAAAGCCCACCAATGGTCTTTTTATTTCCAAAGTCATTTAAAAGGATTTTATTTTCAATACAAATTTGTTTGTTCTGCGTACCAGAAAAAATTTAGGTACCTCTCCCAGAGTGGATTCACACACTCCCTCTCCACCTGAAAACTTGGTAATGTGGAGCAAACTTGAGGGCTGGCTCCTGCCCTGCAACTGCTTCTGCAGTGTAGCTGGAATGTTCATGCCACCCAAAGGAAGGAGATGCCTTCCCCAGGTGGGTTGTACGGTGGGGCTGAAGAGGGATGGTGGATGGCAGCTTTTATCTAAGAGTCATTAATGGACAAAATACCTTGCAAACTTTCACTCCTCATAGTTTTGCTCTATGAATAACGTAGTTTAATGAGGTCATAGTTTGTCCTCATAAAAATAAAAAAATCTACTGTTGACCATGGGCAGCCACAATTTTTTTATTAGCAGTGTTCAAATACTTATCTGCTAAAATGTGTTAATAAGGCAACTTTAAATGCCTATAAATAGAGCCTACTCTAGATTTAGCTGTAATGGAGATCAGTCTAGAAACTAAGATCTGCAGAGAGATTTCCTGGTGTTAGATCCTTCTGGCCATGTAGGATACCACTGACTTTGAAACCAGTTTATGTTTTCTATTCCAGGCTTAGGAACATAAGGCAATTAAACTTGTTTATTCTCTTTTCTACCCTTAAAGAAGTAAGCTTAGTGTGGTATATCAGCAACACTTCCCCCCCCAGATATTAGGCTTTACAAAGAATAATTCATCCTGAAACTTGGAAGATTCATTAATGCCCAAACTGACAAACTGTAAGCATGTACATGAGAAGATGGTGCAAGTGACAACTTAAGAAAGTTTCTTAATAAGGATACTCTTGGCACAAATATGATTTAAAAGTTGAATCAAACCGAAATTAGAATCCTTTTTCATGATATTGATCATACGAATCAACTGTGACCCTATCATAGAATCATAGAATCATAGAATCATTGAGGTTGGAAAAGACCTCTAAGATCATCGAGTCCAACCGTCAACCCAACACCACCATGCCCACTAAACCATGTCCCTAAGCGCCTCATCTACACGTCTTTGAAATACCTCCAGGGATGGGGACTCCACCACTTCCCGGGGCAGCCTGTTCCAATGTTTCACCACTCTTTCAGTAAAGAAATTTTTCCTTACATCCAATCTAAACCTCCCCTGCCGCAACTTGAGGCCATAATGTGTTAGCCTTCTAGACATTTAGGAGAATATATAATTTCATTGGATTTTTTTTAATAATTGCTACTGACACTGCTCTAAACATACAAAAGAAGACAGAGAACATACCCAAAACGGAATTCTATAATCACAAACCAAAGGACTTCCCTCTTGAGCATTAACTTTGAAATCATTACCATGCACACTAAAAATTATCAGATGTCAGGTGTAGGAACTCCAAAAGGTTTATTCTTTGAAAATAATGTAATAAGGAAAAAAATTTCTCTGGATGAAGTTTTGAAGAGAACAAAAATCCTGTTGTTATACACTGTTAGAGAATTTGGTATAAAACTTCACCTTCGTTGTCACACCATTTTATTTTACTGTAACTATCATTGCTTTTACTATAGTGTGTTTTATAGAGCACTTTAGCATTCGTTTTACAAGCTTTTCTGTTAACGATTTATAATGACACTGTGGAAGAGTCCTATGTTTTTACCATTTGTTCCCTCTTCTCAGAGCTTGACGGGAAAACACTTTGCCTTATTCTTCATCCCATCACCAAAAAAATCCCTAATTTTTATAGCATATCATAACATTTTGCCTCCACAATACAGCAATAACTTAGTCTTTGAAAAGACTGGCAAGAAATATGTAAAACACTATCTCAGTCATATACTTTCTCTTATGTTGCTTCCTGCTGGCCATGGGCCTTTCTGCTGGAGGCAGAGGCTGCAAAGGGGGTGACAGCAAGGACCAACTTGGGATCTAGGTCCACATTTAGGCCCTCTAAACTCCACTTCCCCTGTAGTCCTAAATTACTTACCTGCTTGATCTTCCACCCAGTAAACCCCAGAAATGTGTGCAGTCATTGCATAACCTCACATAACCTAGTCATACCAGCGTGAAGGAACTGAGCTCCAAACTTCCAGAAAAGTCCAAATAAGAAATTTCTACAGCTACCTCATCATTAGGACCATATCCAGTAAATATATTCCAGCCACTGAATGGGACTCACGTGAAACATAAAGAATGGGCTGGTCCCCATGCTATTTCAGTAGATAAAAGAGTTACATTAAATAACTTTACCATAGCAGAGGCTGATGACAACCAGCACAATTGTTGACAGATATCCTGCAACAAATTCCTAGGAAGGTTTTCTCCTTGAATTTTAAAATGTTGTATTGCATGGCAAAAGATCTATGTGCACATGGGCATTCCAAATTAATTTTAAGCACGTCAAAATTTGTAAAGAGGTGTAGTATCTCCTATTAGACAATTGATACGATTTGAAGAAAAAAACCCACAAGTTTCCACACACTGATGTTGACTCATAGAAGAGCTTATGTGCCCGACACCTTGTGTGTTTTTACCACGTATGTAAGTTGTTTTTATAATAGAAATGTGAATTCTTTTAACATCAAAACCTTCCATGTTTTAGATCATCACAGTTAGAATTACACCTTTAGTACTAACCTATATTCAACTTTATCGAAAAAATTCCATTCTTCAGAAAAGATGCAAAGGAGTGTTGCTTTCACAAGCTTTGTTTTAACAACATGGAGCATAGCCACAGCTGGGAAAGAGACACAGAAGCTGCTTTATTCGTGAACTGATTTTTGTCTGTCTTTATCTATCCATAATAAACTTTAAATCTTTATCTCAACCTGAAGTATCTACCTCAAAATCAAGCCCCTGTGACAAGCTGTTTAGCATCATACACTGCACTGCCCCTGGGATTTTACAGTGCTTCTGAGCCAAATTTTTTGACAAGGAACAGAAAAACCCTCAGGGTATGACCACCAAGGACACTTTGTGCTCCTCTGTGCTAACAGAAGTGGTTGTTGGCTCTAGGGCTCCGGTAAGGATTAAAGTACAGTGTGTTTACTCCATGGTCCAGTTAGATAGCAAAGTCTGTGGATTTGATGGTGTTACCTTCATTTATGCTGAATAATACATCTCAATGCAAAAAGATTATATAGTTGTATTGTTAAACTGAGACTAGAGTAACTATTTAATGGATTTCCACAGAAGCTATGGAGAGTTAAGTGCCCAACTCTTCTATTGTAGGTTGTTTCAAAATCATAGATAATATGAATGTGGCAGATTTGGATTTCTTAATGCTAGGAAATCTTTGAAGGTATGTATCCTGTTATGGTTCCTTAGCACTTTACTCTTTCTTCTGCTTATCTATCTTTATGTGCAGCTGAGGTTGTATAATGTAAGAATGTGCAAGGCTGGTCATTATAGCATGGGTTGGCTGCTGCAATCCTGCTGTGATCATGCTGATAACAGGGACTGGTGCCTCTGCTGACTTGTGTCAAAGTCATTGCAGCAATGATGATGGCTACAATAGCTTGTGCTACTTGAGCATCTACCTAGGGAAACTTTGTGCTGTTACCATGGTTTCTGGAAGTTACACAGGTTTTTTTTTTCTTCTTTACAACACATTTGTGATACAGAAAAAGTTGTAAGCTCTTTGAGCCAAAGACTGTTTTTGGGGTCCATGGTTGAACATAATACCTGGTGAAATGGATTTAGCCTCTATACAAACTATCTTATCAGCTCAAATTATAATTTTAGACAGGGTGTCCTGGTTTCAGCTGGGATAGAGTTAATTTTCATCCTAGCAGCTGGCATAGTGCTGTGTTTTGGATTTAGGATGAGAATAATGCGATAACACACTGATGTTTTAGTTGTTGCTAAGCAGTGTTTACACTAAGTCAAGGACTTTCAGCTTCCCATACACTGCCAGCGAGGGGGTGCACAAGAAGCTGGGAGGGAGTACAGCCAGGACAGCTGACCCAAACTGGCCAAAGGGATATTCCATACCATATGACATCATGCGCAGTATATAAGACGGGGGGGGACTTGACTGGGGGGCAGCAATTGCTGCTCCGGGACTGACTGGGCATATCGGTCGGCAGGTGGTGAATGGTTGCATCACTTGTTTTTTTTTCTTTCCCTGTTTTTCTTTTTCCTTGTTTCTCTCCCTCTCTCTCTCTCATTGTTTTATTTTCCATTACAATTATTATTATTATTATTATTATTATTATTATTATTATTATTATTTCAAGTATGAGACTCTTCTTATCTCAACCCATGAGTTTTCTTACCTTTGCTCTTCTGATTCTTTCCCCCATCCCACCGCGAGGAGGGGAGACGGTGAGCAAGTGGCTGTGTGGTGCTTAGTTGCCGACTGGAGTCAAACCATGACACAGGGTGAAACAACAGTCTGAATAACTAGAGGCCAGACCTACAGGGAACAAGATTTTTTCCTCAAAGGCTCAAGTTCTTGCACTGAGTGCATCAAGACTGAATTTACAGTTTCTTAGTCTTGTCTTTAGAATTAATGTTGAAAGAGAGGTCGATTCTGTCTCTTCAAAATAGTTCTTATAGAAAAAATTCTCATAGAATGGTTTACTAGACAGCATCTTGGTGCAGAGGGATTAAGCTGCTCTCTTTCAACAAGAAACAAAACCTACAAAAGAACATATGACTATAAGGAACCATAAACAGATATTACTTGCCCAGTGGCAGTTTGAGAGCTGTATTTCAACATTTACAGATGACGTTTTGCAAAAATTTGTAGACAGGCAGTCTATGGGCACGTAACAGTCACTCTTTAAAGCAACAGAGAGGAAAATCACAAAAAGTTTATATACAACATTCAATACTTATGCGGTACAAGTACATGTGAACTAGTCACATGCTAATACAGCTATAGTTTGATTCTAAATCCTTCCCTTCCTAATAACATTGTTCAGACATCATGTCTGCCATGTTTTATCAAATCATTCTGGGTTATAGTAGCTCAAAGATATTACATCACCACTGACATAACATGATATGACTTGACAGGCCTGTGATAACCTCATGTGATTCCACGTTTATCACAAGGATCATTTTGTAAAGCTGAATAGTGTGTTTTAAGTCATTTAAGGCTACTATTTATTTTATATGCTTCTTCAAAGATTTTTTTTTCTAACTGGAAAGGAAAGAAATAGGAAAACCCCATGTCAAATGTCTGCACATGCCAAGAGCAGAGAGTTTGTGAGGATAGTTGAAAGAAATGACACTGCTAGTGATGCCACAGTTACAAGAGTGGGAAAAGTCCTTTTGGCGAGATGAAACCGGAATCAAACCCAAGTCATTCCAATGTTGCTCACCACAGCTAATCCTGACCGTGAACCTGCACATATACCACCTAGCGCAGAGGGATTCCCAGCCCACCTGCTGTGCAGGTGCTGTGATGGAGCTGCTCTCCAGGCAAGCACTCACATAAGCAGCCCCAGGAGTGCAGTGCCATGTCTGAGTTCCAGGTACAACAAAGTGAAACAGCTATAATTATTTCTGACACTTCTAGTACTCACTGCTATCACATACAGTGCTTACAAAGTCTAACTGTGTAGTCTTTCTAGACCAATCCTTGCCTTGTCCTCTGCAGCTTAAGAAATGCAGTAAGGGGTGTTAGCAATAAAAATGTTTACTGTCCAAAAGGCTAAATAGTTTTTTTCTTTCCTTCTTTTTTGGGGGATTGCAGTGTTAAAGCTCGTCACCTGCTGTTGTAATAAATGTTTTCCATTCACCTGAGGGGGGGAGATTTAACTGACCAAACTATAATGCCTTTGTCCATATCTGAAACAGTGGACTAGACTCTTTATGATGAGTGAAGAGAAAGAAGTGTTTTACGTGTGATTGATATTATCTAATTCAGGTATCTGCCTGAAGTTGAGATGATTCATATCTCAAAACTGCCTATTTTTTCTGCCAAAAATCTAGAAAGTCTAGACAAGCAGCTCTGGTGTTGACCTCTGTATTTAGAAGTTTGAAGTTAGGTCAAATGAGTCCCTTCTTTGGGTTCTAAAAGGCTTAAAAATTATATACATAAAACTGCAATGCACTGAATAATATAAGCATAAAGGAGAAAGTAGTTAATAGTAAGTTATCTATATCTGTCAGCTCTGCAGTATGTTTGTTTCCTTTCTCTTCTGCAGAGGTATACATAATTAGAATTCGCAACCAGGAGCTATCACAAGCCAGGGTAGTGCTTTCCCAGTTCCTCCCCAAGCAAACATCTCTTATGAATTGAATGGATCTTTTCTTTGAACAGGGACCATGGAACTGTGCTCAGTGTTTATATTTTGCCACAGGGTTTTATCCTTTGCCTGTAGTCAATGACAAACAAAGTGATTTACACCAGTTATTTTAAAGTAGTGTCATTCCAGTAAAAATAAAACAGACCCTAGAAACTCTACATTCTGTTTTTTGTTCAAATATGAATGCGAAACTAAATTGGTATTGTTATGGATTCAAATTTTCTTTGTTTTTAATTTGTCATATGATTTGTTGCATCTCCTTGGGCATATGATTCAAAATTTGCTGTCTATTACCTGTTATTACATTTTCTTCCTACCCCAGAAATCTAATGAAAGTGAAATATAGCCAGACGATGCTAGCATAGAACGAGACTTTAAAATAAAATATAATAATTTTTCAAGCATCATCAAAGAGCAATTTTGATCACAGTTGCCAAGAACTGCTCATATGCAGCTTTAACCAAGGAAAGAATGGATCTTTCTTTCCACCTATGAATATGACTGACAATAGCAAATGGACATAAACAGGCAAATTTTGCTCAGAATTACTTGGCTAACTGGTATCATTTAGTCACTGTATAAAACAGATGTCTTCCTTTCCAAATTATGTTTAATGAATATTGATAGCAATTTCATAGGAGTATTAAATGGCAAGTATTGTAACTGGTCTGAAAGAATCATAGAATCATAGAATCATAGAATCATTGAGGTTGGAAAAGACATCTAAGATCATCGAGTCCAACCGTCAACCCAACACCACCATGCCCACTAAACCATGTCCCTAAGTGCCTCATCTACACGTCTTTTAAATACCTCCAGGGATGGTAATGATGTAGCACAGTAACAGTATAAGATTAGCGGATAATAATGAACAAACAACTAAAGCAAAACCTCAACCCTGCTGAAGTTCATCAGAGTTTTGCCACTGACTTAAGCAGAGGAGTTGGGGGTTGTGTCACATTTTTACCTCCGACATTAAGAGAGTAACATTTATAAAAAGATTCCAAGGGTTGCTCTACTTAAGTTACAGTTGATTGGACCTTCAAAAAAAATTGAAACATTTTCTCTTAAAATTATACTTAAAATAAGACATTTGCTATGGACCTCATATTTGCAGTAGTTTTGACTCCAGAACTGATTAGGCATGAAACATAAAGCTGGTTTCACTGTCCAGAAAAATGAAATCCCCATATTGTTTTGCTGAAAAGCCCATCAGGAGCATCACCATGCATTTTTTTCATTGCTCTTTGACTTCTAAAAGAAAAATGAGTCATTTGTGCCTGTATGTTGTGAACACCCAGGCGTGCATTTATTTACGTCTATCCATACTTACCAGCATGTCTTTCTAGAGGTTCTAGCAGAACAGGGAGGACTGTGTTTCCATGCCCAGGTCTGCATTTCACCACTTCTGTCTGTGCGGGTGCTGGTGAGAGCAACCGAGTGGGTGGAGAAGGGAGGCAAGCTGGAGTGACTTACTCTCCTGTAGTGCTTCTGTTCTTTCTATTCATCCAGCAGATCATCCAGCAGGTGCTGTAGAAGTCACTATCGTCATTTAGTCTCGGGGAATTGTGTGGGTAAGAACATCTCATGATGACGTATTGCGTAGGAGTGAAGGACCCTTGCCTTCCCTCCACAGTGCTCTGCAGTTATCAGCACAGAGGTCAGTAGTGCAATCGCTCTTCCAGTGCATGCTGAAAACGAATCACCATGAACTGGCTTAATTCAGTTCAGAATTTATATAAAAAATAAATTCTTAAATAAATGAAGGGTCTAGAGAACAAGTCTTATGAGGAGTGACTGAGGGAACTGGGGTTGTTTAGCCTGGAGAAAAGGAGGCTGAGGGGAGACCTCATTGCTCTCTACAACTACCTGAAAGGAGGTTGTAGCGAGGTGGGTGTCGGTCTCTTCTCCCAAGTAACTAGCGATAGGATGAAAGAAAACAGCCTCAAGTTGAGCCAGGGGAGGTTTAGATTGCATATTAGGAAAAATTTCTTCACTGAAAGCGTAATCCAGCATTGGAACAGGCTGCCCAGGGAAGTGGGGCAGTCACCACCCCTAGAGGTATTTAAAAGATGTGTAGATGTGGCATTGAGGGACATAGTTTAGTGGTGGACTTGGTAGTGTTAGGTTTATGGTGGGGCTCGATGATCTTAAGGGTCTTTTCCAACCTAAATGATTGTATGATTCTAAATGTAAATGGTATATGTACCTGAACACGTAGATCCAATTACATTACATGGGTATCCAACAAACCAAGAAGAAGAGTATTTAATACCTAAACTAACTTTTGGATTCTTTGATAATAAATTAACCAGTTATGCCTGTGTGGGAGAAGCAAAAATATGCATGCTGCTCTGCGCTTTCTATTGGGAAGTTGTGTTCTCACTTTGCATGAGGTTAGCATGCACTTTGGGATAATATGTTCTGTATCGGCAGATGAAATTAATATTTTATATGGATTTTATAGGGAGGTCTGATTATGAGGACAAAAGAAATACCCTAGAATTTTTCTGGTAAGAAGAATACTCAGTCCTATTTTAGCCAGACGATACCTGCATATCTCTTAAATAACTAAGGTATTTAACATTACGTTGTCTCTTATGCTTGCAATATCCTGTGAGATAGGGAATTTTGTTTTGTTTTTAAATATCCATGTTCAGACGATAAAAAAGAGCTAAAAAGACATTAAGAAACTTGACTTAGTTTATTCAGAAAGTCTGTGAAAGAGACTAAAACTAAAATCTTGCTTGTGGACAACCTTGTGTTGTCCTCAATAACTGTGGGTCTGAAAGAATAGATTCACATGGTTTCTTCTAACTCTTTGCATAATATAAGCAAGCTGTTATTCCAAACAGTAGGACCAATATTGCATAGCTCACTTCATCAATCTCTTCATATTAGTTTATATATATAAAAAAAAATAATCACACACTTTTTTTCATTTAACCTTTTGTGGTGGATGAAAGTTTTCAGGTTTTACTTCTGATTTTTGAAAATTTACATAGTCTTGAAAGTGAGCGTTTCTGTCTTCTGAAACCCTCTAAATTAATATTTGCCACTTCTAATTACCAGGTTACATATCTGTCTTATAATTAATTGGAGAGTGGTTCATATTGTGTGGGTAACACCTGTCATGGTAAAAAGAGAATTTAGACCTCTCTGGAAGTCAAAATATGCTGATACTTTCCTCATTAAGCCATGGAAAGACCTGCGCAATTGAGACTTCCATAAACCAGCAGGCAGTTAGTTAATCCATTAAGCAAGCATAAAAAAAAAAAAAAAAAAAAAAGAAAAACTCCATCAGTTCTAACACACTGATTTCCATAGCAACAGAAATGGTATCTTGTGTACAAAGTATATATCCCAGCAAAGAAAGCAGACCAGAGAGGGAAAGCTGCTCTAAAACAAACGAGAAGTCTGAGAAGAGTGGTACAGTGTTAGTTTCGTATATCAAGACAGACATATAAACCTTTCCCTTAGTCCTATCATGACAAATTGTATACTCTGGTGACTTAGATATTTGGGTGGTTTATGGCAGCAGATAGATACATGCTTACATATGGTAAGTGCTCACATAAATGTTACTGAGTCTCACAAAGTCTCATCACAGGGATGGGGTCTCATGCAGTCAGTTGACAAAGTGAAATTTTTTGAAGGCTTCATTTTGGAAGTTAACCTGGGACAGAAAGAAATTACCTCAGGGGCTAAAAATGACCCATACCTATACTAGCATGTATGTAAATGTTCTGTGTATTGATGCTTTAAAGCACAAATAAAGCTGTAATCCTGATTCACTAGGTTAGGGCTGTCACAGTCTACATGGCAGCTGAAATACTACTCAGTTAAGAAAAAATTTAACTTTGTATCTTCACCACTTCTTACCTGAAGGTAGAAGCTGTGCTCTATCTGAATGGGAAAAAAGTGATGCATGTGCCCCGTCCATTACACGCCCCCCCCAAAAGTGAATGTGGTAAAGACAATTATTTCTTAGAGGTTTACTTATTTCTCTCACTTGGTCTTTCTGAACTGGTCAGATTTACTACCTGATAAGTGTCCTTAGCACCCAGTTCTGTTTGTCATAAATTGAGAATTATAGTAAAGTTTGTGTGATGTCACTTCTCTTAAATCAGTGGAGCTCCACTGTATATTGATTTGTCCTCATAATTAAAAAATGAGGTACAATTAATAGAAACACCATAACTGAAGTCCAGCTTTTCTGTAAATAACTTTGTAGACAAGACTGGGTGAATACAGTGTTGGTGGTGTCCCCAGATGGTAAGATTCCAGGGTTTGCCATGAATAATACTAAAGCGAGTTTTTAAGAGCAAAATGACATTGCAAGTTTAATATTCATGCCAAAGATGAGACGAATAACTATCCTCTTATTGATTACTTACATGACCACAGAATTACTTATCATTAGTGTTCTGAAACTGAAGATGGACATAAACTCAAATGTCTGGGGAAATTGTGTCTCAGGATGGGAAAAAAGGTTACAAGTTAAAAAGAAACAAAAAGGGGTCATTATTTGTTCTCTAGGGATTAAGTGTGTCAAAGGCAGTCAGCCAGCAATCTCTCAGTCTCTTCACTTCAGTGGGAGGTAATGAAATTTAATTAGTGAGAAGAGACAGCTTTCACACTAAGGAGAGGAGTGGAGAAAAAACAGGAACATCAATGTGCACAGAGAATAATGGTACAGTACATAACAATCCCTATTAAAACTGAATTAATAGGCGAAGCTGTTTGGCCTCTGCTCTTTGTTGAAGGGCTTTCTTATTTTAAATAAAAACCTGAAAAATGAGCTAAAGCTATATTTTTGTTATTAATGGTACGAGGCTTAGTTCTGCTAGGGCTGAAGGCACAAGTACAGTTATGCTCCTTCACAGTTATATGAATCCTTCCAAGTTCAGATTAACGTGTTCACAGATTTTTTTTTCCCCATTAGAAGCAGTAGTTGATTTGGTTCCCCCCCCCCCTTTTTTTTCCCCCTTTTTTGGCTTGCCTATTTTATGGACTTATGTGCCCTGAAGTTCAAATACATTGGGGTTTAGATTAACCCAGTTTTTATGTGCTTGGATCTCATTGAGAACCCCCAGGCAAGGTTTGGTAAAACGTGCATTGCTAATGCATCTACCAATGTTCACAGGGCTGGGCTGCAACAGAAGCACTATAAGCCCGTTCCTAGGGTCTCAAATTCCTTGCCATATTTGCTTCACTCAGCAGTGAAATTCTCATTAAAAAGAAAAGAGTTCCTGGAATTGCTGTTTGCATGCAAGAGCTTGGAAATGTGACTGAAACATTCTTGAAGTGGTAATGCATGCCAGCTGTCCAGAGAGTCTGAAACATATCCCTGAGTGACATCCAAAGCTGCCCCAGAGGAGGGAGGGTCCTTCCAGCCCAGCTCGGCCAAGGATGCTCGGCCAGCTCGGCCAGGAAGGGATGGGCCAGAAGTCATAAAGATGTGGGTAGGTATCATCCGCTGGTTGAACACCAGTCAGGTTGGACCCCATCTCAGTGCTCTCTCCAGGGTACAAACCAGCCCTACTGCTGAGCCCTGAGGGCAAGGTGAACGAATGAAGTCTGTGGTTCATTAATACCATGTGCCTTCTGAAAAAAAAAATTGAAGTATTGTCTGTGCACTGATGTCCTTTTCTTTCTCCATTGTTCTTCAGATAATCTACCAAGATCCATGATAGTTCTCTATCGTCTGGAAATTCAGACATTTTATAGATTTGTGTGTATGGTGTCTTAGAAGCAATACCAATCTGTTCCAAATGTCACAGTGTGTTAAGTAACCATTAGGGGTTTTTTTAATGCATAGAGTGGAAATAACCATCTTTTATTTCCTTCCTCTGCTCCAGGGGGAAGGAGCCTCCAGGGATTTAATTGTCCAATTCTCCTTGAAATTTCTGGCTGAGCCATCTTCCCCAGGACGAGTCACTGCAGGTCTTTGTGGCACTGCTTTCTGAGAAACAGCAATCCCCACTTCCCAATACCCTGGGCAGTGCAGAGGCAGCTCCAGTGTCAAGGCATCCCACAGCTGAAGGACTCCCAGTCTCCTTGGGTTCCTCAGGCAGAGACAGGAGCCTGATTCAGCAAGGCCATAGCTCCTTGCTATGGCTTGGGAGCCTGGAAGCTCTTCTAACCTTGAGCTTGTTTTGTTCTTAGATTTCACTGCAGAACAGTAATTCCAGCCTTGGAACAGAGCTATTTCAGAAAACCAAACGTTTTACTTTGTTTTTTTTTTTTTTTAACAGAGACTTGATGACAGGTATTATTAAAAAAAAAAAAAAAAACCCAAACCCTGATGATTATTAATTTCAAATTGTGAGTATTTTACCTTCCAGACATTTAGAGCTATGTCTTCCATGTCATGTGTATGCTTCTGGGGTACTGAGAGGAAAAAGAAAATAGAAGACTAAAATGCTGAATCTCATGCTTACATTTAAGTATGTACTTAAGGCCCATCAGACTCTTATTCCTTTTCCTCTCTCATACTAGATAATATTTTATAACTTGCACTTGATAATCGTGTTTTTAAATAGGATTTTGAACCATTCTAGACAAATCCATTATGGGAACATTACCATATAAAACTTAAGGGAAAAAAACTTAATTCAGGAAAACTACAGAGAGTGTAAGGTCTACTTCCTATGTTCAGAAGAGCTTTTTGATAAAACCATCTTTCTGATCACGTGTAAGCTAAAGAAATCGGGGGTATAGGGAAACACTATTTTACTTCTATGAAAAAATTTAAATGAAGCAGGAACAGTGTTTCTGGTGATGAGGCTGTTAGTATCCACCTATGTCCACACAAAGTCGAAAAGCTTCTAGCTATCCATTGGAAAAAATTTCTGGCCATGAACAAAATACAGACAGACAAACTCCAGTTTGTCTCTAGTTAAAAGCAGGCTTCATTTTGTATGTATTTGAGGATCAAACCTCAAAACTCTGTCAACCATTTCAGATGACTACAAAGAAGATCTTATTACAGTTTTTCTCTGTTCGTTACTCCTGTGGATCCTAAGTCTTTCAAAACCACCAGCTTTAGTTTTGTTGTTAGTGCACAACAACACACAGAAAATATCATTCTCCTCTGTCTAGGGAGTGCTTAGATCTGCAAGCTTCTCTCAGTATGTATCTAAAATTTCTTACTATTTGTTAAATTGACTCATGTTGACCTAATGAGCGTCCTATTGAAATCCCACATCTGATTACTTGCATGCAGCAGAATTATTCAAAACAACCCAGCCATTGATCATCGCTACTAATTTCTCCTGAGAAACCATATAAAAAAAGGCAAGTGAAAGGGAATAAAGAATAAAAGGGTAGAAGATTCAAGCCCATCAAAAATTCAGAGTAAAGACTAAGGGCTATCAGAGCTGCAAGGAATATGTGAGATAAGCTAAATAGATGAAAAATGTAGTTTGGATTCCACCGGATTTTCACACCTATGCCAAGTACTACATTATATACTTCTGCCTTGGGCCTAATGAACCTCCAAGTGGGAGCAAGGCTTGCTCAGAAGCCATGAGTCTAAGAGAGTCAAGCATAGTGTTAGAGAAAGGTATCTTATGCTCTCCTTGACTTAAAAGATAAACTTCAAACCACAATACCAACAAAACAAATTTCAGAAATACGTGACAGTTTACATGGCAGACAACAAATCAAGGGGGAAAATGTAAGTTAATTGTTCATCAAGGAAAGAAGCGTCAACTTTAAAAAAGCTTTAATTTAATGTTATACAGCTTGTTCTTGAAATAAACCTGATATTTCTTAGTTCCCTGAAGATACTCCAGAATGCTTCAATTCTGGTATCTCCAGAACGTATGAATTGAGTTGCAAACCATGATTATAAATGTAAGAGAGAATACATCATCTGGCATGGTTTAGTCATCCTGAAAGACAGTTGTAGAGGGAAAGAGGTAGGAAATAAGCCTTTTTATTTAAAATGAATAATGACACTTGCTTTTCAGTATGGTACTTCACCCCACGGTCTAGAGGCTCAGATATGCCATGCATGAATGAAATTAGCCCATTTCTTACTTCAGCCTTTTTACAGGTGCTTTCTACAGGGGGACCAGTTTGGATGAAAAAGCCGTTAGATGTCTTACCCAGTGGCTTCCTATGCCATAAGGTTGAATATATTTTCACGCTGCATAACACTCCACCAAATACATCAGAAAGCATCAGCACTCAAGAACAAACCAAGATAAGGTGCTCCGATGCACACTGTTCTCCCTTTGGAGAGAGCATGTGAGAATAGATAGCATAGTACTGATGCTAGTTATGTTGCTCTATGTGCAGCTGAGAAGCACTCAGATATTCCAGTGAGGGATGTGACATAAGAACTTACACAAAAATAGAATATTATGAGAAGCGTAGAAATCTCTCAAGTAGAATTATATTAAAATGTATCTAGAAATATTATAAACCTTCCTTCAGATTCCACAGTGAGAGAAGATGTGTCAGAATGAATATGAATCACTGATTGAAAAATAAGTTTATGTGAATGTTTGTATGAGGCATGGTTTACAGTATGACCCATGATTTAAAATATCACCAACAATATTATTAGGACAACTCATACACAATAATACAGCCAATTTGGATGTAGGTCTATAAAAGATTCATACTAACTTAACCAGGATAGTGGAAACCTATCAGAAACAAGTCATTGTTAATGAAGAAAGGCTTCCTCTTTTTTTTTTTTTTTTTTTTTGTGACAGAGATTTTATGCCATTATAAGAAAAGTTTGAATAAAATGTAATCTACCTTCAGATGCTGTCTCTCTAATGTACTTTTTAAACTTTAAGTGTACGAATAGTCATGTTGAAATGTTGCCTACGCATTTTCGCAGTGTTCACGCCAGCGTTTCTAATTTTGTTTCTATACATTCTAATCTAAAGCTGCAGTATCAGAAACTTCTCATTTACATATTTTCCCA
This sequence comes from Aptenodytes patagonicus, assembly GCF_965638725.1. Taxonomy (NCBI): domain Eukaryota; kingdom Metazoa; phylum Chordata; class Aves; order Sphenisciformes; family Spheniscidae; genus Aptenodytes; species Aptenodytes patagonicus. Next base: position 93,160,545 of record NC_134951.1, read on the forward strand.
TCCATCTACAGTGTTTTCAGCAAAACTGCAGAGCAGCATACTCAATAATAGAGAGTGTCTGTGCACTTTAATACTCCAGGTTACATATATCCTCAGCTGATATATATGAGCAGAGCTCTGCTGATTTCAATTGCATTATGCTCACACTGAGTGATAAGCCTCTTCAAGAAACTACACTGTGGCAATAAGTCCAGGGCAGCTGACACTCTGCAGGAAGGAGTACAAAACATGTTCTAGAAGAAATCAAATGAGAATGTGGTGGGTTTTTTTGTTTGTTTTCTTTCAGGACTGAACCTACTTGGGATTTTGCAGACTTTTTCCTGTAGAGTTGGGGTGTTGGTTGTACTTGGACAACAGCTGTTCACGTAGCTGCCGAGCCTTGTAGCACTGAAAAAACAAGGTGAAATTGAGTTTCATCTTCTTACTGAATTGTGGTGAAGCTGATATTCACTGAAGGGAGTATCTTTGCTGAAAGATACTGTCTTTCAGCAGAAGGTGAAAGAAGGTGAAAGCAGAAGGCGAGCAGAGTATGCAGAAGACATCCAATTCACAAATGTCTCGAAATTCTAGGCATCTTAAGAGACCTGGCTTTATGTGAAAATACAGGTCGTGTTAGAAGTTCAGCAATGAGGCCAATTTGTTCAGGAAACTACTAACAAGCTGCTGCAGGGTAAGGTGTGGATGTGGAGGGTTTGAGAGAACTACACATTATAGAAGAGCTCTGGACAATGAGGTACATCCTGATTTCTGAATTTTTTTGGAGGTGCAAAAGGTTGTAGAAGAAGCAAAAACCAGTGGGACGGCATTTTATTTTGTCAAGATTGACTGTTGAGCGTTGACATACTCAGTAATGCCATAGATTCAGAGACCTTTAAGGCCAGAAATGACTTTTAAGTCTCCTAGTCTCACTCCGAAAATGACCCAGGCCATTGAAGTTCACTTCAATGGATATTCACTTGGATATACCAGCATTAAATCCAGTAGCTAAATCAAATTTTCTTAGGAGCTTACCTCCTAGATTGCCTTCTGCAGTGCAGTAGTTACGGGTGAGATTATGTTAATGAAAAGAAGGCAGTGATTAGCACAGTGAACCTATTGGCTGTTTCCACACTGCCAAGGGTGTAACTCCATTTGAGGTGACTAGAAATCTCATGGAAGAACAGTGAGGATTTTACAGTGAAAGAAGAGGATCTATTTGCCCTACCTCATTCTTGTATGTCAGCTGGCACAGGCTGGAGCAACGGGATTTGAAGTGAATATTGAACAGAAAAAAGTGAGAACTAGTAACTTCAGATCAATTATGCAGGCCTTATGGTGTTTCCTTTGCAAAGGATATCTATGTATATGTTATTCTTGCAAGAAGCAGACCTGAAAATATAGGAGCAGAAAAGATTTATGTTAATTTTGTAGTGTTGAGGGAACTGAGTTTTCTCCATAGACTCTCAGCTTTAAGAGCCTGTAGTGCCTGGAGTGTTCGCAGAACTAATAGCTTGAAAGATTCCCCCTGCACTGTCAGGAATGAGATAATCATTATTACACTGTAAATATTAACAAGGTAAGCTTTCTAGCAGGGACAGCTTAGGAAAATGGTCATCAGGCCTTAAATTGAAAGATTCCGGCTTTGATTCTAACTGTAATTTTCTCCCTGCTCATCTCACATGTGGATCAGTTTAGAGTCCAATGTTACTCTGAGTATCCAAAAAAAGGCCAGAAAGATTTAGCATTCCACAGTGGATCGTAAGTTTCTTACAGATACCTGGGATGAGGAGATCTAAGACAAAGAAAGTCAGTAAAACTCTACAAAAGTGTTTTTTATAAGCTGGGGATTTTGACGTTCTGCATAAACATAATAATTAAAATAATAAATTCAGGAATACTAGTTATTATTTATGAGTAGAAATAGACAATGCATTAAAATTAAAGTAGTAATTTATTCTTAGGCAACCAAGAAAGTCAGCAATTACGAAGTTATTAAGACTTAGATGATGTACTGAAGAAGGGTAAATAGGTCAGAACCAGTTGAAACAACTAGTGAAGGAAAGGTGAAAAAGTTTCCTATCACTGTCTTATTATGTTACAACTAGGAAGACTTGTCTGAAAAAAAAAAAAGCCAAACTCTTTAATGTCTTCTGTGTACAACATGTTGATTAATGCTTTTACTTGTTTCGCTTCTACTTTTCCTTACTTTCAGCCTGTGTTGATCTGAAATGTCAGTCTTGTTCTATCCTTGTACCTACTTGTCTTCGTGCATTTTCAGCCTTTGGTCAAATGAATAAGATTTGTTTGCTGTCCATCTTTTTGTTTCTTTCCTCCTCATTTCTCTGTCCATGATAACTTCTCGGTTTAAAATGCAGTAGCATGCAATTTGCATAACAAAAGGCTCAATCAATTAATAACACATTTCAGGGTATCAATCAGCTATTGTTCATTGTATCTTTGTATCACTTTCAAAGAGACAACGTAAGAAAAGAGTATTGATAGCATATGAAACCAGCTCACCAATCTTGATTTTGCCTGTGTCTGTTAAATAGCATAAAATAAAAATATGTTAAGACTAGAGAATAGGAAAAATGATCTAGCTAGAATATAATGTCTTCAGATACTAAGCTACATTGTTTAGGTAGGTAGAGCATTTGCTGATGTTCAGAAGTAGTGGTGGTTTTTAGGCACTGGTTCCAGTAATTTTTATTTTTCAATGATCTATTTCTTTTGCATTCATATTTGGGATGTTTGGTTTTCGGATATATTGGAATTTCCCTATAGGTCACACACAGTCGTTTCCCATCTGCATCCATAATTTAGGGAAGTAAGAAGGCCAATATCAGAAATCAGATCAGTATTGGAAATGTGTGTGGTTACTTCTCAGTAAAATTCCTTAGCAGTCCGTCTTGCCCAAACCTGGAGGACTGAAATGGAGAACTAAATACTCAGTTAATTGAGAAATATGAATTTACTGAGGATCTGAAATATTAAATTAATGGAGAAATGTGATATTACTGTGAACGCTATTAATAACATCAATTTCTAGAGCTAATAACTCTTCTAAAGGGTGGCACATGTGATGACCATTGTTTACTGTGGTGTGCAAAAAACTTACTATCTTGTTATGCCTCTATCTATTTGATACATCTACCTATTATTTCCCATACAGTAAATTATTTTGGACAGGGAGCTTTACTTTATTGCATATTTTTACATGATGGAGCTTTGTAACCTGAAACCCCAATCTTTAAATTCTACAGTAACACAAACAGTAATAGTAATGCCATAGGAACTGTTATTCTCCTAGATATAGGAAATAGGACAACGTATCTCCTTGATTAGGAAATAACAGAGGAATCTCAAAACACACTTTATGGATATCAACTGCTTTTATAATCCTCATTATGGTAATTTCTGCCATTATTAATTTTATTAATTATGAGTATTTCTACACTGCTTGTGTAGAGCACTTTTACTAGAAGTTCATAAAGACGGGAACAGATGTCATTGTGTTTCATGTAGAGCTCTTAAAGATTAGCAAGCATACTCCCACTGAGTAATTGAAGCTTATGTATGTAATCACCTGGACAATGGACATATGGTTCACTTTTTGACATAGGTAGTATATGCCAAAGCAAATTTGATAGCTCAGCAGTCACAGAATCTTTAGGTTAGACTCTATGCTCTTAACTGATGTTAGGACATGATCTCTTAAAACAAAATCTTTAAAAATAATTTTAGACTCTATGCTCTTAACTGATGTTAGGACATGATCTCTTAAAACAAAATCTTTAAAAATAATTTGCAGCGCCACCTGAGCTATCCAAAGAATAAAGCCATGAATATAAATAGATAAGGAGAACAAATATTAGAGCTATGAAAACCACACAGCCAGGAACAAGCCCATGAAAATCAATACAGGCTGCAATTTATATTTAAGATTTTAATATTTTGAGTAAGTCCTTGATACCTATCATTATATCCGCAAGCTAGGAAAAGATTTGAGAGCAGAAAATCTCAGAAATATTCAGTAACAGTTTATAAAAGAGAGGAACTTTTGGTTATGTTCAGGCAACACTGATAAAATACTCTTTTTTCTCAATTCATGCAAAAGATCAATTAAACTAATGCTTGCAAGGTGCTTTGGAGGTGAACTGCTACATGATGCTATCATGCTAATGATGCAGCCAGTGAATTCTCTCGCACAGCACTTCTTCAGGACAGGAAGAAATAGGTGAGAAAAAAGAAGGTAACTCCCTTCGTCTGAGCGCCGGGAAGTAGGGCAGGGATCCACAACCAGGTCTGCAATTAGGGGCTCTCATGCTGCCTGTGACAAGTCTCACAGGGCTCTGACTTTGCCAGCCTCTTGGGACGCCGCATACATTTGTGGGCACCCGTAGAGGATTACAGTTGCAGAGGCATGGCCATAAATGCTACCCAGGAGCACACCGTAGCTGCAGTGCAAAACCGCAGCCCTGAAGTAAATTTCACGGTATGTTTAGCCCAGGTCAAAGTCCAGGTCTGGGACCTAGCCACGTTCAAAGTGTTAAACCCTAGAAATTGCCCCTTGCAACATGGTGGGGATGAAGGCATTCCAGCCCACCTGCTGAAGTTGCAGGGGGGAGGCGAGCCACATCCAAAGAGCAAATGCCAAAGGTGCTGCTTACCTCCCTCTTGCTACCTGCTGCACCTTTGTGGACACCGGCCCCTGCTTCTCAGGGCGGGGGAAGGCTCACTGGCTCAAAGCACAGGGGACAAGCCTGGGTCTCATGAGCAACACAAAAATAACATTAGAGCATTTTCCATTGCACAACACTGTGTGGTATAGGGATGCTTTCTATTTGGGAATTTTTCTTTTCAGTGTTTTAATGCCACCTGCAAGAGATTAAATTTCTCCCCCCTTTTTTTTAATAATAACAAGGCATTTTCTTACATGTAAATAAAGTTTCCTAAAATTATGTATTGTGAAAGGAAGTCTTTTCTTGTATCTGAGGGAGACACTTTTAATACATCTGCCTTCTGCTCCTAGACTATCCCAATGATGTTCTTCACCCGAATCTTGACTAAAAATGCTAATCTAAAAAATACTAGCCTATCATGTACACGTCTAATAATGTATGAATTCCTAGAAGGCACCTAACTGCTCTTCTCCCCTAATCCCCAAATATAATGAGAAACACTGGAAGGGGAATTGATGTGCCATGGTTGACATATTACCTATAATGCAGGAAAACGATTGCTGTTAGCTTACTTTTTCTAATAGACTATCGATACCTAAAACTCACGTATAACCAAAAGCATGTCAACAAGGTTTTGTGCCTTTTATTTCTATAGAGAAGAAAGGTCTTCTATAAAGGAGGAGGAGGAACAGATCCTGGAGCGTGTGGATCCACAAGCACTGTGCCCCATAGCTCCATGACATTGAAAAAACAGTGCAAAGCTAATAGGGTCCCTGTCATGCAAGTATTTAATAGGTCACTTACAGTAGTAAACTCAGCTAGGATATCAATTTAATGACTGGGGAGAGTGGGGTTTCTGTTCCTGCCTTCATTACCGTCAGCCACTACAGTATCATCATCACTTTCAGAGGCAAGTATAATCTTACCTGAATTAGTAATCTTTAGAAGAACTGGGAAAAAAATGTTTGAGCTTCACTGGTATCTCTCAGGGGATCCATTGGGTCTGCTGAGAAGCTGTCACCTGACTGATAAAACTGAACCATCTGTAAACTGAAATTACTGTGTACAGCGTCATGAGCTATGCCATCTATTTTTCGTGTCGCAAATACTGTATAATTAGAACAAGATTTTCATCATCTAGAGAACATTGCTCTGACTGATTGACTCTGCTATAATGCTGTTTAATCAGTCTGTCTAAACTCACCATCACATCTTAAGTAATTTTTCTTGAACTACTAGTGATAAGGTTGTGTATGCAAATAAGTATAATTTCAACAAATAAAAATAACCAAATCTTCCCCTTATGTTGGAAGAATGACTCACTTGACATTCTGATTCTAATGGATACTTGAAAAACAGGTTTAATATGATATTATTATTTCTGGGATAACAGCAGAAAGTGAAGATAATTTTAAAACATGATATTTTAAGGCTGTTACCTGCTCCTTAAAGAAATAATTTCATGATAACTGAAGTTAAAATAGTTGATACATTTTCCTGTGTGTTAGGATAGTGCAATAAAATGGAACGTGTAGGAGTTAATCTTTCCAAATAAAGCAGAGAGTAATGTCTGTTAAAGAAGGTTTTCTTTGGTATTTTTTTACTGGAATTTATTTTTGGAAATACTTTTAGTAACAAAATAAGATTTTTTTTTTTCTGAGTGCTTCTGTAATAATGTATTCCAGGCACTGTATATGAATGATATTCCTCATTTTATATGTAGGAATTGGTTAACTAACACATAATGTAAGCACAACAGTTTTACCTATTTAAATAGCTCTTCTATAAAATAAACTTCCTGCCTAGAGGAGACTTTATTAATAAAATAGGATAACTGGGAAGTACTGATTTTATTTAATGGAAACATACAGTTTCCATTAAATTCCAGAATGCACACAGTTTTTTGATATTTATTCAAATTATGCCAATGCATCCGGTGGCTAAATCTTCCCAGATGTATTTTATTATTGGTTCCTAATATAAGATTCTTTATTAGGAAGACATGTGGGAATGTGTTGATTCATTCTACACAGGACAGAAGGGAATTTATGAATTAAATGAACATGCACTTCAGTTTGGATCAGTCTATTGTGAAGAAGCTGCTGCTTCTAGTCAGGGGTTCAAACTGGAAATGTGTGACATAGTAAGAGAATGCTATGATCCAAGGCACAAGACATCCAAAATCTGTAATTTATGTTCTTCAGTATAGAGTTTGATTTTTGGTCTTTTTCGAAAGAATAGTAAGTTCGCTGATTGATAATAAAATTTTGAGCATGTGCTCAGGATGTGAAGACCCTTGTAGGGCTCAAACTTACCTCTCCAGGCCTTCTGAGCCCCCCAGCTATGGCACTGCAAGGAGGGAGAACGCTCTCCTTCCATGTTGTGTCTGGGCCAAGAAAGAAAAAATTCACCAAACCAAAGGGAGAGCAAGGAAGATGAAAAGCAGCTGTAGAGGACACACAGAAGCAGGTGGAAATCTTGGATTCTACCCCCTGTGCCTAGGAAAATTTGCATCTTACCCATCATTTTTTAGCATAAATGCATAAATATTATGTACTAAACCAGCATTTTTAATTGAAGAATTGATACAACATTTAATTGTGATTCTCAAAAGGGCCTCTGTACTGCTTTGGTTTAATCCCTTTCTAGAGCATCTCTAAGCCAGGAAAAACTCTCCACTGGTACCCAGGGAATAGAGGTGTACTGTGTTTGCAACTCTGTCAGCATTATTTGTATGCAATTGTTCTTTTTGACTAGTTTCAATTCCCTTGACTGACACACTGTAGGAAAAGGAAAACAAAGTTCAGTACTCAGAGAGAAAATTAGCAAAGGTTGCTTTTATTTTTGAAGTAGGCTATATAATACCCGTTAGTTTGCTCTAGCACAAAGTGTATCAGGCACCTGTTCAAAAAGGGGACTCTCTGTGACCTCTGTTCCTGCCTTTATTACTCTCTGTGAGAAAAAATGCATTTCATGGAAGTGCTGATTTTGCTGTTAGTCTGCAGCACTCCATCTCTTGAGAGCATTAGTACTGTTGATGTAGTCATATTCCCCCCATCCATACACACACACACAAATCCTTCCCCCACTCTGCCCCTGTTCATTCTCTCTTTGGATTCCCTGCTCATTATTTGGATCTTAGCAAAGCTGCTGACAGCATTCTTCTTTTTCCCATCATCGGGATGGATCAGGGCAAGCTTGCTTTCTCCAAAAGCTCTTTGCTGGGTAGCCACATGACTCTGCTGCTGAAAGAGGGGTGGCTCCAAGAGGAACTTTCCAAGAGAGTGACTTGGATTGCAAGAAGAAGTAGGAGGACCCCAGGTGGGGACGGTGCCAGAGCACACTATGGGTGCTGTTTTAGATCAAGACTTCAGGTGGAGATAGAAACTTTTTTTTTAATTAAAAAAAATGGTGTTTGGGAGCTTTGAAAGAACTGGAGCCCTCACTGGAGAAGAAGGAGTCACAGGCACACAGTGATGCTGGCAGGGCAAACCTATGAACAGTGAAATGTGGGGACAAAGAAAGAAGTCTGACACTCTCATATCTTTAAATTGATAAACCAAATCTCTCTAAGAACACCCATTTGGGCTATGCATTTCCCACAGAATGTAAATTTCCTAAAAATTTTCTGCGTGGGAATCTGGTAAATCTGCAACACCCTAGGCCACAAAAAGTAGGCTTTTTACTATCTTAAATTTCAATACCCTGGCTCACCTATCCTCTCTGGATTTGTAAATGTGTTTGTACATCTAACATTGCTAGCCCTGACTGCCTAAGCATACATAGAAGGTATATAGCAAATGACAAAGGTTACACCAGAGGAAAAATATATCAGTGACTGTGCCTTCAAATAACATAAAAAAGTAAACAATTCTACCAGAAACTGTACAATAAAATCTTACTGATTTTTTTTTTTTTTTCCCCCTGAAAAAAAAGGATTCATAGCACGTTTTCATGTGTAACAGAGGGAAACATGCTGTTACAATACTGGTAAGGACTGCGGTTGCATCACAACAAGGAAAAGGGATTCCAATTTAAGATGCAACAGGTATTGAGATTAACCCATCTACACCGCATTCCCTTCTGCACTAAGTGGCAGTAGCTTTATCTGATCAGATGATTCTTGTTACAAGTAAAGCAAATTTACCCAGCAAGCCCAATATAAAATGTCAGAGTTGTGCTTGTTCAATCATAATTGAAGAGCAGCAAAAGAGCATATTAATTGTTCTTTCAATGCCCATTTTCAATCTAATTGTCATGAACCTTTCTGCCAGGGTTATCTTTCCACTTCTCTAATGATATTAGTTGTCCTATACAGGGTCTGTTCAACCCAATTGTGACTTTATTACTAAGGCAACCAGTTGTGTACTGCAAGCAGCAGCCATTTTTATTCATCTTTTTCCAGTCAGACTGACAAAGCAGTACTTTTAAATAGCATTTTTCTTTCATCTTTAAAAACTATGTCCCTAGGGAGCAGTCCCAATTTGCACCAGTTGAAGATTTGGCTCAAAGAGCCTGAACACCCAACAGAGAGCATGGTGAAAAGAAGCAACAATCTGGGCAACTCAGCAACGACTGATCCATGTGATGAAGGAATCCCCAAAGTCTGAAAATATTGCTGAGGTCCAGTTCTTTAATTAGCACCGTGCAGTCAGAGTCCCCTACTGTTCATGGCTGAGGAGAAGGGAACTGGAACTAGATCTCTTTGTTGCTTTCTGGGGAAGCAGTGGCTTGAGCATCTTCCCTCTCTGTCACTTACTGCTCCTCTAAGGCATGCAGAGTAGGATTTTTCAGCCTGCTAGTTAAATCCACTGCAAAATGATAAATTGCTTTCTCTGTGTTCAAGTGGAGAATTCGCTGTACTTTAGTTTTATCCTTTTCTTAGAGGTCCTGGGGTTGATAATCTTGCTAGAGCCCTGGGAGAACTGAACGGACTTTGTCATGTTGTTGTGGCTGGATGTGATACTGCTTACATCAAAGAACTGGTATGAGTAAAAAAAGCTGCATTAAGGATGTACAGGCTGTCATTGTTAGGAGCCCGTAGAGCAAAATCTCTCTAATTTTTGAGAATTGCCTTTGCAACCCCAAATTTTTGTCCCCTTAGTTTGTATTTATGCATGATGTGCCCCACTCGGACCAACGATATGTTACTCCATTGTTGCTTTTCTAATAAATAAAACCATTATCTCTGCATTCAGGAGGAGTCTGCTCCTCTGAGAGTGTCCTCCCAGGGCTGTGGGTCTCAGCAGACACTGCCTGCATGCTGCAAGGCTTGTCTGGGCCATGGGGAGCTGAATCCCCCATAGCCCAAGGCAGGCACATACAGCTCCCGACGAGATTTGGGCAGGAAGGTGCTGCTGCTCCTATTGCTCTGCCCAACCTGGGAGCTTTTTCATCTGCGGGGGCCCCCAGCTGGGAACAACGAGCATCTGTCCAGGAGAGGTGATTGTTGCTGAGACCACATCCCTGGTTCACCTTCCCTCCCTCCCTGCCTCCCCACCTTGAACGCTGTGTGTAGCAGTATGCATACACCCACTCGTGCATGCATGAGCACGCAGGGGTGCATATGAGACCCATATACTGCTTGTAGGCTCAATACGCTTCTCCTTGACCATGTAATCCTTAGACTCAGCAAGAGCCCTGAAGCACTGCCCTGACTCCCTGCCAGGCACTGCTGTAGCAGGTAACACTAGGCTTGTTGCACTATCCTCAGTCAGGGACCCCATGGGGATGGACCTGCCTGGTCCTGCCTAATCCCCTCGCCTACAAAGCAGCCTCCTGCCCCACACCTGCAATCTTGGGGTATTTTCCCAGTTTAACCTCACTGTGGCAGTCCCCAGACAGACTCAGACCCAGCCACCCTGGCTCCCTACTCCATTTGGGATTTCCCCCACCTGCTGTCCGCATGGCTATACTGATGGACCCCAAGATATCCCTAACTCTGGAGTCATTTTACTGATGGAATTCGCGCAAAAGCTAAAATGGCTTCAGCACAATGAGAAGTTTTAACTCAAAGGCAAGGCTTGAGGTTTGTTCATTATGAATCCACCCCACAAAATTTCGTAGGACAAGCATACCTGACACTCCTTCTCCAAAAGACAGCAATGTTTTAATTTCAGCAAAATAGTTACAAGCAGGGTCTGTTTTCACATGTGCATGGTGTTTTGTTTGCTTGTTTTTCCAGTGTGGACAAAATATAACTTCAACAAAATAGTTACAAGGGTTTGGTTTGGGTTTTTTGTTGTTTTGAGTTTTTTGTTTGGTTTGGGTTTGGTGTTTTTTTTTTTTTCTTTCAGTATGGACAGAATGATGTATTTTTTCCTTAAATGTATTCTTGGAAACAGCCACTTTATTTTGGCTGAAACATTTAAAAAAGAAAACAAAAACAAAACACAGCCTGAGGCAGATACCAGGAATGGAAAGATCAGCCTAAATCTGTAATTTTTATGAAGTTATGAGCAATGGAAAAGAGAGTCATAGGATGGAAAGTGTTGAGTAGCTCCTGTAATAGGTGCCATTACCTGTGTCTGCAATGTTCAAAACAGGGAGCCCAGGACTGAAGGGAGTGCCACAAAGTGTGCCTCAAACAAAGGTGATGGAGGCATGCCAAAAAGGGAACATCAAGCAAATGGCAAAAAGGGTCTGTTCTTACTTGCAGCTAAAAGACTCGGTTAAATCAGTCTATTTTTTCCCCACAGTTATCAGACACTGGCTGGACTTTGAAGATGGAGCAAAAGAGGGAGGTTGAGGGTGTAACTGGACGTAATGCTGGCATGGCTGCTGGAGTAGCGATCTGGGCTCTCACAAGAAAAAGACCACTGAAATTCAACCTTCATTTCTCATCTGTAAAAGCAAAGAAGCATAAACACCTTGCTTCATTCTGTTCCTGAGCTAACGTCCAAAACAAAGAGACCAAACTGAGCACAATAGCCAGTGTTGGGGTACAAAGAAGGGAGTGAAGGTGAGATCAGCAGCGCGAGGTGTCAAAAAGGAAGGCTTTGCCCCGTGCGCCCCATCCCAGCTGGGCTTTGTAGGGTGAGTAGCACATCAGGGCCCTGGGGGCTGCTTCTGCAGCTGCAAATGCTGTCTTAGGCATGGAGTATTAGCAAGAGATTTAAAATATTTTGAGCTTTGGTTCTGAAAATTAGCTTTGAATCTTACCCCTTTCAAATTAAGTTTTACATGTTGAGAAAGAAATCTTTTTAAGCTTTAGTGTTTTAGCTTGCCAAATTACTGAAGAGGGCTCAAGCTCATTTTTTCTTTTACTTTTAATGTGCAAAAAATGTTGCCTATCTATAAGGACTGTTTTGGTCTGATGTTTTGAAGATTTTTGAACGTAGGTTTTACGTAAAAAAAGATATATTAAAATATTAACAAAACCCCTAATCATTTTCAGAACTCTATGTTCTCTTTTACATTATCCTGCTCTTAACAAATTGGCAGCATGGAATGAAAGTTCGATCTCCCTTTTCTTATGGTAGAAAAACTTCAACCTTTTCAATTTTTTCTGTCTTCACCTTGGACAAAGTAACTTTAAAAGGATCCAGTAAACATATTCTCTAAATTGAGAGGAAGTAACAAGCAATCTCATAAAAATGTGAAGTGAGAGAAATACCCTGCAATAAGTTACTATTTTCAAACTGTCAAAATTAAGAATTCAATAAAAAAGAAGAAAAACATATTTTTGCATATTTTTCTGTTCTGAAAATGTTACCAGATAATTTTACTGAAATAAGAAATCTCTAATCAAAGGCTTCTTTTGGGAAAATCCTCTCAATAATATTTTTTTTTCCCCAGTGACTACTAGTGTTACAGTATTGGAGTAGTTTAAAATGACGCCCTCAGTGAAGTTCAGTTGTAAACATTGCTACAGCGAGACTATGAATGTGCCACAACCAGCATAAATTTTTAACAACTGGTAACCACAAAATAGCTATTTTTAAGAAGAGATTTTAAAAGAAGTTTGCCTCCAAAATAATTCTGGATATATTCAGGCATTAAAGGTTATCTGAAATAAAGAAGTTGGTGGAAGCCTTAACCAAGGAGGCAAAATTATAGGTCCACAATCTCTGTTTTTATTTGGTGCTATAAAAGCCTAATACAAAGCTTGTTCAAATAAATGAAAATCTTTCAGTCCTAATAGAATTTTATTCATGCCTTCAGTTTTTGATTTCTGTGAGGAGAAAACATGTAGTCAATCCTATTCCTGTTTATTCTGTTGAATCTATCTCATTTTATATCCTGATAGTTTTAATCCTGTATTATTAAATACATATTTTGTCCTTTTTGCCTTCCTTTTAGGGGCTTATTATCTATCCTGTTCTTTTGCTTCCTGCAGTCAGTGCTGATCTATAGCAAAGTACAAATTAACTATTTTCATTTTGAGCAATTATGACTCTATTTATTTGCCTTTGCACTGGAGTTATATAGCTATTATTTCCAGGTAGTTTCTTTAACATAACTAGCCTACAACCTCTCCTTCCCAGGAAAACTTGCAACGAACAGCCGTTTTTTGTTTACCTGGGACAGTTATGGCGAGTAGTGAAGTGCCCCACGGCCCATGTCAAAAAGCCTTCCCAGGAAGTTTTCTGTTATGAATCTGTCTAGGGAAAAATTGAAGTATTCAGTGTGGCAATCTAACTGTCTTTCCTATTCACCTATTCATCCTATTCACCCTCCCAAAACCCCCAAACATGAAATCACATACTTGGAAGATGTGCTGATTTATTGCATTGCCTGTTGCTGGCACCCATGACCACTACTCCAAGGAGTCTGCATAGTGAGTTAAAGAAGCCTTAAGGGTGCTTCTGAGAGAGCCTCCCCCGAGGTACAAGTGTGTCTGCTGGCCCAGATAGCAGACTCCAGCTCAGTGCCTTTTGATTAGAAAGTCAGCTTGAGATTTAATTGGTCAGGTGGACAACATCTGTGCTGATGTTAAAGGCAGGATGCTGAAACTTTAGAATCCTTTTAAACTGCACTGGGTAAGAAACGTCAATTAATATATCAAAGGCTCATGGGAAGCAGGATCACAAAAGCTGTGGAGAGTAAAAAAGATAGCTACTGGCACATCTTGACTATCACACCGGCAAGGCGGGACTGGTCTCTGCAGTAAGTTCTCCAATGCTGTATCAGGGTTGCTCTTACTTCTGCTAGGACACTATTCCACAGCCTAATCAACCTGCATTATTAAGATAATTTCCACAAAATCTAGTTTTAAATAATACTTTGCTGGATTTCTTTTTGCAGCTTGCTATAGTATCATGAGCAATTCTTTTCTTTCTTTTGCTTTTACACCAGTTTTGCGTGTCAGCTATTACAAAGTTATTTAAGCAAGCTCTGCCTATTTTATGCCTTAATTTTCCCTCATAAATCACCTTTATTTATAATAGGGTGAACCTTCATGTCCATATTATTATTTTTCTGGGAGTCATTAAATAACTTATGCACTAACAAGAATAAGAAGAATACAATAGAGAAAAAAAAATACCGTAGACAATTCCTTCTAAAGTGCTAAAATTTTTGAAGTCTCAATGTGTTGCTTTTTGAAAATCAGGGTCCACATTTAAAAGCCAAGATAACACTTACTGGCTACTTTTGAAAAGATAATCTACTGTTTTTTAATGAGTAGACTTGTAAATGATATAGCAGTGTCGTTGTTGCTTAAGGTGTTAAGGGTTGTTATTTAAAGCTCATGCTAAGGGAAAAGAGCTGGTCTTGCAAATATCTAATTTCTTATGATTGTTTTGGCAGATTCTTCCACTTCAGCCCTTCCATTTAATCTTTCCCACCTCTACACCTTTTTTCTTGAGCAAAAGAAAGAGCAAATTACTATCTTAATTCATGACTGTATCTGTGTTCACTACCCTAATTCTGAGCTCTATTAAAAAAACCCCACAATGACAGAAGAGCAAGACAAAAAATAGATTTTGTGGACTGAATTACAGAGAAGGGTGGCCTTGAGAGTATGAACTTTGCTTGAGCTATAATGGGTGCAGTAGTGTATAAAATTTAAACTTTTCTCTGTGGATGAATGTCAACAGTGGTTTGCTCTTTTCACAAATGATCAAGTCAGTACAACGCTGGATATACAGAAAACCTTTAAAAAGTACCCTTTTCCCCTCCCAGAATATCCATCCAGCACATCCACAGTGATGACAGTTTTCCACTTGCCCTTATTTTAATAGTGCTGTTGATGCTTAGAGAAGACCTGTCTGACTGAGTTCACTCAGTTGCACTTAAGTTGCAAGGAGTTAGGTCACCAAGACATCTCTTCGGGAATCTATTTTTTTGAGCTTTTCCAGCCGACTTACCCTTCAAAGACACCGTGCAGCAAATTAGAACAGATCCGAGAAAAAAAAAAATCACCTGGGAAGTTTTCATTTTGAAGGTCCAACTTGCCAAAAACCATGCCAAACTATATTGGTTTTGATGAATCTTTTGATCAAATAAGGTTTCAGGTCTTGCCTCTTTTCTGTTGAGCCTCTCCCCTTCTCCCTTGGGCAGCCAGCCTTTGTCTACAGTTCTGGGATGGCGACGGCCACGGAGCTGTGAGGCAGCCTGGTTGCACTGCTGTCTTGGGTTTGGGGTCCACGAGGCTGCCAGGACCACCCTGTGGGAACAAGCTGCGGGGAGCCGGGGGAGCAGAGGTGGAGGAAGAAGGGATGAAGGGAGGAAGGGCGTTTCTGAATTTCCAGATGCTCTCCCATGGAGGTGTGAGCTGAAAACTCTGGGCGCTTCAACCATCACATGAGGGATTCACAGCACAGCAGCAGAGGCTGCCTCTAGTGGGATATTAAAGTCAGCTTTGCCAAAGATGGATTGAATTTATATCATCCAGATACCTACATTTCCAGTCTCTGATGTCAGCTCCACATGCCTCCCAGAGCGGCGGGGCTGGGGAATGAAAGCCAGAAAGGCTTGTATCCTGCTCTCTTGGGAACTCATCTTCTGTCTAAATTTGGGATTATTGTTGCCAGAAACAAAGAAAAAGATACAGGCCTATGCAACTAGCCTTTTTTTTTTAAGTTAACAAAGGGCATTTTGAGAGTTTCCCGCTTTGACTGCTTCTTTCGTATGTGAATTCTTTACTCCCTCTGTGGACCGAAACACATGATTCAGGACACAGTGCTCAGGGAGTGAAGGCAGAAGGGGCAATCGGCATACAGTGAGACTAGACATCATGATACTAGGGTAACAGAAGGATGCACACCGGTACATTTGGTGGCTATATTTGAAACACCTGCCATGATCCTTCTCACTTCCCACAGTCTTTCAAGGACAAGATAACATACTTTGTCAAGGTTGCTCATTTAATGCTTTTTTCTTGTTACCCTCCCACCTTCCTGTAAATATGCTCATGTGAACCAGTTTATCTCCCTAACAAAAGCAGACTACAAAGAAATGCAAAATGATGCAACTGAAAGCTTTATACAGAAATACACCAGAATGAAATTCTAGTGCACATTTGTGCTTGCCACAGTGTATACTCTCCTTCTCTTCTCCAGTAGGAGCAGAAACCTCCCTTCTTTTTAGTTCATTTTGGTCTGTGACCTGGAAACATTTTAAGTACATATATATGTCAAATGTATTACTTAAAATTAAGGATAAATAATTACATTATTAGCAGTGATATTAAAATTCCATTCAGTGTAAAATTAGAGTTTCATCTGTAGGATATTTCATGATTCTGAGCACAAATTTTTCATTTTTTTTCTTAAAAAAGAAAAGGAATATCCAATGTGTGAAAAATTAGTATTTGGTACCAAAATTTCTCTATCCCACACACTCATGAATTTTGCAATAGAGAAAGGTATAGCCATACACTTTAAGTGATTGAAGACTATTTCATGAACAGTTCTCTAGAAAGGTATTAATGAGGGAAAAGAGTTTTGAAACAACTCGTAGACTCTCACTATTTCACAAAGAAAAAATAATTCAGCACGAAGTTTTTAAATGCATTTTACAAGTTTGTTTAGTTTGAAGAATTCACCCTGCTCTAATTAGCACTGCAATATAGGGAGGCTTGATCACTCTCAGTGGAAAGAGGCTGAACTTTTTATTTCAACTTAAATCAGGCAGGGGCCAAAACTTGCAACTCCATATCTTGTGATAAAAGATACAAAGCTTTTTACAACAAAACTGGAAACAGTCTTATTAAACTGTGCAACTGGGTGTCTGGATGGCAACCTGCATCTGCCTGTGACAGAAAGAGAAAATATGAAAGAAGATCTTGTTGATCAACCTTTGATTTATTCAGTGCAGATAAAGGACTACCTGGAAAGCACAGAACTATGCTTTCTTCATAGTGCTTTAAATCCTTGAAGACTGTACAAGACATATAGGTAACACATGCTTTCTTTATTGCCAATGATAAAACATCTACAGTTGCAGGAAAGAGGTGGCGTAAGAGAACAGTGTTAGAAAGATAAATTGCTAATTGAGACCAGCTATTTTGTAACCAACTAAATATGAGCTAAACCTTAGATTTCTTCAAGCAGAAGTTCACAGAGGGAAACTGTGGACCTTTTCAGTAGGTAATCTCATTAATTCCCATTTTCACCCCAAACAAGGCTGTGGCTATTTTACTGAAAGAATATAAAGACTGGAAAGATGAGCATTGTGGTAGAAAGAAACTATATTGCTATAGTGAAAGTAATTAAAAATCTTTCTTAACATATATTAAGAATCTCAATGTTTTGGTGGAAAATGTGAAATAAATTGGAAAATATAAACTAGCTCCATTTTCATCCTAGACCCACAAAACAACACAGA